>NC_089209.1:21898620-22228620 GCF_963930695.1 Labrus bergylta | reverse complement strand
GTGACAGCTAAGCCAAGCATTGCTATTATTAGCCCATAACAAAGACACAAAAGCATGCATTTTCAATTTGCAAGTAAAACATTTACAAACATTGGATGTAGATTTATCACATCACACTGGTAAGCATTAGTCGAGACAATCATAGGCTGCAGATATTGTCGTGCTTTGTCAACAACACATGCACACCTCTTTTAGCACTTCACAGTCAGATCATGTATTACCTGGTAAGGGCAGGGGATGTGGTAATCTCTACACTTCTCCTGGACCCAGGTGGTCTCCCAGATGGCTCTGTAGCTGCTCTCGTAAAGGTAGCAGCCCAGGACAGTCAGCAGAGGGACCAGATAGAGCACTGAGAACACAGCGATGCGGATCATGAACTTTACGAGTTTCTCCTGGTTCTCCTTTTCCAGGGGAATCTCCATGCGGACTCGGTTTAGTGCTGCAATGCCTGCCAGCAGAAGCGCCACACCGACCTAGGATAAAACCATAGAAAGATATGTTACAGGTTACCATGGTCTCAAATAACCGCTCAGAAGGTAAACACTTAACATAATGAAGTATCTGTTGGCACTGATTTATTATTTTAATTTGTTTGGATACGCTCTCACAGAAAAAGTTGATTTTGGAAACATAATTATAACAGTTTTTACCATGAGACAAAGTTTCAGTTGGAGTTGTGAGGCCTCGATATTAATGATATTGAACATTGTTTGTTTTTTTCGTTGTTATTTCTCATGTTCTGTAATATTTTTCTCACCACGACATCGAGTCCCAGTGGAGCCAGCAGGAACCATCGCAGGGCCGTCACATTGTAAAGCCCCACAAAGCAAACGCCGCTGACGCTGTCTCCCTCGATCTTGTTCATGGCGAGGAGGCTGACGGTGAGGACACCGGGGATGCCCCAGGCACAGGCGTGGAACAGGAGGGCCTTCTTCTCTATCGCCTCACTGCCCCACTTGGGGACAGCAGCCAGGAACCAGGTGATGGTCAGAATGACCCACCAGACGCTGCCGGCCAGCGTGAAGAAATACAGCACCATGAAGAGGAGCGTGCAGGCCTAAGATGGAGAGTGGGTACACAGATAGAGGATCAATATGTAGAGAGTCAAAACACAACAACAAAAAACAAACGCAGCCATAGAAAGAGTGTCTGACCTTGTTATGGGAACCTTGTGTCACAGTTGAAGCCCTGAACCTTCCAGGACTTGCTGCGTTACAAGAAACTCTGTCCTCCAACAGAAAGCCCAGGAAGAACACCAGGGACACCATCATGTAGCACACAGCGTAGAATATGATTGGACGCTCCGGGTAGCGGAAGCGGGACACGTCAATGAGGAAAGTGAGGAAGGTGAAGAGGGTGGCAGACAGACAGACGATGGAGACCACCCCAATAAAGTAGCGGGCAAACGCCAGCTCTTCACGGGTGAAGTACATGTTGGGACAGGGCGGGGAGCAGTCGCGGACCCCCATGAAGGAATAACCCAGCTCAGGGTCGATTTTGAGCTCTCTTGGGCACCAAAAGCCGTAGTCCCGCTGGACAGAAACGGGGGACTCCGTAGTGTCTGAGCTGGACAGCAGGTCTACAGGACGGGGGTAGGGCTCGTCACAGTCCGGGAACCTGGGTGAAGAGAGGAAGAGCTCAGGGTTATTTCAGCTGTCAAACCTTTAACAACGTCATTATATCGCTGCCAAACAGCTTCAAAAGCATTCCTTATAATCATTAAGATTGATGAAGCTTTCTCCCTTCCAGGCAGCCACTGATCACAGATCAACAGTATTAAAGAACAGATCTAACCTGCACAGACTTGATGAGCTGACTGAGCTACCTATCCCTGAGAGCATGTACTGACTTTACTTTTAAAGTTACATTTCACTGCGTTGTAAGGCTGATGAAAACATCTTTTGGGAATATTCTTGGGGTATTTTTCTCTCATCAAATAGAGAAAAAGTAGAAAGACGTCAGGAAACGAGGAGAAGGGGATACGATAAATTACTCAGTAGGAATCTGAAGACCACTAAGCCCCGAGGAAGACTCAGAATAAAGCTTTATAAAACACAAAAACATTGACATCATACTTAGTTTGAAACTTGAATAAAAGACACTCAGTGTTAATGAAGAAGTTCAATGAAATAAAGAGCTGTTTGAGAGGAAACTTTTCCAAACAACTGCTCCTAACCAGCATCTCTATGTACTTAAGATAACTTCACTTTTGACTTTGTCTTTTGAACTATTCATTGTAAAGCCAAGTTCATGTACAATCCTGTTGGTTTGTACTTAATGGGTAAGTTATGTGTTTGGTTGTTATGTTATCTGTCAGCCAGGTGTATTTTGGTTTTGTAATCAGTCAAGTTTGAACCCTTTAAGACCGATTGTTCCCTTATATACTTACTCTTTATCTGCAGAGTTTCATTTGTTGCATCATGTTAAATTAATTCTACGTTGAATGTGGAGACTTTGTGTTGTGTTGTTGCTGCAGAAGTTTTTTAATCAGCTCTGATTTAATTATCTGTCTGTAGAACTGTTTTAACAACAGTACAATGAAAGTTCAAGATACATGTTATAAACCCGTTCTCCAGATCTGAGGTCATGTTCAACTAAGCATCTATATTTTTCAAGTTTTCAACGAGCTTGTGTGTCTGCTGCTGCACTGTCACTGCTCTCACAGAGGAGGAGCTTCAATCACTGATGGAGCAGAAGGTCAACAGAATCCAGGAGGGAAACAAGTATTGCTGTTGTCCCAACCTGTTGCAGTCCATCTCCTGAGGCCAGCTGACACCAAACATGTCCATTAGTGTGTAGCAGTCGCTCTTGGCCTGCAGACAGAGGCGGCGGCATGGCAGAGTCATCCGGCCGTATTCTGTACACACCGGGGCGTAGAGGGCGCACAGGAACATCCTGAGCTCAGGGGAGCACTGCAGGTTCACCATGGGATGGAAAGGCTGCAGGAGGAGACAGAGAGAAAGACATTTCAGGTGATATTAAACAAAGCAGCAAAAAATAACTAAAGTTGTTTTAAATGAGAGAAGGCGAGAACACCACGGGAACTCTGAGTCCACAACAAGGGCCAAAGAGTGGCACAAAGAGATCAGTGGAGCATGTCTCTGACCGTTTCTGGAGATGAATCCATAAAAACAACTCTGGCCTCTTTCCTAATAATCCCCTTGACCCCCATGATTTTAAACTCCCCCCTTCCGCTGTCTTCTCTCTCCCCCCTCTCTTCTTCCCTCCAACCTCCAGATAGGAGGACTACAACAAGCAGGGCAACCCCCACGACCCCCCCCATTCCCATGAGGCCTTTGTGTAACAGGCAGGACCACGCTGTGACTGACTGACACACTGTGGTAACGTGCATACACACACAAACACATCAGCCAAAGTACCAACGGGAGTATATTATTTACATGCTAACACACCCACATACAGCACAATGATGGTCTTACTCTTAGAAACTAAGCCAAGAGGCGCTTTGAGTGCAGGAAGCATCTGTGGGGCATGTTGTTAATATGCAAATGATCTGCAGAGTGAGTGAGAGTGTGTGTGTGTGTGTGTGTGTGTGTGTGTGTGTGTGTGTGTGTGTGTGTGTGTGTGTGTGTGTGTATGTGTGTGTGTGTGTAATACATATCTGTGTGTCCAGGAGCCCGTGATTAGATGTTACTGCATGGATTTGCATACACCTCTATGCTGGTGTGTGCGTACAGAAAAAGCCTCCAGCCACACCCTGTGCAGACAGACACATGCTATCCACCCTCCCCCGAAGACATATGACAGACAAGGACAGGGAGGGGGGAAGGGAGGGGAAGGGGGGGAGGACAGGCAGGGGGCAATTTGTCTCTGTGTTTGGAGTGAGGGGAATTCAAGAGGACGTGTCACTGGTGGTTTACAGTTTGGTCTGCTTCTGTAAAATTGGATGAAGTGAAGGACAAACACACTATCTACTGCTAAGTGATTTTTTGTTGAACAAAGTGTGTTAGGAATATCAAACACTGTCTATTTGTCGTGATACCTTAGAGAAATATTGTTGAGTTAATTAGGCCACATGTTACAGAGTTTGGTATGTAGAACATGAACCAGCGACTCTGAGATATCTCCGATTTCTGACGCCTTCTTTGGAACATTTTCCAGCTCAGAATTCAAAACTACTTCATCTCAGTTAATCTGTGATTGCAGGATTTTGACCTGATCTTCTCAAAATGTTATCTATTTATACTGCTTTCAGATAATGGTTCATGGTAACCTGCGCCCCCACATCATCAGTATGTATCCTTCTCCTGACAGCATGTTTGCCTGCCACCCACATTTGATGTCTTCATGTAAAAAGGATAACAACGGCTGCTATCACCTGATCAGGGGTGATCGGGGGATGATGAAAAGGGTTTATGTTCACATGCAGAATCCTCAACGTGAGTCTTCACAAGTTCTCAGAGAGGATCAATTAAGGTGACTTACGTGCTTGTCATAACTGAGATCAATCAACCAGTCGATCGTGTAATCTCTGAACAAATGGAGTCATCACGTTCCACTGAACACCGCTTTACTACGAGCACAAAAACACAAGCAGTCGTCGTGCGGTGTGAGGTATGATAAGATCATAAATATTAAATATGATTACTCGTTGATTTTCACAACATCTGAATCATATTTATTTATCAAACTTAAACACTTTGAATTCTTAAAATAAATTAAAAAAATGTTAATATATTATAAGAATAAGAATAAATAGATACAAATTAACTAACTGTGTTTTTCAGGCAGTGGTGATGTTACTCTTGTGGCCAAATTAAAGCAGTCAACACTTTGAATTATTTACCACACAGGACAAAACCTGTGATCAAAATGAGCGCGGCATTGCTGAACAGTAATTGCTTAATCTCAATGATCTTTTATTCATTCATCGTTGGAAGCCAAAATCTCCATTAATTGCCCAGCTCTAATATACAGGTTCAAACAAAACCCTCATGCACAAAGACTTCATCAGCTCAACTCTTGAACTGAAGAGGAGCAGTTCAAAATTAATAAAATATCATTCAATGTTTTTGAGTATAAGTATATCATATTTTTTAAAAATAGGCAATGACAAACACAAATGAAACTCCACCTTAGTCCGAGTAGAGAGTTGGAACAAACCCTGCACACACCTAAAGCCATAAAGAAAGGAAGCAGTCAGCACAGAGCTCTTGGATTGACACAGCTGTTGTTAGCAGGATGTTGTGACTTCACAGCTATATAAGCACTTAAGGGCTTCATCTTTTTATCACTGGAGATACCTTCCACATTACTGACTCCTCTTTGATTGTAATATTTCATCAAAGCTACAGTCAGCTACAGCATGGTCAGAGAAACAGAAAGAAAGGGAACTTGAGTTTGTTGTTGATCAGTCTTTAGAAATAAACCCTGAATCTGACACCCCCCCGACAGTCCTGGGAACTAGGTGCTACTGTACTTATGATCCCGCCTCTGACTTTCTTCTTTCTGTTCCAGTTTGAGGTCCTGTGACATCTATTAGTTCATCGGTGGGGCCCTGTCACTGCTGGTTAGCCACTCACACATGATGTAATGTAGCTAAAGTGAGCTTGCATCTTCGCTCTCCCGCTCCGTTTTGATTCCCGCAGGCCAATGATATGCTCCATAGAACACAATGTTCCACGCTGTACTGTACTACAAACTGAGTTGCTGTGGGAAACGGTTGAATACATTTATAGGTTACAAGCAGTGATGATCTACTCGGGGAAAAAACTCTCTTCGAATCATCCCTCATCCTATTCATCTGCTTACCATTTTTCTATTTTTATGCTCCTCCATCACCGACCCTCTCCTACCATTCGTACCCCTCCTCCATCTCTTCAGTTTCTCCACTCAGCCATTTTATTACGGCCAACCCATCATGTAAGCCAGAGTGGGAAGGACTGAGCTGGTGGTGGTTGGGACATATGGCTGGTCACGGTTTTATCCACACAGTCAGCAGCCCCCAAACAACACCTAACACCAACATATTTAGGCCCAGCGGAGCCTCTGCTCTCTCTGTGGGGATTTCATGTTAATGGTTACACTGGAAACAGCTGGTGAACCACTGGTCCCATGAATGGCTAGAGGTTTGTCATGGCGCTTTTCCCCCCAGAGCTCAACTTGTAAGGAGAATCAAGCGTGCAATACACAACCCTGTCGAATGGAGCGGGCCTGCATGAGGGGGTTGGTATGCTAATGTCATTTCAGCTCCTATCCCGCTGCTACAGTCATTACGCATTCATGGGAGCTAGTTATGGGATTTTTGATCCTTTAATATGTGGAATAGTATGCCACTCTGGAAATAGCAGGCTCACACACAGTCAGATATGTCAGTCAAAGGAGTGGGGGACTCTGGGAGCTCATCACGGTCAACTAACAGGCTCCAGAGGAAGAGGGGGGGTTAGGTGATGAGCTGCTGTAGTTTACACCTTACACAGACCAGAGTTAGTCATAACAATATGCAAACATATTAAATTCAATGTTTAAACTTGGATATATCACCATGAGTCAGGAGGGATTCTTAATGGCTAATTTTGATTTCTGAATTACTGAAGACAAGAACAAAACAAACCAGAGGACAAAACTGCAAAAGCCTAAATTAGACCCCGGAGGGTCTATGGATAACTTCCTTATATCATCACACAGACCCTGTAGCAGTCTATGTAAAGTCACTATGACATTAAGGTGTTTGGATTTACAACTTGTGCAACACAACTGAGAAGGAAAAGATTATAGTTCAGTAAAAACACATTTTTCATTTATTAAATGTCATCAGTAGTCATATTCCACAGCTGACATTATAACCTCACATCCTTATAAGAACAACAGGTGGCAGCAGGGCCATGTCCAGACCTGCCCCTCAGGGGTGACCCCACTGAGGCACCGACTCATGCAGGGGTGGCCTAAAGTGTGATGTGCGCACAAACACACACAAATAAATATCAATAATCTACCCTTTCTAACCTCACCAATAACATCTACTTTATAACAAGAGATAATGACAGTGTTATCTTAAAGGCAGGGTTAGTCATTTTCGAAAACTAGCATGATTTTGAAAGTAGCATTCCCTCTGTGCTCCGTCTACATCCACCCCCCTCCCCTCTGTGCTTCCTTAAAGCGACTCCCCTAGCTTAACCCATGAGCGCCGTTGTTCCAGAAGCAGACCTCATCTCATTGCTTGCATTGTGTAGAAACTACGTCGTCTCATGTCTCATTCAGTGGTAAGTAAACTCACAGTATAAACTCCGTCATCAGTGACGTGCTATGAGTGTGGGTTAGCGCACGCAAGAGGTAGAGAACGTGCAGGGAGACAGAGAGGCGTGATTGGTTCATCAGATTGGTTCCTCGTTTCAGACATAGGTTGACGCTTTCACATGATTACAACATGCTACAGATGGGGGATTTTCTTTGTTCCTTTTTCAGAGCACATGAATTATTAATGTCTGTCAGGACCTAAAGACAATTTCAACCAAAATCTTAAAAAATGTATCTGGAGAAGATAACCAACCCTGCCTTTAATTTTTAAATGACACAAAAACAAGATTTATGTTCAAAGTCACAATTTAAAGTACTTAAAAATGGAAATGCAAACTCCTGCACAGTCTAACTTGCTGTTTTGGTCACGACACATTGCCAGTTAGTTCATTGCAAGTAGACAGTTTGAATTACTACTATACCCCTGTGTTATGAAGAAGATGTGCAGTTTTTTATTTACAGTAGAAAACTACTAACAGCCTTCTACAAAAGATAACTTATAGTTGGTTTATGATTTGTGCCGCCTCTGGCACAATACCAAGACCTTGGATTCAGCTCACTATAATTAAATGCTAAAAGTGGTACTGGACTGGTCTTAACTTTATAGGATGAATGCTGCATTCAATCCCAACAGATAAAAGAAGAAATATAATCATGATATAAATCACCATGCAGTATAAGATGGTATTTCTGTGCATATTTCTGCATATATTTGTTTGGCAAAAACATCCCATCTTCAAATTGTCAGCCTTTGGAGAAATAAAAAAAAAAACAGCGTTGACCTCAGTTTCACCTCTAAACACTTCTGAGATTATCCAGCATGTTTTGAATCTGATCAAGTGTGTCGTGTTATTAAATATTAATATGGCCTAGTCCAATGAAGTGGCTGGATGAACATTTCTAATGCTAAAGCAATTGGTTTTTAATGAGGGCTCTTAATCAGCTGCTACGACGCTGTGACAGATGAACTGCAGACAAAAGGAGCCCACTGTGGTCAACTGGTCTCTACTATTTACTCTTTTATAAATACCTCATAGTCACCTCTCTCCCCTTCCCATCACCCCCCCTCCCTCCTTCAGCCTCTATCCCTCGTTCCTTCCCCCCCTCCTCTCCACCTCTTTATCCTCCTTTCTCTTCTGCTGCCATTCCAATTCTCCAAATTTTCAAGCTCAGCACCATGGCGACGGGTGATGCATCACCAGGGAGGAGTTGGAGAAGGAGGAGGAAGAGGGAGGAGAGCAGGGTTCGAGGAGGTCAGGGTGCGGGGCGGAGGGGACCACCTCCCGGGAGGCAAAAAAAAGCCTCTGCTGCCTTTGTTAACAGCACAATTGGGACTGTTTCCTGGGCAACGGGTGAGCCCTGTGTAGGGGGAGGGAGAGGACAAAAGAGGTGGGCGAGGGGGGGTGAGAGAGTGGGTGAGAGAAGGAGAGAGAGGGAGAGGAGGGATGGGTTGACCGAATCAGCCGTGTCATTCACCACTAAGAAATGTTTGAAAACGTTTGGCTTTGACAATGTGTAATGTCTGTGTACACACACACACACACACACACACACACACACACACACACACACACACACACACACACACACACACACACACACACACACAGAGTCACAAACGCACATACACACCCACAGGAAGGTTGTTGTGGACCAGCGACTCGCTCTCTGGATGTGCTTCTCTTTCAGACTACTGCCAATAAACACGGTGTTGGACATTAAATAAAACAACAGGCGCTTTTATAGTCTGGGTCACGCTGGGTAGGGTTTATCAGACCATGGTGTGTGTGTGTGTGTGTGTGTGTGTGTGTGTGTGTGTGTGTGTATGCTTGCTTAGCAGGGATACATCTTTAGTAGCTCGCACAAAAGGCATTTTGGTAGTGTACTTTTTAGTTCACTGCAGCAGGTTTTAACAGACTTTCAGCCTTCAGAGAGCTTTATCAGCATCTAACAGAACTCACAAACACACACACACACACACACACACACACACACAGACACACACACACACACACACACACCTCAACTGTCCTTTACAAATCTATTCACACAGCATGGGTGGAGTATCTGGGTTATTCCACACAGCAGCTGTAACATGACACAGTTTATCTGAAAGCGTTGTAAACCTGAGACAAGAGGCCGAGTTAACGACCTGAAAGGAGGAGGAAATGAGTGTAAGTGGGAGTGAGCAGATTAAAAACAGACCATTGATTAGTCTTTGTGTCCATGCAAGAAGAGTGTCATTCAAAACAAACCTGACAACATGGACCGATGATATCAAGACGCCAGAGGGTCTCTGGTATAAGAAAATCAAATCTCTTGGTATGAGATATTTCTTTCATAACCATAACGTAAATGTGCCTTCTTAGTAAAAAATAACCAAGTCAATGTCTGTCACAGAGATAAAACATGAGATGTCAGGCTTTATCTGTTCAGAGAAGACAGCCATTATTTGTGTGCTTGGCTTTGGCTTCATGTAAACAAACCGTCAGATCAATCTAAGTTGATTAACATCTTCAGTCGGCCCTGACCCTCGCTCTCCCCATCTGACCATGAAGAAACATTCAACCCCTCTTCCTTTTTCTGTTACCATCATCCTGTAACATTTGTCCAATCTTTCTGAACATCACCTTCATCCATTTTTAAACATGAAAAATATAGGAAGCCATTTTGGAGGATATCTGTACTCAGGGGGTTTGATATGAAGCTCTGAAAATAGCAATTTGCACTGGGTAGTTTTATTCTCTTTGCTGTACATTAAAGCACGAGTGGAAATATGATTTTCTACCAAAAATGTGAAGATTTAGTATTTTATAAGACCTAAAGAGTAAATGTTAACTCATAGTTGGGCATTTCTCTCTCTTTCTTTGTTACGCACAAAAATAAAAACTGTTATACCGCCGTACAACTTCCCAGAGGTATGTCTGAACTTTTGACAGAAATCCTAAAAGCAGATGTAGATAACTTCTGAAGAAAGCGCAGTCCGGATATCTTAATGTTTATTATCTTATCATATTATAATTATCATGTGTTTAGCAGCTTAAATGTGCTGTGCCGCTTTACATTCATCCTGTAGCTACAGTGAGCATTTCTCTCTAAAGACGGGGATTTCAGCCCTTTTTGTAATGCCAATCAAATCCGCCACGCTCCCACTTATCTTATGTTAGAGTGGCACAGTATCATTGTGGCACAGAAATAGCCGATTCCCAGCCCCGAGGCCGCTGTCCCACTTTGGCTGCGAGGTCATTCAGCGGTCAGCGATGACTGAATGAGCGAGGATGAATACCCAAACAGAAAATCCTCAGTTTACAAATCTCCCTTATTCCTATCGTCTACTGTACACACACACACACACACACACACACACACACACACACACACACACACACACGCACACACACACACACACGACATAGCTACTGTATTTTGCAATAAAGTTAAAAGAATTTATATCCTTTTCTATATCCAGTCAGCACATCTCCCATTCACTAAACCGTCACATGTCAGCACGGGGAACACCAGCCTAAGATAAAATATGGGGATAGTAAACTATATTCTTTTAATAGGTCGTTTATAAATGATAACTCACAAGTTTAAAAAAAAAAAAAACAGAAACAAGTTACAACAATGTCATGATAAATTGTGCCCACGTTTATAAAAACCTAAAACCTTCAAAAGACCTTCAAGAGCGAAACAATCAGAAAGAAATCCAGCAAAGACAACATTTCAGGGGTTTAGAGAAAAACGGCAAGAACGGCAGGCGTTGGTTCTCATCCAACTCCCAGTTTCTCCACGGTGCGAGGCATTCATCATCATTATCATGGCTATTCAGAGGACCTAATTCCCTTTAAAATCATGTGTCAATTCTCATTTGGCTGCCCTCAACATCTTACAGGCTTTGAATTCTCCCATGAACTGGATCTGGGGCGAGTTATCGGGAAAACAAGAGCCAAACAGAGGCATTGTCTCCGTTATTTCAAACCTTTTAGGTTGCCATGTGTTTTAGAAACCCAACAAGCATTTCCAAGGACTAAAAGAGACTTAATTGTGGATCCATGACGAATCAAAGTGAACACCATCTAACCCTGAAGTGCCTCTGTCTGTTCACTGCAACCCACACACTGTGATAGTTGAAGAAGCTAACCTGGCCTCCGCACAACTCAGCACCCGGTTTGTGACGGCTTGGCAGTGAGAAAACAATTCTTACAAAAAACTCTCATGTTTTAATTTTACACATTATAATTCAAACTGCTGTCTCCTGAAAGAATCTAGTAAATGTCTCTTTGCATAGATGTTAAAACACAACGAGGCAGAGTGACTAAAGCTAGAGGAAGTGAGTGAATATTCCAGCAGTGTCTCGGCTGCAGCGATGAGTGTTTGTAGCTTTCCTAAATGCGAGCGCAGCTGGGATGTGGTGTGATGCTGTGTGCTCCCACAGTCGGGCAGGGCATGTACAGAGGTTACGTAACCCTGGATTTTCTACTCCTCCCGCCCTCCATCTCTCCCTCGCTTAGTCAGGCCATGCAGAGTGCAGAAGTGGAGCAGGCACAGATGGTCAGCACGGCTCCTCACATCGACATCATCGCTGTGCAGGGTGGGGCGGGTGTTGAAGGGTAAAAGTGATAGAGGCAGCGAGAGCCAATAGCAACATGATGCTGGAGACAAATATAGATGGATGGACAGATATACTGTTACACACACCGACAGCTCAGCCAAGAAGGCACACGGTGTAATGTTTTGGGCCAGTTTGGCCGGTCATTACTCGATAGATTGAGCTTCCAGAAGGATCAGCCGATGTAAAGGATGGGATTAAGTTAACGAGGTGATGCATCTGCTCCATGATTGAGTTTAAATGCCTAACTCGACGTTTCAAAGAGGATAACAGCCACAACAGTCAGATGCTGTGGCTGGTAAATCTATGGATAATCTAAAGGGCAGAAAACAATAAAACATGGACTAAACACCAGAATCAGAGCGTTAATCCATCAACTGAACCAAACTCAAAGAGAGAACAGTTTTGTTTCCTTACTATCAGACTACGTCTACTAGCTGCCCAAAGCCTGTTATGTAAAATGGCTCTGGTTTTACAACAAATGAAGTGAAGAGTCCCTACATGTTGTGGTAAATCGCTTCATCTGTCAACATGCCAAATGTGCTGCCAGAAACCATTTTAGGACAACACGCCCAGTTAAATGGTTTAATACTGCACTGTCCTCATGGCCCCCAGGGACAAGTATAAAAAACTTAATTTTCTGCTTCATGTTTTGGTGATTCACTCTCATGCAGCTACAGAAACCAAATTAAAGTCGGCTACACTTTGATATTTCTAACCTTCAGCACATACAGCCTTGGTGAGAGCTATCCAGGCTACTGATGTCGATTATTAACCTCCATACCTGATCGTGCACACATGTAGATAGAGGTATATGTCTGCAAATGTGTGTATATTTCACCTCTGTTCAGCCACTACATAGTGAGTCACAACAGACAAAGAAGAGCGTGAAAGAACCAAAGGAAAACACTGAGAAAAGATGGGAGACATACTAAGAGAGGGGAAAACAAGAAAAAAGGTCACCAAAAAAATACTATAAAACTTTGTTATTGTAAGAAGATCAATTCTTTGGAAAATTAAAGATGAGGACATGTGGTCAGACGTGTATCTGACAAACCCTGTGTGCTAATATCCACTTTGTAAGACAACATATTAAATGCTTTGTGTAAGAGAAAGGACCAAGAAACATGTTCAGCTTCAATATCAAATCACTGCTCTCAAAATGATTATTGACGTTTAAAATAATAATTTATCAATTGGATAATTTACCTTAATATATAAATTAGGTTTTTGCTTGTTGTTTGACTAAAGTGTTGTGGAAGAGAAAGGAAAACATCATTTAGCTTCAGTAATTAGTTAGTGTGATTATTCCTGAACTATGTGTTCTTTTATTTGTCATTTCTTTGCAGCTGTAAATACTGAAAAAGTCTCTGTTTGTGGGATCAGTAAAGGGTTATCCTGTCTTACACGTGTATATAAAATGAATAATCCATAGACATCTGAACGTTAATCAGATCAACATCTATTAGGTGGAATAATTCAACTTTAAAAATCTATTTATGATTAATTATAGAGGATACAAAATACCTGTGATGTGAGTAATTCAAATGTTGCTTTTGTTCAATCAACAGACCAAACGCAGAATATATTCTATTTAAATCAATCAAATAGAAAAAAAGAAAAATATGTGTACTTATATCAGGAGAGCTTTTTGAATTTTCACACTAAAATCGACTAGAATTAAAATGATAGTCAGTTTTCTTTAATATAATACTGATGATATTATTGGCAAACAGTTTCAGCTCTAGAAATAATGTGAGCAATATGTGCTGAAATGGTCTGACTAACAAAAAACTGGAAGGATGGAGGGAACAAAAGATGACATGAATGAAACGTAAAGTAACATATTATTTCCATATAAACCTTGTTATCTTAAAGAGGTTCATTCTGAGGGCTTTGCTGTTGGGCTAATACTCCTGAAGGACAGACGACTTGTTAGAATCATTTATGTTTCTTTAAATTCAAAGACTCGTGAAGCGTTCACAAAAGAGAAAGGATTTAATTACCCCGCTGTCTTTTACTAAATACAACAAAATGTTTCCATAAAAATGTGTCAGACTTCACTTTTATAAATCACAGTGATCAGGTAGAAGCTCGTCTAATTCAGGCAATTACCAGTTAATGTACAAAATCTGAAGTTTTAGATATAAGAATGTCAAATCAGTGAAGTGCATTTTTTTCATTATTTTGAACATGACTCATAAAGCCTGCAAAGGTTATTTTAATTTACCCCCAAAGATAAACATAAAACATTATGGTAAAGCTGATTTTTCAAAGCTACTTCGCCCACATGGTTCTTTTGGTTCACAAAGCTGCTCTCAGCGCTTCGGTATGAATGAACTGTTACGCTCTACCTTAGTAACAAAACGTTTCTTCCACCTTAACCTTTTGCTGCGAAATAAATATGAATGTTAATTTTCAGCCTATAAATTGAGATAAACTGAGATGATCATTAGTTCTCCCTGATAATCTCAGTTTTGGTAACAACAACGGACATTTAAAAAATAAAATATTTGCACATCCTTCATATGACGGCAGTGTACTGTACCTCCATGGCCAGGGCGGCAGTTTGCTGGTCGTAGTGGTTCAGTATGTTGGGCATGAAGGTGGAGTTGTAGGGTAGCCCCCGGCACATTCGCAGGGTGATGGGCTCACAGGTGAACAGACTGTGGCTCCCTGCATCCGCGTCCATTGGAATTGCGACGCATGCCGTCAACATGGACACCGACAGTGCCCAGAGGAGATCCATGACTGGTCCGTACAGCAGCAGAGAAAAAGATCCCGGGGATGGCTGGTTAGGAGAAGGGGTTGAGCCCTGTTAGCACCCAGCTCTTTCACCGGGGAAGGAAAATCACAAGGTTTAAGGAGCGTCCAGGACTGTGTGGTAGTCTCTTCCTCCTCTTCAGCTCACTGACAAATAGTCTGGGCCGGGCAGCGTAATCCAGCACAGCCATGGTTAAAGCCTGCTGCATCCATCACCTTTGGGAAACCTGTCAGTCGCAGCACTATGTCACAAAGCCTCCATCACCTGAGAGATGCTGTGGCCCTTTAAGATGCTCTAATGTGACCAACAGCTCACACCCTTCCCTTGTCTCCGCCGAACATGGGGATGAGTACGCTGACGGAGATGATGATTTTCAGAATGGGATCTGAAATAATAAAAGCACAACATTTTAGTATGCATTTGGTATCTAGTGACAATCAGCAGTGTACTCATTTGTAGCACGATTTGTTTTTTAAATACAGAAAGAAACCCAAAGCAGGCTTCTTTTTTTTTTTTAAATAAATGTTTTTATAAAAAGCACAACTAGGCTGGTTTCTGAGGGTTGTGTTCAGGTCACTTATCATGGTGAGTGGGTTGTGAAGATAAATAATAACATGTATTCATTAACAACCAGTAAGCTTTATCATGACAGGGAGTAACAGCAAAACATACAATACTGTATTTAGACACATTATTGTATCTGTGGTAGTTTAATGAAGGAACAAGCAAAATACTATTTATTCTGATGTTATTGTAATATCAGTGTTATAACCTTATTTTTATATATATTTCAGAGGCACTTTAAGCTATTATGGTAGCATGCCTTTTTTATAATTCAGCGTGTTTAAAGCTGCAAACTGCAGCCTTAGCAGCAGTGTTAGGCTACACTCATTACAACATTTAAATGAATCGAAAACAAAGCATACAGATACTTTTTGGTACACCTGTGTTCACCAAAACGTCAAACAAGCACAGCTGCATTAATGGTTGATAATTATGAATGCGAAAAAGGTGCGTCATTTCTTGCCTACCTGTGCGTCAGTAATAACGGCGTCATACATTTATCCCCATGAATACGAGTGTGGTTCACTAACATTACCGAGGGGAAATGGTTGAATAAAACAGAAGTGTCAAGCAACGCAGCGGAGACAAAAGATGAGGGTTAGTTAAATGATGGTAACCGGAGCACCCACCCTGCGTACCGGTGTTACAATCTCCTTCAAAGAGCCGGGCTGCGGCTGCTGAGGTGTTTGTTCACGACACTCACTCCCGTCGTACATTGAAGCTAAATTGTGTAAATGAAAGACTTAACTTTACCTGAATGTTTGTGCCGACTCTCCGCGGCTCCTCGAGTAGTAACAATGAGTGTGAACGTCCCTTTACCAGCACCCTCCTCCTCCTCCTGTCCTCCTCCTCCTCCTCTGTCCTCCACCCCGCGGTTGTCCCCTCCTCTCTGCCCACCATCAAGCCCACTACTCTAAACACAACAGCTTCCGGTCAGAGCCCGAACAATAAAAGACACACCCAACCTGACACTATATCATGCACTATATGCAAAGCAAGCAGCCATAAAGTAGGCGAATGTAGCCTTTGTAAGGACTAAATTGAGTTTTTATATATTTTCTTTATTATAAATTTGAAGTTATTTTTATTTATGCTCATTCGTTTGATCTACTCGAGTTATAACTTTACCTCATAACTCTACTTAGTTAATTTCCACAGTGTGTTCCCCACTTATATTATTACTTATATTATTATTAAAATAACATCTCATGAGCCTAGGCATATGAAGAGTATATCCTATGAATTTAACTACCACACAATGTAATAAAAACATAAAATAGAATATAACTTTCAGATGCATTTCTCTTTAAAACATGTAGGCCTACTTTAACAATTTCAAATAGGCCTACGTATGGCAATCATTTTTTTTTTTTTTTTTTTACGTGTTTTTCGTATTCTGCTTTGTGAAAATACATTTGAATCATTTTTGCCGTTGCGTGCAGATTAATTGTATTACTTTGAAGGTGCACTGGCTCGTTTCCGGTCTTGCGCAGTGTGTTTCTGTTTAACTTGATGATGCAGCCCTCCCTCTTTCTTCACAGCAGGTTTTCTGTCTTCTTTGAGCGCGACCGCCCATCCGAGGTCGAGCTGGCCCTCTTCATTTGAAATTTCAGAGAGTTTTAAAGCTGTGCCGGCTTTTAATCATCTTAAATGTTTCATGAGTAGGTCAATAGCAGGTTTAAGTGAATAAACAGTGCATAAAAAGAGCAAATAGAAACAAGGCTTACATCATAAATTGCGAATTGACACTAACACGTATATCTAAATTAACAATGAAAAGTCCAAAAGTTTCAATTATCTCAAATGTTAAACTCGTGAAGCATCAAATGTGTGACACTATATTTCTGCAGTATCAGTGTATCGGGCAGATGGTCTTTGCAGCAGTTGCATCGTCAGGCCCACTGCACCGCATTTGTCATCATTAGAGCCAGTGACGCCTGCACACTGCACACACTCCACTGTGCTCAGCTTTGCAGCACCCCCCTCTGTGTGTGACAGGCTGTGACAGCCAGTCCATGTATGGAGAGTATACTCAGTAGGGTTTCTATGGAAACAAGTAAACTGTGCAGGGGAAATGGGAAGAAGTAGAGAGGAGAGTGAGGAGACCGTCCAGAGTATGCACACATAGAGTTTGTTTATTAGTTGGATTTATTTCCTTCTGCCTGCAGATGAAAACTGATGGTGAGTTAAACACCAGAGGAGTCTGTTGTAGGCAGCAGTTCAGCGCTGATATAAACTGGAGGGCTAGTTTGAGGTCAGTTTGACTGGAAACTTTATTGTTTGTTCATCTTAACATTTGCTTTTACAGTACGAGATGCATGTTTGTTTATTCTCACTTAAAGAAAGGTATAGGTGCAAGACATTCAGCAATACTGTGTAAATGAGTGTTATTGTAGTATGGCAGTGGTTCCCAAAGTGGGGGAGACACTGTTAGGGGGGTCGCTAGATTCCTTTAAAATTGCATATTTCACCCATTAATTTGAAAATATTTACAAAAAAAAAAGTAGTTTCTTATGATAAATTACAAAAATAATATGATGGTGTTTGGGCTATGCGGTGTTGTAATGTCTGTTTGGAGAGGTGTTAGTGTTTGAACCACCTCCAGGGACAATGGGGGTCCCCAGTCTCTATCACCGTTATATGGAGGGTCGTGGGCTGAGAAGTTTGGGAACCCTTGTAGTATAGTATGTTTACTCCATGCAAGGGCGGCAGTAGTTCAGTCTAGGAGGGTCGCCGGTTCAAGTCCCTGTGCTGATCAAATCTGGAAATTGGTCTGGTAGCTTGAGGATTGCCAGTTCACTTACTGAGCACTGCCAATGCATCCCTCTCACTCAGACATCTCTCCATTAGTGCATGTCCATAGGATCCTGTTTGTGCATGTGTATGTATTTCAGCCTGTGTGTGTAGCATGTTCAACAACAGAATGTGAAGTTAGAAGGCTGAGCCTGAAAATGTTCATACAGATCCTGTTATGTGGCTCACAGCTGCTCTGATGTAAAGAGTCATTGAAAACCAACCAATGTGCCATGTTGTGTATTATCATTCATCAGCTGTACAGAGGGATCACCCAAAGATGCCACGTGCACTGAGTCCTTCTGCACACTGTGCTAAGATGCAGACCGCACTGAGCACATGGACTCCTATGAACCACCCGCTGTCCAACAGTAAGGTGAGATCAACTCATCTACTCTGATGAACAGGTTCATCAGCAAAAAGAAAGCTGTTCATACAAACATAAAGTTAAAGTTTGTATTCCTGCAATGGAAGAACAAGATATCAGAAACTTTATTCTAGAAAAAGTTTGAATACCAAACAGTGAAAACATGTCATTAGAAGTACAGATGGAAAATTGCATAAAGCAAGATAAAAACTAACAGTTTTTAACAGTCCCTGTGACTTAAGTCTAAACATCAGAAAGTAATGATGAATGTAAACCTGAGGGGTGTTTGGATAAATAATTGGACTAAAGTGTAGGAAAAAAAACAAGGTTCTGATACATTTGTTTGTCCTTTTTGTCTTATTCATACTACTTTCTCTTCTTTCTCAGGTGTTTGAAGAGAGGCGGAACCTTCTGGCAAAGTGGGTACGTATAAAGCAGCTAAGTGGAGATCCACTGAATGAGCTGGTGCTTCTTCACTGTGCTGAGAGCTCAGTTAAGAAAATCTCTGAGTGTTGTAAAAAATCCCTCTTTGTGCATATTTTGTGAAACACATGTCATCAAGCACATTTCACCTGAAACAGTGAATGCAACATGATTCTGTTCTCTTTCTCTTCATGAGTTTGACAAGTGGTCTGACAGCCAAAGGAGGGCAGTGCTGCAGGACTTTGTGCTGAGCTGTTCCGTACATCAGCTGAGGTTCCTGAGCCTCAGTGTGAGCAGACGGCTCCCCCTGCAGGCCGCAGACTTCACCTGCCTGCTTCCCAGAGCACTCTGCCTCTATCTCTTCTCCTTCCTAGACCCACGCAGCCTCTGTCGATGTGCTCGGGTACACACACACACACACACACACACACACACACACACACACACACACAGCGATCATGGCACATTTATATATCTGGATGCCTCCACTATCTCTGAGCCAGCTGAAGCTCCTGGCCTCTAAAACGTGCTCAGTCTTAACGTTTATCTTTGTGTGAGCAGGTGAGCTGGCACTGGAAGAGCATCGTGGAACTGGACCAGCTATGGATGCCAAAGTGTGCGAGGCTCGGCTGGAGTATCACCTTCTTCCCCACACCATTGGAGCAGGGTGTCTGGAAGAGACACTACATCCTGTCTGTGCAGGAGCTGCGACTCACCTCGCTGCAGGTCTGAGAAGATCAGATCATCATTTTTTATGGTTTTATTTTCAAATAAGCAACAGTAAGGCGCAGCACAAACTTCTATAATGTTGCAGGATTATTTCTGCTTCCTCCTCCAGACTGGTGTGTCCCAGCAGCAGTATGTATCAGATGTCAGCAGTAGACCTGAAGCTCCGTCGGAGGTGGATTTAGTCAGTACAGAGCATCCAGCATCGAGCACCCAGCCAATCAGAAGCATCTCCAGGAAGAAGCAGCTGACTGCACCTCCACCATGGAGAGACTCTGACCGACATCCTAAAGACACACTCCGCTTCAACTACTTAGACAACACAGAACAAGCACAAGTGTAAGATTGTAGTCAGATTCAGATTCTTTATTGTCCCACAAGAGGACATTTGTTTTGCAGCAGGAGCACACAGAAGACAAGAAACACAAGGACAACAGCACAATCTACAGTAAATAAAAGCAAAATAAAAGAATCAGACAACACAACAGAAATATAAAACAATATAAAACATTGCAATATAATCGGTCAAGAGCTCATACCAAATATGGAATCCCTACCAAGTTATTAAAGTGCAAAGTGGAGGTGTGCAAATGTGCAGTTCAAGTGCAAAAAGAGCCACCACAGGGCTAAATGTTATTTAATATATTCATTTGTAGGGAACATTAAGAGGGAGACACCAATTAAAACCTGATCATTATAAAATCCATCCATTAGTCCATTACCCATACCACTGTTTTCAACCGGGGTCGCGTGGAGCTGGAGCTGATTCCAGCTGTCATTGGGCGAGAGGCGGGGTACACCCTGGACTGATCACCAGTCAGTCACAGCCATTCATAAAATACAAGGAAAAATAAGTAAACCAATAACATCCTTCAAGCAAAGCAAAAACAAAAACTATTCACTGAACATTGTTTTGGTATTAATGAGACCTAATGAGGAATACTGTTGTGAAGTAAATGGTCACTTTTTGGTTGTTACATTTTCACTTACAGAACCAAATATTATGAAAGCATACAGAAAGTCTTTTGAGTCTTCACTGATTCTGGAGCCAGCAGTTTTGTACTCTGCACAAACTCTGACAGAGAGGAGAAAGAGACTCCTCTTGACACTGTTAACAGAAGAGCCTCATTTACCTGGACTCACACTACATCTGTGCTCTGTACACTGTGTTATCTATGTGATGGTTATTAATTAGAAAAGGAAACTGTAAGGAGAAATCCCCAAAGTGTTGCTTTCTCATAAATGTTCCAAAGTGAGAACGAAAACGCAAATAAGTACAAGTGGAAATAACTGCAGGAAAATAATAATGATAAATGATAAATTGTAAAACCTTTAGAAAGTGTTGATCATTTTATTTCATTTTTCTCTCTGCAGGGAAATGAAAATCAGAGCCTCAACCTGCAGCACTAACATGTGGAAGCCATCCGACGGGAGCAAGACATCACTCTCTGAGGCAAACTACAAACTACGCAAAGCTAAATCGCTGGTAAACCCACGCTCCATTCATCATCAGTGGCATCATCCCACTGTGACTGTGACCTCCTTGTGTGATTCAAAGGGAGCTGGTAAACGTGGAGGATTCCCTAGAGACTGTGCAACCAGCAGGCATCATGTTTTATGGAGCAGCGTTTTCACAGAGACGCATGCTAATGACGGGCTGCTCAGAGAGGGAGCTGATGGTGGGGCGAAGCCAAATGATGTTTGAGGGAGGGGAAAGGGAAGGGTGAAATAGAGGACACTGTGTCATTTATTATTCTGTCTTTGGTGAAACCATTACCAATTCATATCGCTGTCTGGGTACAAGAACTAACCCAAAACTCAAAATATACACTTTCAATCTTGTAGTTTTCACACTATTTTTATTCTTCTATCAAATTAACCTCTGACCTTTATCTCTCTCCTCCTCCTAGATGTTTCTCAACTCTAACTACAACTCCCAGCATCCTCCTCTTCCTCCTTATGAGACCCAATCTCGACCCTCTTTGGCAGCTAGCAGTCATGACCGCCCCATCACCAAGGAGACCACCGAGAACATGCTGCGTCTGGCCCAGTGGAATGCTGGGATACGTCCGGGGCCGGTGAGGACGGCGGTGCCCCAGCTGAGTGCGGAGGCGCTCAGGGCGTCCCAGCGATCCCACCGGAGTGCTCCCAGTAAGTGATCCCAGCTTCTGCACTCCTCTGGGCTGAATGTGATGTAACCACACAGCAAGAACTGTATCCAGGACAAACAATGAGTTTAAAATGACTGATTCAGCAAGAAAAGTTGTAGACTGTAGTTTGTGACCCTATTAGAAATGTTTTATGTCTTCTTACTGAATCCTGAATGGAGCTAAATTATTTATCCTGAACGTTTTAGAAAAGGCTAATTCATTTGAAGTTGTTTCATTTGCATTTAATTATGATGAAATGTAATATGTACAGCCAAAGAAATAGGGTTGTTATAACTCTCTCCTTCTTTGGTCTTTTTATTGAATTTAAATTTAAGTGTTGAGATTGAAAAGATACGTTTGGCTTTGAGAATGATTACTTCCTTTAAATTTAAAGTTAGTAAATGTCTATGAATGTCCAGAATTACATCAAGTATTTATTAAAAACTGTTTCCTACAATAGTCCCTTTAAAAAATGATTTCTTTATTTAAGGTTAAGTGGTGCAGATGGGCTAGCGGTTAGGTCGCGCCCCATGTAAGCAGGTCATGGCCCTGGTTCAAGTCCGACCTGGGGCTCCTTTCCCGTCATTCCCCTCTCCCTTTCCCCCATTTCCTTCTCTATGTCCGATCAAATAAAGGCAAAAAGCCCCAAAATACATCTTAAAAAAATAAAAAAAGTGAAGTGATCCATGTGCTGTTGTGTGGTTGAAGGTTTTCAGTCATCCAGGTCTTGATAATTCAAGTTTCATCCAAAAGGCAACTGGACTTGAGTTTGATTTTTACCAGATCCAGTTTAATGCTTTAAAGATTCTTTTTTTTTTGGCCATTTTTGTCTTTATTGGGGAGGACAGCTGAAGAGACAGGGAGGAAATGTTGGGAGGAGAGAGTCGGGGGGATGACATGCAGCTGAGGTCAGATTCTAACCCACAGCTGCTGCGCTGTGGACCATGGGGGCACGTGAGATTATTGATGAATCTGTATTTATGATTTTTTTAATCTTTTATTTTTTATTTTTTTAATGAATTCTAGGTAAACCATTGTTTCAGACGTGGACTGCTACTCCGTCATACACACAAGGAGGTGAAGGGTGAAGGACATCAGCACCATCAGGACGACATCCGGCTTCCAGGACAAGATTCAGAGCTGCAGCTCTTGTCAGAATGTAGCGTTATATAAAGTATATTAAACATGTACTGCATAGAATCCAAGCAGAAACCTCTGTTACAAAATAAAGCCAGAAGTGCAAAAAACTGCAGTTCCTGAAGTGTCCACTTGATGCTGGCTGCAAAAATCCAAGGAATCCCCTCTAGGTCCCATGTTCAGGTCATTAATAGCAGATATTAACATGTTCACAGCCTGGTGAATAAACAACACATTTAGTATTAATAGATAATTACTTTATCGGTTCACACTGTATGGGCGTAAGAGTTGTGCATAATCCTGCACAATTAGAGGTGAGGATGAGTTGACTGACAGGTGGGTGCGTTGTAGCTGTTTTCCAGGAGGTTTAAGGTCATAACCCAGACCCACCTCTCAGTTCCCTTTAATTGTATCCAACACGTCCTTTCCTTGATTCTTATGGCTAGTCCACACATGGGCGGGTATTTTTTCCTCCTTCCTCTGAAAAAAGAATCCCAACCCACGCACGCCAACTTCTCAAAAACATCTTGGTCCACATGAAAAAGCAGAAACACTGTTACGGCTGCCCTGAACACACCAAGTCAACAATGATGTCCTTGACATGGGAACATTTTCCTGCCGCTGTCTTGTCAGAGTGTTGTATGAAGCAGCAGTGAACTCCGTAGTTCATTCAGGCGTCTCTGCTCGTCAACATAGTGAGAGAGTTACTGTGTGTGTATGTGTAAGCATGTAAAAAGTCCAGTTAGCAACGTTAACACCTGCACTAGTTTGATTACGTCTTCCATTGTTCTAATCTCATGTAAACAAAGTGACAGCATCGCATAATGACGCCAAACGAGGGAGAAACCGGCTCATAGTGACATCACAAGCCCAAAACTCTGTTTTTCCCCGTCTACACAAAAACACCTGAAACAGAGTTTCAAGAAAATCTTCACCCAGGAAGGAGTTTTTCAAAAGGTGTGTTTTCAGTGACCTAAAACACAGTTTGTGTGTAGGAAAGGCCAAAACGCACAGAAAGAGCTACGTTTAAAAAAAAACCCCACATACATTTGGATTGGCCTTTGTCCCTCCCTAAAGAGATGCATGGAGAAACACAAGATGCCCTTTCTTTCTAGATTGATCAAATGTTAGGTTAATAGCCTTTTTTTTTTTGGCTTTTTCTGCTTTTAATGGAGAGATAGGACAGTGGATAGAGCTGGAAATCAGGGAGAGAGAGAGAGAGAGAGGGGATGACATGCGGGAAAGGAGCCACAGGTGGGATTCGAAACCGGGCTGCCCGCTTAGAGGACTACAGCCTCCTTACATGGGGCGCACGCTCTAACCACTGAGTCACCAGCGCCCCAATAGCCTTTTTAATATGGCGACTGCCTAAGGTAAGACTTCAGGTCCTCTTCAGACACCAATAGGTGACGTCACTGAGACTACATCCAGGTTTTATACAGTCTGAATCACTGAAATTAGTTTTTGTACTTACAGTATGAATGGAGATAGAAATAGGGAAGGAAGAATAATTATTTCTTTATCTTTGGATTTGTGCTGTACACTACAAAAGCCGATGAAAGGAGAAACATCACCGATTATTTTTGAGTTTCACAGTCTGTTGAATGAGCTGTAAATAGTTTGTGGTTTAGTAGTTACAATAGGAAATCATCTTGGGTATTTAAAGGCAGTATTTTTCCTTAGAGGTACCCTGTGCAGCTGTTGAACACAAGAATGTTTAAAGAGTGGGTCTCATATTTTGTATATTTTCACAAGGTCCCTGCAGACGTGTGATGGAAATACCCGATCAAAAATCAGCCAGACATTAAAAATAAACAAAACTATATTAAGATTGGAATAAAAGCTAGAACGAGGTGTACGTTATATGTTTAAAAAACACAAAGGAAACATTCTGTATAAGAAATGTACCACCTTTATTATCCAATCCACACATCCTGTTCAATTTGCAAAATGAAGCCAAAGCAATTAATATAAACACTGAGTCTCAAAAGATATCAAACTGTCAGTTTAAGACAAAAGAAACAACAACACGTTTTGTGTCAGAATTCAAAACATCTTGCATACAGCACACAGTAGTAGCATATCTATGGCAGAGGGAAGCTTCGTGTACATCAATGTCGACAGAAGATTTGTTTTAGTCTTTAAAGCCGCTTCAGTCAGATATGAAATATCAGTATCATACATACACCTCGCTCTAAGTCTCATCCAGAATAGTTTTTTTTTTTACTGGTTGCATATAAAACATTTCATTCAAAGTATGGCTCACACACATGTATATATTACTAAATACAACAGAAACACAAAAAAACAACTTGAGCTTAAAGAATAGGACATACCCGACATGTTAATGTGAAATCAACAGACTGAATGTTAACGTGTTCATGAATACAGAATGTATTGTAAAAGAATAAATGAAACATACAAATATTGTCTCGACAGGTTTCACAGGTCTTTAAGGCAACAAGCCACAAACATGTCCTTGTTCTGATATCACAGCGTGACTGTGTGGAGTGGGCAGGCTGTTACTGAATATGATAGATCATAAATTAGAGAGCCCGACCGATTAATCAGCTAGCCGATAATATCAGCCGATATTAGCATATCCGGGAATTATTATCGGAAATGACTTATTTTATGGCAGATATGAGCCGATATTAATAGATTTATTCACCACCAAAATAGCATTTCATTTGAGCATCTTTGTATAACATTAGCAGATCTCTTTCTGGCCGTCACCAGCAGAGTGCTCTATAACAAGGAGCACTATCACTCTCCAGAGTGTCAAGCGGTGATGCATGTACATGCACAGTTAATTTCCAGTTGAGTGACCATCTTGTCTTCCTAATACATCTTTTCCACAAGTGTCGATAACTGCATTTGAGGGATCAAGCCAACAAATGTGTATATCTATATTTATCTCTCTACAGATCCATCATAGATCTAAGACAAATATCGGCCGATATATCGGTATCTGATTTTTTTCTCTCCCCAATATCGGCCCACATTTCATATCGGTCGGGCTCAATAAATGACTGCTCAGTTATTCCCCTGCAAAGAAGGTTAGCGAACAGCTTACTATAACAAAGTTTAATTTAAGAGGCGTGCAACAGTCAGGAATGATGAGATTGTCTGACCCTCTGAGCAGTTTAAGAGAAGTTAGAAGCGGCTGTTGCACAAGGATGAAAACTAACAACAGTGTAATGTTAGAAGAAGGTTCATAAATACACGATAGGTTTCCATAAATGCTCATTAATGATCATCTACAAAATGATTCAGTTCCTTCAGCAGTTCAATTTAAGGCAGATTTCAGAAGTTCAGGTTGAAGCGGGACATTTAGAGGATGTTAATGAATGAACAATATCCAAACTGTCATTTAAAAAAAGTGAAGTATCTTTTCTTATTGGTCTTAGAAAGTAAAACAAGGCAAGCTTATCCTTCTACCCGTTAGGGCATAGAGTGTTAAACAAGTTGATCTCAATGAGGACATTTTTGTTTTAAAAAAAAAACTTGAGTAAAGAAACAAAAAACGTTTATTATTTAGGGATTTTCTGTTTAATACAAAAGCCTCAAAAAAGCCACTTAAAAACATGGCAAACATGAACCATCATTCAGAACATCGCCACACAAAAAAACATTAAATAAAACATTTGATGGGTTGATTGGATTTCATGTTGCATCATCATCACGCCGTTTCTAAAGTAAAGCTAACATCTCTTCCCCCCTGACGTGCCTTTGCTGTGTTCACAGTGGAAGTTTTTTTTTTTTTAATAGGTGCACACGGTTAAAGTTTGAAACAACAGCTGACTATAAAAAAAAGAGAAAACACTTTTAATGCTTAGAACAAAAACATACATACTGATCCATCCCTTATCTGCTCTCAATATTTAGCCCTTCACTGCAACATTGATTGATTTCATCTGCTCAATTTAAATATCAAGAAATAAACACAGGAAGAACTTCACTTTCTGAACACAAGTTGACTTCTCTTGATTTTGATATAAACAACAACGACCTGTCAGAATTTAAAGTGTTAATGTTTATAAACAGATATTTATTTAAAGTTGATTTAGACCAAAAACCTGTTCATCAAACTGATTCCATTGTCAAATCAAAGATTGAAGAGATGCTTTAAGGCCATTTTTAATGCTGCCTCGTTCATTTGTTTCCAAGTGCTGCTTCCAAAGCTCCGTCATGTAAGGCTGATAGGTATCCATCGTGTGTGCTTTAACAGCTGTTAACAGTCGAGGCATTTCATGTGATGCTTTTTGCAAAGAAGAGGGTTTGCATGTTCTGCAGATTTCAAAAGCCTGGAGGGAAGGACTATGCGAATACACACGAGTATTAACACCGAGTCTTTTTAAATATTGTAAACATTTACATCTTATTTGAGGTCAGAGCATTGATCCTCTTCATATCTATTTATATATAAAAGAAACTGAAACATTACTGGAGCATCGTCCGGATGTTCTTCGGAGTCGACTCGTCGTTCAGGTGTTTCGTGGTGAATCTGAGGAGGAAAACAAACGTTGACTGTCGGAGAGGTGGGGACTTCAAACTATGACAACAAGAAGGCAGTCTGACAATCCACAGCACCGACCAACACTACAGACCGCTGTCTGTTCATTTATTCAACCTGTGCTCATGCCAAGAGATCTGACTTCAAGTCAACTAGATGTTTAAGGAAATAAAAAGTGTTTGATTATGGAAGGATCAGTGTCAGGTACCGTGGTGAAATGTTCAAGCACTAAGTGAGTAAAGCAACACGTCTTTGCTGGTTAGGATACACAAGCTCAATAGCAGCTGAAACAGGCTGAAGAAACTACAGGTCTAAAACTACAATTAGGACCAAGGCTGTCAACGTATCAGGATGGTTACATTTATCATTGACGCTTATCTTTAGTGCGTCCAGGGTAAAGATGATATACGGAGGTCAGAGGAGATGTTATACTGTGTTGGAATTAAAAACCTAAATGTTCCATCTCCTTGTTGGTCTATCCGACTCATTCAGAAACACTTTTACCAATCCTATGTTTGTACCTCATGATTTGTTTTTGTTTGTTTCTTTTGGACTTTTGCGAGTTTCGTCTGTACCTTTTTTGTGTGCACTGTTTGCATTTTAAACTTGACAAATGCCTTGGTCTTTTCCTGCTTTATCCAAGTTGCTCCTCTACTAAAGAGCACCATCTTTTTTGTACCATTTCCAAGAAGCTCTCTTGTTCATTAGACTGTTCTTTGTACTCGTCACTGAGTTTGAGTCTAACACTGCACTAACACTGTGGGGAAGCTTTTTAGCTAGGAGCTTTTAGTCAAAAATATTTGAGAAGAAAATAAAAGTAAGTATCCATACGATCCTCTGAACTCTGTTGTAAGTAAGTGAACGCATGCTAGTAAATATAAGGAAGTGGGAAACATTAGAAAATAAAACATTCACTGAAAGACAGAATTTCTCTTCACTTCCACGGGCAGGAGAGATGAATAAAATCCATTTTTCCCAACACTCAGGTTGAGAGTACTGGCTGTTATCTGATATGTACTGAAGGACTAATTAGTGACAAACTGCATAGAAACACTCAGCTATACGAAGCTGAGAGAAGGTGACCTACTTGAGGGCGTTCAGGAGGCCTTCTACGTTGTCTGCCGGCTGATCCTTCAGGACTTTTATGCAGCCTTTCATCTGAAAGGAAATGCACAGTCAGCAACTCAAGAGCTGCATCACTAAACACATCCACAGTGCTGCTGTGTTTGTGCAGCTGAAATCATGTACAGGTGTGTGTGTGTGTGTGTGTGTGTGTGTGTGTGTGTGTGTGTGTGTGTGTGTATGTGTGTGTGTGTGTGTGTGTGTGTGTGTGTAACTCACGTCTATCTTGGAGGACTTGTTGAAGGCGCCGTTTGGGTGGACGTGGTCGTAAAGAATGATGACTCCAACCATGACCCTCATACAAAACAGGAGTGTGTCCTCGCTGCTGAAACGACTTGAATATTCCCTAAAAAAGAAAGAGAAGGAGACGAGGACCAATGAAGGAATCATCGACTGGGAGAATTTAAATGTACACAAACAAGAAGCTGCTTAAATAAACTGTTCTTCTATAAATCAAAGATGGCACTCAAACAGTATTTGTTGGATGAAAACATGAGAGAGTTAAGTGAATGTCTGAGCACACACTCATTAGTTTCACATTTAAGTCCTGTGTTCCCCTCTCTGCCTGAAGGGGGTGCTGTTTCTCCTCTTCTGTGTTCTGTTCTGTGTGTGAGGCGATTTGATGAACGGCTGATCAAACTGTGCTGATCATTAATCACCTTTGATATTATCACTGAGTGTGAGGATAGCTTATGAAGGCTTTTTCCTTTCATTATTTTTTCTCCTGTTTAAGTAACAGAGATGGGTAAGATCACCGTTTTTTGTTCACCACTGTTTCTGTTGTACCTGTCACACTTAGGAGTTATAAAATTCTGCACTCCAGTTACCCCTTTTACCCAAAAATTCTGCACTCCAGTCCAATTTCACTATTTCTAACAGTGCATCAAGGAAGAGATGAACTGAACACGTTCTGTATCTGCGCAGACCTCCGTCTGAGGATGTGAGGTGTTGTGTCAGAATAAATTAAGTTGAAGTGTTGTCATTCATCATAATAACATAACCTTAAATAACCCTTATTATTGTGAGAGACAGGACAGTGGACAGAGTCAGAAATCGGGGAGAGAGAGAGAGAGAGAGAGAGAGAGAGAGAGAGAGAGAGAGAGAGAGAGCAGGGAATGACATGGTCGGATTTGAACCCAGGCTGCCCATTAGTGTTTCTTTTTGAACAGCCTTCAAGGACTCATTCTGTTCGTCTACTCCGGCTCTGTTAGAAATGATGCTATGTGTGTAATTGGGTTTGTGTAGGAAGGTCATGACTCACGGTGTCTCCAGCATGACTTTACAAACACTGGCCATGGTGCTGAGACAGTCTGTTGTGTTCTCCAGTGGAAGAGTTTTATTCTGAAAAACACACATTAGACAATTACATTTTATTGTTATTATTCTAATACTACTTTTATGTGATAACCCCTAAAATATGCTTTCAGACATAAAAAAAGTTAAGTAGAAATGCAAAAAAAAAGTGTTCTTCACTGAGAAAGTTTGGATCAGCAGTTCAACATTTGACATCTTACAATAAACAGACCTGAACTACATGATACTTGGTGCTGTCATTGTTATGTGAGTGGAATACCTCTGTCACAAAGTTTGTGGTTGCGTTGCTGAGTGTTTTCAACATGGGTGTGGCCTCAGCGTAGAACAGAGACATCCTGTTGGCCATCTCGTTGTTGACTTCATTCTCAATATCCAACTGCAGGTGCACAAACAATCAATAAATAAACAAGTTGTCAGGAAGAAGGAAGTGACCCTACACCTCCCCAGGTCACTAGTTAACTTTAATACAAGACTCTTTCAATCAGAAGTGCGCTCCACGAGGTTTATTTACAGAACAACATACCACAGTCTTCTCTAAGTGTATGGTTATGACCTAATAAGGGAGAAAATATGTTAAAATGTTGTGCAGTCAGACTGGTCTGTGTCGCCATGTATGTGTCCCACAATGGATGTCACCTTGCATGCAGTGGGTGATTGTGGCGGCTGCACTCACGGTAATGGCAGTGCATTAGATGCAGATGAAAAAAGCATTAAAAGTCCATCTTATACACCGGATTTGACGGTACTCAGTTGTTTGTTTTTGTCTTGTGTCACAACTCAAACCAAAGCCCTACATTGCCTTGTATCATCTGTTACAACTATTTGACTATGAAAGCCCTGCTGACACTAAATAACACTACAGAGAAGAAATGTCATACATAGGTGTAGTTCATAAACATGTGAACCTCAGGAAATCGTCTGCTACCAAGGTGCTGGTTTATCTTTAATAATGTAAGAATTTCTGCACCACTCACATTCATGTTGTTTATCCGGTTTCGACTGATGGTTCTTCTGTAGTAGCTGAAGTCGTTCTGAATGGCAGGAATTCTCATCTGAAGGGAACAAGACAACAGTCAGAGCCGGCACTAAACAGATTGATCCCACCTACAAAGTATATTAGTATGAGTGTGGAGTAACTGAAAACTGTTTGTGTGAGTGTTGCTCGGTGTTTCCAGCAGACCTTGAGCTCATCAAAGCGCAGAGTGAAGTGGAGGATCTCAGCAAACTGTTTAGCCAGCGCCTGCTCCCTCTCGAGGTGCTGAGTGGGCGTGAAGGGCGGACAGGTCAGGCACTCCAACAAACTCTGCAGGGCCTCCTCTGCTCGCAGAAACACAGACACAGACAGACCAGAGCTCAGAGAGTGTGCTTTAAGTTCCTGCTTTTTACTTCCTCTTTGTAGCATATTTAAGCATGCACATTACTGACAAAGCTGAAGTTAAGTTGTGAACACTTTTGGAATTTATTTAGCAAATTACCAAAGTAAAAAAAATAAAAAAACACTTAAAATAGCAGCTATCATCGAAAATTGTCAAGTTGGTAGTTTGTTCCCTGGAGGCTTAACAGTGCAACCTTGACTTCAACCTAAACTTGATCAAACTTTAGACCCGGAGCACAGAATGAGGTCTGACTTCTGAACATCAGGGAGACATTTTTGTTATGTCAATATTGTTTTCTTAACTGCATCATTGGTTTGCAAGAAAATATGAAAATATGAAAATTGACAGGCCCTTATTTTAATTTTTATTTAAAGTGATAATTACTGATCGAAAGACAACCTCAGTGATGGAAGTCACTATCTTTAAAGTTCGGTAAGGCGGACTGCTTTCTACCCTCTGAAGTCTTAAAGTCTGATTGTCTTAAAGTTTACCCTCCTCCCACCCACCTGACACACTTACAGTAGGTGTGCAGAAAATTTTGTTCAACTTTATTCAACCAGAAAAAAGACTTAACGAGACTCTGACATGAAAAACTGAGTAAAAAAACAGAAACAGAGAAAAACTACTGCCACTGGAATAACAAAATGTTACTTCCAGACACTTTGTCCTCCTCTGTGAGCATACCGAGTCTGAGAGAAAAACTGTAGAACTTCTTGAGTTTGATGACGAGCGGACAGACCGAGTTCCATGCTCGCTCCTGCAGCATGAAGTCGTTTGGGTTTTGAATAGCCTGTGATGAATTAAAACAGAGAAAGCAGAGGATTCAGAAAACATCAATAGCTAGAAGATAAGAACCATAATAATCCTGGACTGTGGAAAAGGAGGAGAAACTGGTGGAGTTGAGGAGAGAGTAAGAACGCCTCTTTGACGTGTCCTCCTCTTTGTACAGGACAGAGTGGAGAAGGAATAAGATGGAGAAGAATACATTGTGGCTCTTGAAATATGCGGGTATCAAGTTATTGCTTAAAAACTCAAACTTTTCTGCCCTCCATTACCAAACCAAATCTGGAAAAAATATAAATCAAGGTAAGCATAGTCATAAAATTACCCCAAATCCAGCTTTGAAATCCATACCCTATAAAACTAAATATCTTTCAGCTCAACACTTGTAGTTGTGAATTTCTTCCAGGTGCATGATGGGAAATAATCTCAAAATAAATAGTTGTAGTCCTGCAGTTAGTGACCCTGTAAGATAAGGGTGCCTGACGTCTTGTCAAAGTTCTTCATAAGATATTGCAAAGTCTGCTAGAGTATGGAAGGCACAAGCTATTTGTGTGGTTGCTAGTGTGTGTGTAGTGTGTGAGTGTGTGAGTGTGTGTGAGTGTGTGTGTGTGTGTATTCTTACATCTCTGATCTCCTGACCGGCTCCTTTGTACGCCTGCAGGCCTGACAGGATACTCTCAGAGTCCTGCAGGACTGAGTTCACCTGGTTCCACACATCTCGCTCTCCTTCTGTTGGCTGTGCATCTACACACACAGCACATGCACACACATACGTCAGATGATCTGCCATCACAATCAATGCTAACATATTACATTTTCAGAACTGATGATCATTTCCTTTTCACATCAAGAGTCCGTTGCAGTGATTTGTAAATGGATAGTTTTTCTCTTTACAAGCATTTAAAAATATAACTAATTTTCTCCATGAATCTTGAAATGGTAACTTGATGTGAAAGGGTTTTAATTAAGTGAATAATAATGGCAGAGTTTTTAAGCATCATGGAAACTCACTAGGGGAATATCTGCACATGTGTGCTGGATGTTTTTGTCTCCACTTTAGTTACATATCAAAGTGTGTGTCATTTTTTTTCCACAAGTGAGTACAAAAACAGTCAGCACAAAGGTCTGTGGGGATTTGGGGTCAAAGCTCGAGTAATACAGCACATCCACATGAGTCCATTATCAGTCAGACGCCAGTTTATGATGCCTTCTTTATCCAAAGTCACTTAATAGCAGAATCTAAATCTTGTTGAGGACTTTAAAGACTTGTTACACTATTAAGCCTCCATATTATCTTTATCTTCGTAATATGAGCTGGATCATTTTACTGCATCCTGCCTTAAGCTCAAGTTTCATGCACTTGAAAGCAGCAACGTTTTCGAGGCTGACTGTGAAAGAGCTCGTATGGATGGAGGAGCGCAGGATGTGCTGGAAAACTCAAAGAACTACAATAAAATATGTTGAAATAGTTTTTTCTGCAGGACTCTCTTTGGTTGACATGGGGCTGCAGTAGAACACGTTTCAAAGTGTAATTAGACGTTTGATGAAGTCTAAACAATATAAACAGGTTCTACTGCTCTCAGCCACGTCTGTACTCAAAGGTTTGGTTTCATATTTCCTGCATGGTCTCAATTATTTACATTGATCTGCAGGCAGCAGCTGTATTACTGCTGCAGTGTCTGTAACAGGTTTCACATTTTCAGAGCCAATTTAAGGCGTAAACATCAAAATGAGCATTTTAGAGGAAACTGATGATTCTGAGGATTTGGCTATCATGACCACGGCGAACAGAAGAGCTCTTTATGTAGAGCATCATTGACATTAAAACTGTGTGTGGAGTCTGTTTTGCATTTCAAAACCTTTCCGCTCCCATCATTTCCTCTCTGCTGAATAAACAAAGCCTTAGGATGGCTACATTGTTAGAGTGCTGAAATGCCTCTGTGGAGGCGTATTGTAGTTGTTTTTTTTCTGGAGGAGGTTATTTTTTTTTAGGGCAAAAGCAGATTGTTTGCCATTAACAATGAGCTTTGTGACTACTTGAACATTTGGAAGCAGAGCTGCTCAGTAGAGGATTCAGTATTTGACTGAAATAAATGCACTGCTGTCTTCACTAACTTAACAGGAACATTTTCAAATCACAGGATGATGCAGGAACAGAAACAAGACAGTTTAACCAGTATATATATATACACATATATCCAATGGTTTGATAATGGGTTAGTAATTACATTAGTCTGTGCGTATGAAGCTTAATGTAATTACTAACACATACAATAAGAACACATATAGAGGACATGCATGTCGACAAGATAGTGAGAGCAGACTGTGAAGGTCAAGGGTCAGCTCCATTCTTCTTTAACTTGGCATTCAATGAATGGATTTGAAAAGCATACTGAAATCAATCGTGGATTGATAGATTGACAATGTAGTGACTGAATAGGCTGACCCCTGAGCAGTCAGAGCAGCTGAAGAGAGGTTAAAGGAAACATGACTCAGGGGTGCAGGAGGAGGGGGGGGGAGCAAAGCAGAGGGACAGGCAGAAGCTGTGCTCACTTTCAAAGTCAAGGAAAAAGTTGGGCCCCTGTTCAAGCTCAGTGCAAGTGAGCACTTTTAACAGATTCCCCATTTGGTTTCTGCAAGAGAGAAACAAAGAGAGAGAAGGAAAGAAAAGCATGTGTGATGTTAGAAAGTCGTTGATAAGTTTGGAGGAAACGGGAGAAACAGCAGATCAGAGCTGCAGGAGCAGAAGGTCATGAGCAAGTAAAAGAAAAAAGGTGTGGAAAAGCAAAGAGAGGAGCAAAAGCAGACTCCTTCAGGGTTTCATCACTCGAAGCAAAGACCTGCTGACGGAAAGGAAACAGCTGAGCTGGTTACACCTTCACCCCCCCCCCCCCTCCCCACATCTCCTTCTCCATCCATCTTTCCTCCCTTTGTTCCACTCCTCTGCCAGACTTACTTTCAAAGTCCAGGAAAAAGTGTGGATAGTTCTCTATATCCCTTGTTAGGACTTTTAGCAGGTTACCCATTCCAGCAAACCTGATGGTCAGAATACAGCAGTGAGAAACAGACATGAGTACATATTGAAATACAAACACATCAAATGTAGTCAACGGTGCTCATCTGCAAATCAGCTGAAAATCATCTACACAGTTAATGTAGACGGTTTAAAGCAAGTGGAAACGTGTTCATCACCCAAGTTTGTCTCTCAACTTTAAAATGAATAATGTTGGTTTTTTTTGTTCATCTGACCTGTATGTTGATTGAGTACGTTTATGACCCTACATGCAGATATGTGCAAACTGCAACCAATGCATTCAATAGGTGCTAAACTCTCCACTTTCAACGGTAGTTTCAGCTTGGTAGTACATCCGAGTATGGTTCGTTCTTTCATTATTCCATTTCAAAACAAACAAAAAAACAACAACAAACTAACGGCATTGTTTGGTTTTGTAAAAAGAAAAAAGTAAACCCAAAACAGAACTGCAGTCAAGTGAGCCATCTTTTGCAAAACCCCGGTCAAGCCAGCCGCCGCTTGAAAAATCATGCTGTTAAACAAATCTCCTGAGAGTCTGCACCAGTTTCTGCGCTCTTCTGGATTCAGGCCTTTCTAAAACTTCTAAACCCAACACGTGGATGAAGCCCTAAACAGCACTTCCACTCTATAAAGATTTTTATTGGAGGCAAAAGGCAGCGAGGAGGTAGCAATTTCCAGAGAAAAGTCTACCTCCTGAGCTATGGAGGGTGGTCACAGTCTGTAATCGCAGCAGACCTTAAACGGTATAATAAGGCCGTGATTACAGTAGAAAGGGAGACATCACAGTATATCATGGAATAGTCGAACATTGGTGGCTTCAAAAGATCCAAGCAGACGTTGGGTGGGAAACAAAAGTTGTTATCTGAAGGTTACGTGAATAAAGAAATAGCAGATGTGCTTTGGGCGCCGGTGGCTGAGTGGTTAGTTTGTGCACCCCATGTACAGAGGCTATAGTCCTCCAAGCGGGCGGCCTGGGTTCAAATCCGACCTGCGGCTACTTTCTTGCATGTCATTCCCCACTCTCTCTGATATCTGATTCTATCCACTCTCCCATCTCTCGAATAAGGGCACAAAAGCCAAATAATAAATCTTAAAAAGAAATAGCTGATGTTCCATAAAACAGACTTTAACAACATGTTGTTCAGAGTTAGTCTATTAAGTCCTTTGAGCTGCAGATTTAAATTGTACAAAAAGGAACTACAAGGGCACATCATCTTTTCTTTTCACACGCACATAACAAACTTCTCCTTTCTTTTATAATTCAAAGTGTGAAGTGGCAACAGAAGAGACGTTGTGCTGCAATGTGCACATGATAATCACACTGCATTTTTCCCTGCATAGCCTCCAGCACAGTGTCAGCTATTTCCCCTCCATGGTTTTTATGTCTCATCTGCAGGCCTCAAAATATCATACACGAGTGATTCTCCAGAGTAAGAGTGTTCTTACAGTTTTTACAGAAACACCTTTGATTCCTGAGAAAGTATCATCAACTTTATATTTATCGGGGTATCAATAACAAGCAGTCATGGTCAAATCAGTTTTATTAAATACAAGGTTATACCAGAAGGGGGCAGTGTTGGTTTATTTCATGAACTGGGATCAAAGTTGCACTGTAATAGTGTCAAGTTGGTACATGTGCTGCAGCACTTTTTTTTTTTTTTTAGACAAACCCTGACCTGCAGCTACAGCTAGTTCATCGTCACACTGAGCCAAACTCTGGTTATTCCACCCTCAGGTATCAGGTAACTACTCAAAGTCACAGTGTGTTCTTAGACTTTTCACCGATCTCTGAAATGGAAGGAGTGTTTTTCTGACAAACCAAAGGGTCTAATGACAGTAAAGGTCCAGCTGAAACTCAGAGTAAGCTTTAAGTTTCAAACGCCTTTCACTCATTTTGGTTCATTAGAAAAGTGTGTCAGAGGATTTTAAGTTTTAAAGAGATGCCTAAAGCTCTCCTGTACTGTTCCCCTGTAGGATATCATTCATTTGCCATTTCCTACACAATGCCAGAATTGCATTGAACAACCTGAAAACAGAAAATGTACGGCTTTGATTCATTATAGGTGTGTGTGCGTACACGTTAACATAGCTGGCATGCCAACTACTTTTGAACACTGGGGAGTGTCTTTGACTGCGGTGATGTCACTCAGCGTCTATTCACAGAGAAAGCACTGATTGAGAGAAACACTTTGACTTGACCAAAACACGAGTGGCATTCGACTCCAGATCTAATAAAGAGGAGGCGATAGACTGCCACGTTTCCGCTGACACAATGTAAGAGGCAACCATGAAATATTAACGTCAACAAGAAAAATCCTGACATCAACCCCTACACCATCAATATTTAGGATATAACGAGGAGAAGGGAGCATGATTTCACTCACAATATCTCAGCTTTTTAAAACTTCCTGTAAGACAAGCTGCCAGTCAAACTGACTGAGATAGTACAACAAGCCACCTTGAATGCATATATTCAAGTGTCCATCATATCTAATCTGAGTTTATTTGCAGTTTGGTGTTTATCGTGCTTTTCCTTGAGGTAAACACCAAACTGCTGCAGCTGCAGCTTTTTCTGCCATTTCTTCTTTCTCAGGACACTTAGACGGAAATGAAACAAACAAATCAAGACAATCCAAGACTGCGAGTAAACTCAGAAATGTACAGTTCGAGAATAAAATAAGAAGCCTAGTTAGTGATATCAAGCAAAATGTTTCTGTCAGAGTCCCTGAAGGCCTCACTCACTACGGTTACTGTGTTATAACGCAAAACATTAGACACCCACATCCTCTCCTTGTTTTCTTTACATGAGGTAATGTGACATCATGACATGATTTACATTACATAAATACTGGCTGAAGATGTTTTTTTGGCATTGATGTATTACAGTGAACACAAGAGATGTATCATGCACCAACTGAAATGTCTTTGGCTGATTCAGATTTTCTTTCTTTAAAGAACTTAAAAACTGAACCATTCACATCATGATCTCTCACAGATATGAAGAGTCAAACCTGCTTCAGCTACTATTTTATGGACGTATGTTGTTTATGAAATAATTGAATCAAATATAATCAGAAAAGCAACATGAAGGGTTATGGCCACACCGATGGTCTGTGGGAGTAACATTCATAACCTGACCTGTTTTAAAATCCTCCGCTTTACAAGACAAAAGAGACCAAGGAGCACATAATCATAACATCAAAATCTGTAATTGTTGCATCACTACTACTAACCTACATCCAACAACAGAAAAAGAGAGGCCTTCAAATGATCCAAATGATCATACAATTATATTTATAGTGATCAGTGGAAACCATGAAGGCCTGCAGGGAGACCTGGACATTAACATCTACCTGTCCTGTGTATTATAATATTCTGTACTAATGCAAAGGGGAGTACAGTTACAAACCAAAAGTTTTGAATAGCTTCAGTATAAAGGTGAACCTGTTACTAGAATGCATGTTGAATGAGCTTTTACTAAACCTGAAGCACTCGTATCACAGCTGATCGGCAGCAACCTGAAAGCATCTCATTTTCTGTGTTGACCCTCTGAAAGCTTGAACATCTAATGATGGTCAAAAAACAGAAACTTCTCTGTTACATGACCCATCTGCTTCCTTCAGCCCTGAGAGCAGACAGAGAAGGAAAAGGCAAACAGGGAAATGTCTGCTTGGTTCCTCTTTCGTGACCTCTTATCTGTACAGCGTGGCGTGAGAGAATGGAAACTTTGACTTTCTTCTTTTTATAGTTGTGTAAATGTAGTGAATTAATTAAGTTATTTGTGTGAAAATTTTTCTAACAGTGAAACGTAAAACCTTTCAGGATGTACTACTTTTTAAACCAACGGCACAATTATTAAATACCGTATTTTCCGCACTATAAGGCGCACTTAAAAGCCTTTAATTTTCTCAAAAAACAACAGTGCGCCTTATAATCCGGAGCGCCTTATATATGGATCAATTGGTTAATTGGTTGATCCATACTGGTTGTACACGGCGCTCAGCGACACTGACTCGGATAATGACGAGAGGGAGCCGGGCATGTTGGATGCCGTACTCGCCCAACTGTTCAATTCGGACACTGAAGAAGAAGAATTCGAGGGATTCGTGGACGGGGAATGAACTGAAAAAGTGAGCTTTACGTGTTATACGTAACTGAACAATGTTGAGTTATGCACTAACGTTTGAATTAGCGGTATCAGACTGTGTTTCTTTTACGTGTTTACAACTGAACAAGGCTGGGAGATATTGTGAATATGCACATTAACGTTTGAACAACGTTGAGTTATTGTGAATGCACTACGTATAAAATGTAGTTTTATACGTATTTATATTTATATATTCACAATATCTCCCAGCCTTGTTCAGTTGTAAACACGTTCTATTCTATGTGCCTTATAATCCGGTGCGCCCTATATATGAAAACAGTTCTAAAATAAGCCATTCATTGAAGGTGCGCCTTATAATCCGGTGCGCCTTATAGTGCGGAAAATACGGTACTATTTTTAAATCAATACTTACTATAAACTTTGTAATAGTAAGTTCTGTAAGATCATTAATGTAATTGGGGAACTTTAACTTTCCCTGTCAATCTACATGTCAGTCCAGATCAGTGACACAAACAGCAAAGCCGTCCTCATTCAACTTAAACCTTCACCATGATTCAAAACTGTGCCTGTGACTCTGTGCTGCAGTCTCTCCCGTTATTTTTTTCTTTAGAATTAAAGTAAACTGGATGTATTTAAAGCACACAAGTGAGTGCTGTGTTTTAAATATTTTCCCCAACTGTCTGCGTCTGAAACAACCTTTAGCTGAGAGCAGAATAAACTCAATCCAACCCTTTCCTTAGGAGTGGTGAATCTAATTTCTAACAGCACAAGGATGGATCTTTTTTGAAGTGTTAACACCTTTCAGAAGTTAAATGAGCAGAATATTATTCACATCTTATATCAGTGTGTATGTGCTACTTACTAAACATGTTGCAGTTCACTGGTTACACGTGTAACCGTGGTTTAAAATGTCAAATTGAATTAATCCAATGATCCAAATGATCATAAAACAATATTTAGGAATATCGATGGAAACAATTTTTTTGTGCACGTACCCTGTTGAGTTGTTTTTTTTTTAAAAGATATGTTTTGGGACTTTTTACACCTTTATTTTATAGATAGGACAGAACGAGGTGAGTGCTGCACCAGGTCAAACAATTTTTAAAAAAGCATGTAAAGGAATTTGGTGCTCTTCAGGCATTAGGAACAGAGGTCAAAGGTCAAATGGCAAATAAATAAATGACTATCCAGGTAAATTGAAAACAAAGTTCATGGTGAAAAATTGGGAGTCTAAACTGAAAATCCTGAGCGATCTAATGTAGAATAAAAATCCTTTATTTAACAGAGATGTGCCTACACGTTTGGACTGAACTAAGTCTTTGTCAGGAGATATTATACTGTCTATAATAATATTTAATCTCCTGTTTTTATCGTCTGTTTGATATGAATTGATTGGGGACCCCTCCGCTTCCTTCCCTACCAACTAGAGGTTCAGCACCATAATTATTATTTTTTTACATCCCCGAGGACAAACAGTTCAAGAGCCTACAGAGCAGAAAGTTTTAATACAACAAGTGCAGACTAATCCTCACTGTAATCATCTAAACCTCGGCATTGTTGCAGGGCTGATGTGCCTTAGCAGCAGCTTAGAGTGTGCTCTCTTTCAAGCATGACTACACTCGTCAAAATAAAAACTGCTGTGTTGAGTGATTTTAAATGTGTGTGTGTGTGTGTGTGTGTGTGTACATAAGTCCTGTACCTTCTCGGGTGGAGGACCTCGGGTTGCTGTCTATATCATCCGCTTTGTCTTTGTCTCTGAAACAAGAGAAAAGTGTGTTTTAGGATCAATATGGACTGAGCAGTAATACATGATACTGGATAGGAAAACAAGAGCAAAGCAGTTCTAATGTATGTATGTGTGTGTGTGTGTGTGCAAGTGTGAGTGTGTGTGTGTGTGTGTGCAAGTGTGTGTATTTCTGCAGCACCTGTGTGCATATCAACCATTTGCACACCAGCGAGGTACAGTGAACACCTTGACACATTAACATACTTCCTCTTTTTTCATCACACATAAAAGCATCGAGCAAACAAATGCAACCCTCCCCCATCACAAAACACACCGCTGAATTATTAAACACTGAAATCTACACGCTGGTGTGTGATACGTTACATCCAAATAAAGCTGATTAAGGCTCTGTCTGCTCCATGTTCACTGGAGTATCAAATGTCCCCCGACAAGCTGCGGCTGCTAATGGTCACTGTACTGTATGTAAGTCCCTCCAGCCTGGCTGCAGAAAATAAAGAGAAAGAGGGATCTGTCATAGTCAAACATGAGGGCAGTGCACATTCAATGTGACATTTCTCAGTTAGCTGAAAAGAGATGAAAGCAACAGGATTATCTGAAGCTTGTAATTCACCCTTGGTTGAAATAAAAAGTTGCAGTTCATATATAAATGAGCATTTACAAAACACTTTGTTTAAATGTTGTGCTCTAAGTCATTTATGGACTGCTGCTTCCTGGATTAACACCAGCTTCAAACAGGAAGTTTGCACCTGAAAAAGTGCATTCAGTGAAATCCTCAAAAAAACACCTGCTGGTCATTTGCTGTCCTGATGAAGATATGGTAAATAGATTTGAGCTTGTGTAACGCTTTTCTATTATTCTGACTACTCAAAGTGCTTTTACACCACAGGTCACACCTACACATTCACACACTGATGGTAGAGGATGCTATGTAGTGAGACCATCTGAAGTAACTAATCCCATTCATACACATTCACACGCCACCGACAAAGCAGCAGGAGCAACTTGGAGTTAAGTGTCCTGCGGACACATTGCACATGTTGCTGCAGGAGCTGGGGATTGAACCCCAACGACCGACTCTACCAACTGAGCCACACTCAGCCCTGTGTAGATAATTAGGAGGACGGTCATCATTAGTCTGTGCTGCAGTGCCTCTTACTACACTAACCTCCACCAGAGAGGCCTGAGAGAAAAAATAAATAAAAAGACAATATGTTTACAATGGCACAAAACAGATCAGGGCAAACTGGACATCTGACAGTAAACAACACAACACTAAAATAATCTTGTCGATCATCTGCAAATGAGCTGCTTTTGTTTTCAACATCTTAATAATTAGTCAGATTACCGTCCCAGGGTCTGAAAGTAAGTTTTTTTCCTAACCAGTCACAGTATCGGGTCACTGAAAATGTCTTGCATCAATGTAGTATTTCTGTCTCCCACATCTGACTTCTATGAAGAGCAGCTCAATCTGTAAACACAGAGTCCGTGGTACCTTACCTGACCCAAGATCATGCAGTATATTAAATGTTTTAAGGCTCCTGTGTTGTTCTAAAACAGACTGTTATTGATATGAATGCCTCTTTATGACCTACAGAAGATAAACATGACCTTCAGAACAAAGACATTTCTTTATAGAATTCTTTTAAAGCCTGCAGCCGCCCTGCCACAGGGGTAAGGTGTCAGAAGAAGGGATTAACAGCAAACTACTATTTTCTGTTATTCATCAGAAACATTCTCAATGAGTAACTGAATGCTAAACCAAAGCAAGATTATTATTTTTTCTAAAAAAACAAAAACAATTACTAGCGGTGTGACAAATCACAATTCCCATGGTTCGGATTGGATCGTTTTTTTCGGATCGACAAAATTCTAACTTAATTTTTTGCAGTCCTCAGCTACACATTCAAACTGTGAAAGGTTACGCATCATGTTTATACATTTTCCACTGCTCTACGGAACAAGTGCAGCCCAAACCGTACTGGTCAAGATCAGCAAAGAGGGGGCGCCAAAATGGCCAAGACTGAAAGTTCCTCAGGGGAGCATGAAGTTGTTGATTTATTGACCTACTTTGTTCCTTGTAAGACAAAGTTCCCCTGCAATAAGAGACTCTGATGTGTTTAGTGAAATGTCAATAGAAGAGCATGAAAATAGTTTCTTGTCCAACAACAACTTGAATCCAGGTTGAAAGAGAATCCATAATGAGTTGAATCATGACCCCAAGAATCATTTGAATAAGGTTATCCACCATATCCCACATCTACAGTTTTGATTGACTTTAACTTGTGTTAAGCCTCCAAACGTTTTTGTTCTGTGCCCCATCTGCTACAGCTTATTCAGTCTCAGCAGCATTCTGCGCTCTGCAGCAGGATTTGGGACTAACAAGGTAATTTAAGGTTTAAGCTGGGGTTTTCAGGGCTACAACAGAGGTTCACCTCTGAGCGGGGTAAATCAACACATCAAACGTACTCAGGAACACGTTACGTCAAATTAAGAGATCAAACTGTATACGTTTAATAAGTTTCTCACATCTTTCCGTTGGACCTGTTGAGTCTCCATCTGCAGACATTTCCTACAATAATATGTAGGATATGTGGTGTGCCAAAGTAGTGCTTAAACACAGCGGGCTTGCTCGCAGAAAAGTGCTGTGAATTCTTCAAACTAGCGCACATCTACGCCGACTTCAGCTCGTTTTTCTTAAAATTAACAAAATTACATGGAGCAAATACAACTGTCTGCTACAATGTATAGTCTAGCTTTCATGCTTACAGATGCTTGACAAACTATATAGTGTTGTAGATATGAATCTTTCATGTGTTGGTGCATTATGCATTTTGTTTCATTATTGTTGAACTAGGGTCTTTAAATTGGACTGCCTCTCTGGGACATCAAAGATTTACTCTACTACAAGACTCAAATAAATACCGGTACACTAATATACAGGGGTGATTTAGCTTCATTAAGTATCATCATGCAGCTGTACTTAGTACTCCATAAATTAAAGCACATTATTACTTAAGAATAAGAATAAACTCACATATTAACTAGTACTAGTACTCTGCTTCCTGAGCAAGAAGAAGCATAGTTTACAGAAAAGCTAAGCCTGTAAAATTTGGCTTCACGTGCAAAGATGAGCTCTGAACAATAATGTACATGAAGAGAACCAGCTGTCATGGGAGAGCCTGGAAAGTGACACAGTCCCATGTGTCACTGTAAATAGTGCTCCTCTGTCTGTGTTGACCCTCATCCCTGCTCTGGAGAACCTGCATGGCAACAGAGGGATGGAAGAAGAGGTGGGATGCTGTGGATGAATGGATGGACGGAGACCCCACAATGGACAGTCGACACTCTCCTTATATGGGCATGTTAGTGTGTGGTGACACATGAGCAGATTTCACCTCAACTTTACAGTTGGTCTGCACGCACACACACACACACAAGTTCTTTCTGGACCCTTTAGACACATGCACACACTTGCCAAAACACCATGTGGACAGTACAGACTGCGCACTGATGAGAGCAGACACTTCACCATGACAACCACTTCACTCACTATACTGCACATCCAACTTCTCCATCTCTGCACATTTACGTCTTCATCCATGTACTCTCTTCTCTCGTTCCCTTTTCTCCTCTTCTTGCTTTCTTTCTTCATTTCTCTTCTCTCCTTCCTCTTTTAATGATGGCTCTATTTTCTATTTTTTCCCTGCCTTCCTGCCAGCATGACAGGTGTCACCCGACAGTCAGCTCATTAACACAATCACGCTGAATATCATTAATCTAATAAGCCAGGGAGGCCATTTACAAAATCAGCCTGCATGGTTCCAGATTTTTTACAGCCCATGCGCTGGCTATTCAATCATTTATCCCAATGACCCAGCCTTTCAGTGAACTAGCCACACATTTAGCCAAGCAGTGAGCAGATGAGTCAGTCAGTTTAGCAGGCAGTAAATATGTCAATCATCCCGGCAGGGGGTGTAGACAGACAGCAATCAGGGGGACGTGTGCAGCAGACTCCTGAAAAATAAACATGTTTTTCAGGAAACATCCATCAGGAGCCAGAATGGAATTTTCCAGGGACCCTACAGGGACCCCACACATAATAATACCGTTTCATTATCCCATTGTGAGTTGTGAAAATATGATTGTGATAATTGCTATTGCGACTGTGACAATGATACCCTAACCCCCAAAATTATTAATGCATTTCAACCGAAGAGTAAATCAGATTTTTAACAGCTTTGTCAACTGAACTTTAAAAGTCCAATATGTAAAATATCTACTGAATTAAAGGATAAAATTGCCTCAATATATGATCAGACATTAAGGAAACATGCTATGTTGAAGTGCTGGCTACTCTGACAACAATGCAGCAGCCAGTATGTCCTCCTTCTAAGTTTCAATTCCAGTGCAGATTGGTCCATTTTTGTTATGACCAAAAGTGGGCAGTTTTTAGGGCCCCCCTAAAAATAAAATCTGATTTGATTTCACATGGCATCAATCTGTCTGTCAGGATAATAGACAGCACGTCTCACTTCTGGACAACATGACTGCAGATGTCAGATTGAGACCAACGTCTTTTTTCAAATTCCTCAAGACAGATTTAGACAGAGCAGAAACCAAGGGAAACAGAAAGAGTATAAAGTAACATTCTCATTAATCCTTACTGACTCTTACCTTAGTTAGATATATCAATGAATTCTAGCGAGTTGATGTCCTGACTTAACCTGGGGCATTTTCTTTAATAAGCCCTGACAAATCCACTCCCATAAAAGATGTTAGACAGTCTTACATGAAAACATTAACAGTGTTTTCCATGCATATTCACACACCCCGCCTGCGAGGCTGTGTCTAAAAGCTATCTGTTTCCATGGTGACAGCAGTGACATTCCTTTAAACAGGGGAAGCACATGAATATGGCAGTGTTTAACCCTGGAGGGAACACACACGCACACACACTTTGTTCTTCCATAATTTACTGTTTAAAGAAAGAGGAAGGTGTGTGATGAAAGCTGCTGTCACTTCTGGTTGGCAAGGACGACGCTAAACCCACCAGGCAGAGAGAGAGACAGACTGCAGGAGTATGATGAGGATGAGTAGAAAATGCAACAAATAATCTAGAGAAATAATATATAACCACGAGAGGCTGTTTTTTTTTGCATCCAAACCAAATCTTGAAACCTAAAGGATGAAAGAAAGAATATTGTGACAGTGCCTTCATGATGGTGAAGGGAAAAAACTGTGACTGAAGAAAGAGACTGATATAGAGCGAAGCTAAACAGTGTTGGAAAATGACTTTCACACAGCGTGATCAGCAAGTTTTTAATCTTTCGCCTCTGTGATTGAAACGGTTGAAAATCTCTATACAAACTATTTAACTGTAACTGTGGTCCGGATGATTTAAAATATATATCCTGAACAATGTCCACAAGGACACAACAGGCTGCATATCTCAAAGTTCACAAGATCTAATGGACCATACCAATCCACCTAATCTAGCTTTTATATGAGAACTGTGCCTTCCCAGTGTGTGTGCAGGCCAAACATCAGCCTCAAAACCACTGAATACTCAGCAATCACATTTTATAACCTTGTGCAAATTAGTCCAACACAGTTTGAAATGTGGCTCTCTTATAGATAAAGCTCCAACTACAGCAAGTAAACAGTACATCTAAAAACCTTCCTTTTTATATTATTATAAAATACAGGATCAGAGTGGATTTATAGTGTGTTAATGTGTTGGGGAGCTCTGAGACTTATTTCAACTGGTTGAAAAGGAGGATAATATGTGACCTTTAAGCTGCTGATGTTACTTTGAAAATGTACTTGTGAATTTCCCAACTGCCAGTAATCAGGCAATTCAAGTAGAAATGACTGTCCTCCTAAATGAAGGGAAGTCACATCCTATGTATTTCTGCTTGATGTAACGGCAGAGAGCGATCAGCACAAACATACAAAGTGAGTCAGGAGGCGTTTGTCCTAACTGCTCCACTCAAAAAGCTACCTACAAGCAGATACAGAGTCAAGGCTGTCACGGCAGGCTGGATTCCTTGAAAAGGCAACCAAACCTAAAGACGATGCCTCTTGACATTTACAGTGTAGAGACAAAATCTCGAGATGCATTCAGCTGAGCAGTTGTCTTTCATTGCCAGTCGACAAAAACAGTTTCATGTCCTGAGGGGTGGAACAGGCCATGACCCAGATTGAAGAGAGACATGCTGTTTTCTTAATGATACATTTAAGCTTCCAAAATCAAAATTAACCATAATTCCCATTGAGCCTTAAAATATGATGGGCATTTTAAGTGCAGACTTTTAGAGAACTGTTTGGTCGTGTATAGCAGTAACAGTCAGCTGTAAGGGGTGAAACGTTTGAGTTCAATATCGACATGATTATAAATGCTTTCCTGAAATTTTGAGGTTAACTTTCTTAATCAACAATCAGGTTAATTACTGGTTATAATCCACGAACTAGGCCTGTACACGACTAAGGACTAACACAGCTGAACCTGAGTTGTCAGATTTTGCCAACCTTCGACTGATCGTTGACCGTTTGTTTGTTTTTGCGCTCATTGATCCATATTCTCATTTGCAATTTGTCTGTGAGACTTTGAATAACAGTTTATATGATAGGACTTGCATTAAGGTGACCTTATAAGGATTTTGTAATGCCCATTTTACAATAAACACACACACATGACTCACATGTGTGCAGATTCAACCACCACATCAGCCACAATCTACGCATCTGTCAGACCAAGATTAACAAAAGACGCGTGTCCATCAGAAGATTCGCTGTACTCTCCACGTCATAATATTCTACCAAAAACGGGTATGATTAAAGTATGAATAAGGTGTATGCAAAATTTTACATTAAACACCCCCATATAGCTGGAATGGAATGATCCTTGTGTTCGACTGAGACTGGCAGTCGACTGAGGCTCTGACGAATGAATCGCAGAAGCTTCGATGATTTGGGGTCTCCCCTACCATGAACATATGGGTGTATTAGTTTTTGTTGTCCATGTAACACGATCAATCCGAGTCAAATTAGTTGTTACTGCTCCAATACATACTCCATACAATTTCCAACAGGAGACTTCAGCACAAACCCTGCATAGCATGCCGGCTGTTGATGTTCATAGACATCCCGGACTCAACCTGTAAATCAATTATTTATTTGGATGAGCATTTTCTCCACAACTGGAAGACGCACGTTTCCAATACTCTGGGTCACGCAAAGTAAGTCTGTGTGTGCAGATGTATGAGTAAACAAATAGGAAGTAGAAATACCTACAGAGACCACATTTCACTTTCATTTTGAGGCAAATAGAAGAAAAACGTGTGTAAGGACATGTACGTTTCAGTGTCATAGGTCTTTGGTGGCTTGCCAAGTCAAAAGTAAAGAAAAGATTGAGGGAGGGGTGGTGGGGGTTGAACGACACATCTGGCTTAGGACACTCTGCCTACTGCAGACATCCTCTAAGGGTTCAAATAAGGGTTAAACCTTAATAGAGGTTCAATGGGCTGAAAGACTGCAACCCTCCCATGAGTAATGAATGCGTGCATGTTAGTGACAACTCAGGAGCATCTTTCCTCCATTCTGCATAGCAACAGCTGATGAATGGATGCTGGAATAGGATGAGCCCAATGCGCCCTGGGCTAAGGGATTTAGGGAGGTTGAAGGGAAAATAACCATCTCTGTAACCACCGCTTTTGTTCATCTGACAATGCCTTGTGAAAGCAAGTGCATACTTTCACTTTGAGATCATTTTATAATATTAAAGCTGGTTGTAAAGCAGACTATTAGTACTGATGCCTCTATATGACCTACAGTACTTAATAAAAAACACCATCAGTGAGAGACTTTATCTTTAATGTAATTTTTAATCCTTTAAACTGCTGCCAACAGGTCGTGTCAGATCGGGTGATGCAACTTTTTTTTCCAAGTTTTCATGGAAATAATCATACATTGACTGTTTAAAGAAGAAGACTGAATCATCATCAGAAAACACCATGTATAGGATAAGATCAATAATAGAAAGGTACTGCTTTGCCCACAGGGGCTTACCAAAATCAGCACGAAATGTTCCAAAAAAAAACCACACAGAAATGTTCAGTGAAGTTCCTCACAGATGCTCTAAATACAGTATCAGGCATGCATCTATAGTTTAGATAGTTTAAACTACAGTATTGTTTTTCATTTGTTGAGATACTAATCTTTATCATTGAGCAACAACACTGCAGAGTGCAGCTTTTGTTCAAATGGATGGATGATAAAGATGTGTTGATTTGTAGCATTCATAGCTTTCAATTCTTCTCTGACATTGTTGCAGGTAAACCACACAAACACAAGTGAGCAACGACAAACTGTAAGAATTTACACTTCAGTGAGGAAACCGTTCATCCATCGTCATCATCAGCTGACACTCAGTTCAACAGGAAATGCATTTTCTCCGTTTCCATACACCCAGAAAAAAGAAAGACAAAACATGTATGCTGAACCAGCAGTGTAAAGTGTGGGAATTGTGTTTTGTCATCCAGGTAGAGCTTCACTTCTTCATGTTTAAATGCAATCACATTAGAACTCTATTATTCTAGTGAATAATGTCCTGTTAACTACATTGTACTACTTTTGGCCAAAACCAATGTTTTCCATATAAACATGGTGCTGTGAAAAAACAATTATTTAAAAAGCATCAGGAAATGCTGCTTCTATTTCTGTCTAGCCCAGAAAACTTAAAGCCAGCTGAACCTGATTTGCGCTTCAAGGAATTTGGCTTTGGTTTGCTTTTTCTTACTTAGGTGAAGATTTAGGAATCTACAGACTAGACAAACAAAAGTCCCTTGAAAGGTCAGCGTTACAGGAATTAACACTCTCATTTCCTTAACATGGTTCACATATTTCAAACTGCAAAGCTTGGAACACACAGAATCTTCTCAGTTTGATGATTATTTCCAGGGTATAATTTAGTCTAAAATATTACACTGGAACTCAGAGTGCAGAGCACACACGTTCCAGCCTGAGGAAGATTCTTCACATGAGATCACTGTCATTGTGCAATTACACATTCATTAAAATTCTCAAGGAACAAAAAGTGATATTATGGGCCCAATTTGATTTCCATGGACTCACTCAAATCACCACCTGGGGCTCCAGAGGACTCACCATAATGAAAACCTCAAATCACTGATAGTCACAGGAGTATTGCAGGTGCACAATGATGATTTAGCAGTCACAATATTCTTACGATGATATACTTACACAGTGCAATTGGTTCTATTTGGTTTAACATAATGTTTGAGTGCTTTGATACTTTATTTGAACAATAAGAATTTTGGTTAGTTTCCTTCCATTTAGTAAAATCTTTTTCAAAATGTTCCTGTGGCTCCAAAGTTTGAGAATGTGTTAAAAGCTGACCTCAGCTTTTTTGTTGTTTTCACATTTGTACTTAGCTTGATTTATGAATGCTCAAATAATAATAAAAGTCACATTATTTTAAAGTGTAAACACTCAACCAGTAGCTTGGCCAGTGTGTAACCAAACCTGCTGTGTGTTCATGTGTGATTTGATGGTATATTAGAATAGAAGAAGTGACACTGTTCTGGGTCTATTATGCCTGAGTACTAACCCAGTAGTTCCTATGTCAGCTAAGTCAATGTATTTCCTCTGAAAGAGACTTTGTATAAACCAAAGGAAACCAAAGTCAACACCAAAGACCCAAAATAACTTCTGTTTAGGAATCTCTAGGAAAATGACAGGCAGTTAAAAACCAATTGTTTAGCTAGTGTGTCTACCAGTGTTACACACTGTACCTTGACAGGACCATAACATCATACGTGTAGTACAAACTGATTCTTGTTCCTATTGGTAGGAACTCATGCCTGAAAAATCAGCATAAAGGCCTGGTATTATCTGTGCATACACACTTCCTCAGTAGCTGGTCAATGTTGCTTCTGTTCTGCTCTAAAAGTTATGTATCCTAAAGCACTGGTGAAAAAAATCACAGAGGAAACATAATGGCAAACTATTGAGCATAAAATGGTGTATTCAGTAGAACGACTGTCATAAAAATGTACATTAATAACATTAATAGCAGACTTAGTATATCGTAACAAAAGTGGCGCCATTAATGTTTTATTATCAATGGGCTACTCAAACTAAGAGTGCACAGAAAGTAAAAGACAAGTAGGAGAAACAAGGGTCACAAAGAGGCATATTATGGTCAAGTGCTGCTAAAGTAAAGCCAATCAATACAGGTCCTAAAGTAATAATAAAAACACCAGCCTGGTACTTAAAAAAACAACAACCGATTATCCTTGGCGCTCTGCATCCATTTTTAAAATGCTTGCGCTGTTTTGACTGGCCACAAAAACAAGCCTTCAAATTGGGTTAGGGGAGCTCCGTCTCCCTTAGGCTCCCTTCGCTGGAGCAAATGTGACAGCAGGGCGTTGTTGGGGCGGGGGGGGAGACTGAGCTCAGCTTGAGGGGAGGTTGGCTGAGTTTTGCCCTAATATGGACACAGGCCGGGGGGAGCGGGGTGCCGCTGAGAGGCAGCAGGGGAAAGGGTGGGCTGGGTGAAGAAGGGGAAACCTGCCCAGCACCACCACAATGGCTGCCTTGCTTCACTCTGCTGTACCGTTCACAATCTTAATCCTTCCACTAACAAGTCTACTCTCAACACCAGCAGAGTATTCTACTGTTTTGGTCCACCAACTGTGCTCACAACGCTCTGCACACACTGAAGAACTCTTTAGCAGTCAGGGCTTGTACATCAAGCACAGTTCATTCTTAAGTACTCGTGTTGCTCCCACTCAGATACCGTACATCACACACACACACACACACACACACACACACACACACACACACACACACACACACACACACACACACACACACACACACACACACACACACACACACACACACACACACACACACACACACACACACACACACACACACACACACACACACACACACACACACACACACACACACACACACACACACACACACACACACACACACACACACACACACACACACACACACACACACACACACACACACACACACACACACGTTGAAGCACAATACTGAGACTAGTCTCAGCACTTGGCTCTGTTCAGCAGCTGGCCCTGTGGTTCACTCAGCTGGGCCTGCTGCCTAATTTTACACTTGCTCATTACAAACATGCCACTATCCCTCCTCCACATCTGGCCTCTGATGGAGAGAGAGAGAGAGGGACACTGATAACAGCAACAGGGACAAGTACTCACAGTTTCTCAGAGCTGAGGAGAAGGAGGGGGTCTGTGAACGTAGTAAACAACTGGGAGGCTCTGACACAGAAAGTAGGATAGAGAGAGACGGACTGCCAAGGCACATAAGAGTGCATGAAGAGAACAATGGAAGGAGGAAAAGAAATCAAAGCAAAACGCAAGTAGGAAAGTAAAGGAGGGCGTTTGGTATTTGGAGAGGAGGAGGCAGAGTGGCTGGCTGCTACTAGCAGCTACTGCTGCACAGAGTGGGACTCCAGGCGTAGAAATTCCTCCTACATCTCTGCTCAATGCCACTTCTGTTTCTTTCAACCCCTTCATGGCAGCAGTTCTGCAGATACAAAAGGAAGCATTTCTGTGTGTGACTGACTCTTATGTGAAACTAATGTTACCAAGTGTGTGCGTGAGAGCATTAAACGATCTGCTCAGCTACCAAGTCTGCTGGGCGGAGGCACCCAAGCCTGGCTCACAGAAGTTATGTTGATCCTGGCAATAAGACAATCTGAACTGATACACTAAGACTGATGAGCAGCTGTCAGTGGTTCCCTTACATTTAATGATCTTGATTGCAGACACCAACTCTGCTTTAAAGTTTTCAGACGTTTAAAGTGAACTTAAGGGTATTGTGTTCAGTGACTTGATAATATGTAAGATTTATTTATATTTTACAAGGCTGAAAATGAGACAATTTGCAACATTTCCTCAAATTGGTCAAATAAAAAAATCCCATGCCTTTAGTTACTTTTTGTTGAAGCTGAAGGAAGTTTGACAATTTGAGACACAAGCTTATTGGCTTTGTCACTCAGAGCTGGATAAGAAGGTCGAATTACTCAAATCTGTCTGTTATAAAGCTGCAGCTAGTTAGCTTAGTTTAGCAGAAAGGCTGGAAACCAAGCAGTAATCTCTGGGCCTGATAAATAAAGCTAGTGCAGACATGGACAACCTGTAAATCTTAATTTGGACATAAATCAGCACGATAAGAACTAACTATAATGACAGAATCCAAAAATGAATTGGAATTGATATTGACTTGATATTTTATATCCATGTTCAGCCTGTTAACATGCAGGAGGCGGGATTTATAACCAATACTGCAGCCAGTTAGTAGAGAGAGCACCTGATGTATTGGCTTGCCTGTTGAGGAGCTGTCATGTTGTCCATCTTTTTATACACTCAATGAGCATCACTCTCTTTTACAGTCATGGTCACTTGTGGTTCCAGAAAACCAACATGGCAAAAGCCATAATGTATAGCTGGAAGCTCACATCACTGTGGGCTCGTCCATTATTTACACTCTCCACAATGATATTAACCTTCTTCCTCTTTGGCTCAGCTGAAGTTATCATGTCGGGGCAGAAGAGAAAAATTGTTGAAGCTTGAATGCTGCACTCCTACAGCTCAGGGTTAAAAAGCACATATTAAACACCTCCATGGATGTTTGCATGTAAACCTTTGTTATTCAAAGTACTGTATCACTAAACATCAGGATTCTAAAATATATCTATACTTTGTTTGAACCGTAAAGGACACATTGTCTAGGGTAACTAAATCCAACCTCACTAACTATCAAAATATGTTTTTATCCGTGCCAAGTGGCAGTCTCCTACATGACATTGTTCACAGCTCAGAGAAATGGTCCCTGGGTAATTTCTGCAAAAAGGCAGGCTATACCAAGACATTTGGGGCACAGGGGTGTTCCTTATAAAAACAAACCTATTTATGGCTTTCCGTGCAGGCTCGCTCCATACTGAAGGATCAGTTCTAATCACTGCATAAAGGTCTAGAAGAGGATATTTGACCTTTCCAGACCAGGTCTCTGTCATCAGACAAGTCTCCAGGCTTGACTGAGGACAAGCTCAAGTGCACTCGCTTAGTTAGTCATGCAACATATCTAGGCCAATGTTATTCCCTCCTTACACTGTCTTCACACAGTAACTCTGAGTCTGCATGCCATGGAAACTGTGTGGCTGCCTCGTACGCAGAGACTTGATCATAACACACACAGTCACAGATACAGAAGGCAGAACCCAATGTGAGAGAGAAGGAACTCTAGCAGCAATCACAGCGCTTTAATGTCCATTATCTGCTGCCTTAATAGAGACGTGAAAAGTTTTAGGAACTACATTTTCATTAACAGCCCTGATGATTAAATAATCATGCATTGAAGCAATTATACATCTGGTAGGACCCTGACACGTTCCAAACAAAAATGAATATCTACTTTTCTTGAAACAGCCTCTGGACCAACAAATAACAAAAAATCCAAAACTTGAAATGAGCATAAACCATCACAATCCCAAGATATCAGGGTCAGAGTTTAAGCTATTACTCTGCAGCCTGCCGACCCACACACACAAACACATTCAGTGCTCTGCTCTGTCCAAAACGCTGTTGTTTTCTGGTAACTCCATTGTGTCCAGTGCTGATGAACCCTCCTGACATGATTGTGATGACTGTCACATCTATGTATTCCTGCTCTGGCAGACCATTAGGTTGTCAACAACAATTAACAGCTGTATATATCTGGATTCCTGCACCTGTCAGGATCAGTGAGTGTGCCGCTGAAGTGCAAAATGCAGTTAGGCTGAGGCCAAGATCCTTCTGCCAGCTGTGAAAATGCAGAAAAACAGGTGGTGGTGTAGCAGCACACAGTTATTTCACTGAAGTATTATAATGCTTTATGCATTCCCTGTACTATCAGATTTATACCGTATCACTACGCCTTTTTACATTCAACTTAATCAGCTTTAAAAATAAAAAAATCTGATCTAATCTTGCAGGCTATTTTGCTTCAGAAAGTGTTTTTAACAGAGTATGTAAGAAGCCATTGTCAATTAGCAATGAATTGTGGAAAGGAAAAAAAAAGCATTGGAAAGATTGCCAAGTAACAGTGCCAGTGTAGCATTAATGCCCAGAAAAATATCTACAAAAAATCCTTCATTCCCAACCTGAAGAAAATCAAAGAGACACTTTTTAGCAGCTGTCGTTTTTAACAGTCCTCTTTTAATGTCTGTACTTTGTGTTAAAAACTTGTGTTTTTAAATGTAATGATTGAGGCTTGTCAAAGGAGGATTTCTGTCACTTTTGGGACAGGCAATAAAGTTTATCAATGTATCTATCTATCTATCAGAAAGGAACATGAAACAAATCAGACCGTAGAAGATGAGAATTAATCAGTCTGATTAATGTAATGTTTATTATGACATGTGCTGCTGCCCTCTTGGCCAGGTCACGCTTGTGAAAGAGATCTTGATCTCAATGGGATAATAACCTGGTTAAATAAAGGTTAAATACAAATCAAATTAACTCTTTAATCTTGTACTTTCATAACATCTTTTTACTCTAACAGGTTTTCCAAGTCTTTCCAGTTTCCAGTGGCCTAGAAAAGACGATGCTTTGGGCATAAATTAAGTGCCAAAGCAAAGAAGCCTCTAGATGAAATGAGTTTGCACAAAACTGACAGGACAGATGGTGAGCATTTTAAATCACCTTTTTTATGACACCACTCTAACTATACAAACAACAGGTGACTTATATAACAGCATGTAGCATTAAACTTTCATTAAAAGTTTGAATTGTAAATACACAATTAAAAAACCCAGACCAAACAAGAAGGAAAAGAGGGAGGTAAGTATATCTCAACACAAAAAAATAACATTTTAAGTTGGTATCTGTGTTTTGAAAGTTGAAGGACTTCATGCTACACTACCGCAGGGAAGCAAACAGACTGAGCCGTCGTCCCTCTGACAGGATGTGAGGGTAAAAAGTGAAACGTGAGCGGGAAGTGTGCGGGGTCATAAAGCAGTGTGTGGTTCATTCTCTCAGACAGACAGATAAAGAGACAGGCACACGGGTAGTTTGGGGTAAAACAGGAACTTGGAGAGCACAGTTTGATTCGCATGATGTTTTACTGGGACACAGCCATAGTTCACTGCGCAGAGAAAAACTAATTTCCTGAGAGGAATAAAAACAGGAGGGGATTGAGGAAAGCAAACAATGAATAGAAATATTGTAGAAATTTGTCTGCTAGACATTCTTCCCAGTGAACATTGAATGCTGGAGGCTTAAGTGTTAAAACAAATTAAGCTGTTAAGAGATAAGCTGTTCTAACAGCTGAGATTTATTAATCCTGCTTTCCTGAATTGTTAAGACTGAAAAGGCTTCTTGTGTAAGTAGGTACACAATTATGCTTCATTGTATTACCATGAGTTGAAGGCTCATTTAGACTTTGACTTGTCGGAAAAGCACAGGTGTCAACTTTAGATCTGCCTCTAGGATATTATTCAAGCGTCTGAATAAGACACGGCAGTGTGACAGTGAGTCAGCATGCTAAATACAAGACTCTGGAACTAAAGCAGTGTTCATTAGATCTTTTACTCTCCTGCTTGTCTCACTATGACATGTGGAAAATTATGTTAAATCCTTAATAATGAATTGCTTACAATAGCTGCTTCATGGTAAGTCTTATCTTAATGATTTTTCACTTGAGTAATGGTGCAACTCTGCTACAGTCCATAAGTTCGAGAGATAGATTGCTTCTGATAATCCACTAAGTATTGACTTTTTAAAGATGTAAGGTAGAGGAATGGAAACAAGAGGCTTTTGCTTTAAATTAACATGGATAAGCTTGATAAGTTTCACCAGGATATTCAAATAAAAAATAATACTTTAAAAATAAATACACAATTTGAATAATAAAATAATAAAAATGTGGCTTAACTAAAGCATTGTTTCTTTATCTTATCCAAGCAAAGGTCCTACAAATCTTAAATGTTGTGTCTTCATGGACGAGCCTTCTGAGTTAAGTTAAACATCTTGATATGTTGGTACAATATTACATGATCATTTAATGTGAATATAGTAGTGCTGCAACAGATCACAGTTGATCCGTTCGGATCATCTGTTCGCGCCGCATATGATCCAGGGATCTATGGAAAATGAATCATACTGGTCAGTCAGCAGGTGGTTGCGTGTGACAACAATAGTTGTCATAAGGAACGTTATCCTGCAGCCTGTTCTGCATCTGTAAACATAGCTAAACAATCTCCATTACAGAGCGCTCCACTCGGTTTTAAAAGCTGAAGATACAGTCCTAAATGCACGCTCCCTGTTCAGGTTCAGGTTTACCTTTACTGCGTGTATAATTTATAAATGTAGATATGTGTATAGTGAAGAAAAATGAGGAAGCAATACATTATCAAGATGTGAGGAAATTCATTTTGATGCTGATACTGTTAAAATGCAGTTTGAGTCATGGCTAGCTGAGGAGTAGAAAAGTGATATTAGAAATATATTTTTTCCTCTTTTTGTCCAATCCAGAAAACGATTCCATCTGTGACAAAAATCTGTGATCCGATCCAAACCATTAGATTTGTGAAACATTAAGAATATAGTACTCTAAGTTCTCTACACTTTTCAGAATGGTAGATCTGGTGACTTCAAGTTTCTGTTTAAACTTTATTCTCTCTTTTCTTCACTGTCACACACATATACGCACACCCACACAATCTGTTAGCTGAGCATCAGAGACTGTAGAGCCAGTGAGAAGTCTGTTGTGCTTTCTGTTCCAGCCCAGATGGCAGCATTGGCTGAGTCAGCGGTGACCGGTGGTCCATGGTGTACTGGATGATTAGTGGTCGACAACAGGACGAGAGCCGAACACTAAGAGCCTGAAGCGGAAGAACTCAGATTTTAGTTTGGTCCTTTTTAATAAAATAATGGATATTTACGTTTTTATTTTTTTTTAAATGTGTTGATGCCAGATTTTGACATACATGAATAATAATTTGATTGAATGTGTCAGAGACAGTGGATGAGTGCTACAGTCTAACCTCAGCTGGCACCATCAGTGAAAGGATAACAGAAGAACATTTCCTGCTGCATGTTCAGCTAAAACCAACATCAAATATTAGACTTGGCATATGTGCAGAATCCACTGCTGGAAGGAAATACTCTGTGATTTCTCGTTTAGTGTAACAAAAGCAACTTTAGATTTATAGCAGTAATCTAATAAACAAAAAAAGAAAATAAATGAATCGTAATTCCCACATCTCAAGGTAGCATCAATGCCTGATGCTTACAAACAGGGTGACCGGTTAATAAGGTAAATCTTAGAATATTAAAACATGAGATCAACTCACAGTGAAGTGTTGCATATGCTGCTGTGTAGTTTTGGTAAAGGTTTGATTTTGATTATAATATCAGTGTTTCACACAGTGTTTTATAGTAAAGGTGGCCGCCTTGACAACACGCGCCCTGCGCCTTAACTACCTTTGTAGAAAAACAAAAGAAATGATTCTAATCATCCAGGATGCTCCGTTTGGGTCAGACTCCCACGGTTCTGCACGTGATCTATAAAATATGACTTATCTGTTTCATCTCAACGTGTCTGTGTCATACAGATATCAGCTTGTGGTTACAGGTGACAAAAATCATTGGTTTGGTAAAAAAAAAAAAATGTTTTCAAAATGACACAGCTTTTTATATTACTGTCAACTGTACTCAGATTTTTAAAAGCACCTTCTAAATAAGCCAGCTCTTACCTCAACAGGTGAATTTCCTGTGGGAAACAATGAATATAATAAGATTTAGGACAGTCCTACATTATATACGGATGAATCATTCTGCCGATCACACAGCAGACACAAAACAGCCGATCTGTCAGTTTGAAATCAAGCTTGTATGCTGGACTATAAATTATAAAAAAATTGACAACTTTCTGACTGGGCAAGTCACACTAAGTTACTCTTTAATAACTTGGTTGCTTTAAATTAAAAATTAAACTACATAAAGACTTTTAGTCAAAGAAAGTTAAGTGAGGTAAATGTGGTTAAAGTTAGTATCAGCTACGCTTGCAGCCTTGAGAAACCTAAAAGAAACACTGATTTCTTACATGTTGTTTGTTTGTTTTGACCACAGGGTGTTCCCAGAGGTATAACTTCTCTCTGGGTTATAACCTTGTGGATGATGAACATTGATAGAATCCTAAAAACTGAGCAAGGTAAGCGACAGCTCTGCTCAGTTCCCAATGTCCTGTGCCACAACAATTACCGTTGGAATCGCTGAGACACTGGTCTATAAAATAAAACGGCCTTATTCAGCGTTTAATGCTCTAATTGTCTATAATTCAAAAAGATGAAAATACAGCCTCAGAACTGTGTGATAGACAGCTTTAGTTCATAGCAATCCATTATATTCCAATAAACCATCTGGTTTCTTCATCAACAAGATGCTCTCCGACTCAGCTGTATATGGTGACAAATTACTTTTTGATGAATATTGAATAAGATGTGATTTCAACCCCCGGCTTTAGTTTTACATCAGTTTATATGTTGATCCTGTTCAGATGGTTTGAGAGTTGCAGCAGTAAAACTTCATTTCTATATTAAAAATTCAAAGCTAAATCATAGCCAACCTACTTTTCAATAGATGGAATTATTTATGCAAGCTTTTCTTATTGTGTTTGAAATGGCAGTGCTAAATAAGATTAAACTTAAGTAGTGAACAAAATGACTTGGCTCTGTACCTTAAGTATGACAACAGGTTAAAAACCACAATGTAAGAAAAGGCTGCAGATAGAGAGGGTGGGTGATGCCATATCCTGTTTTTCTGTCTCAGACACAAACACTGAGCGGTGAGAAAACAAAAACTGCAACCTCGAATCCAAGAGCTACAGTTTTGTTAAAGTGATGGTCAGGCAGAGTTCAGCTACACATGCTGCCTTCAGACTCTGCCAAAATATATTTGTAAAGTCTGATATGTCTTCCTCTTTGCAGTGTTCCCCCAATTGCATTGCATCAACACTGCATCTGAAACCTTTACATCGTTCACAAGCACCTCAAATCAAAGAACTGCATTATCTGGGACTAAAGTAATATTCCTTAGTTTACATTAACTGGTGGAGAAAAAGATTTTGTAGACGTCTAGTCACTTCAATATTGCGCTTAAGCTACATGTTTTCATCACTTTCTCAACAATTTAATGTGCATTATGCAGGACAGATATTTAAAAGCAGAAGTCCGATACTTCTCCAAAGTGGTTGCTAACTGATTCATCATGGAGTGATTCTTCTTGTATTGTGCTCATCATAGTAATGACTACATCTTCCTCCGGGGACTATATAAAGCCCGGCATGCTCTTACTTGTCCACAGTGAGTAAAAGTGAAGACAGAGGCGCACACAGCCACCGGAGGCCATGCAAAGAACATGCAAAGCATTTCAACTTCTTCCTAGAGAGATCAGGTTCAGCCACAACAGCCATTGTCCCACATGTTTCAGTCGAACAATTCAACATGCATTCCATTAATGCTGCAATTACTGCCTGGCATACCAGCTGAAACAAAACACACACAGGCACACAGGAGCACGCACACACTGTGGTAGAGAAGTGCAGCTGTTGCTGTATGTCTTCACAAAAAAAGCGCCTTTTCAGTGCCATAGAGAGACGCACAAAGAGAAACTGTAAAAGTAGGTTTCTTAAGCTGATTTAAACTGTAAAGTTGATAAAAAAACAGTATGTGACGAATGAGTCCTGACACCCCGTACATTGGCTTTTTAAAGCACCATCCAGTCTTTGGTGTATTTCAGAGAGCAAACCAAGCAAGACTGAGTTCTACAAAATCCTTAGTCATGACTTGTTTCTCAAATAATCAAAACCAACCCTACACCTCACTTTACAGCACCCTACCCCATCACCACATAATTGCATTTGGATAGGTGCCACTAGCTCCAGAACAGCACTGCAATGACTCATGATATAGAACTGAAGAAATCAATAATGAATGGTCATGGCAGGATCTCATTAAGTATAGACTTCTTCTATAACACCCCATGAAGCAGAGTCACTAATGAGCAGCTAATGTCAGTTTACACTGCACTCTGACTGGTAGTTATTAACACTGTAAATCATGCACATACACGCACAACTGCACAGATCCTCCATTGTAACTTTTGTGTTTTTATCGGCTATGTTGTATCTTATTCTTCTTACTGTAAGTGCCCCGTCAGCAGGAGCATTGCTGATGTATAGCTTCTTACTGTTTTAGCTCTAGTCGTGTGCTCATTGTTTTGCACCAAAACACAAAGTCAAATTCAATGTATGTGTAAATGTGGCAATAAAACCGATTCTGAGAGGAGAAAGAAACAGCTGCAGTGGTTTGGCATTTACAGTGACAGCCTGAGAGCAGAAAACACTGATGCCAACTATGATAATAAAACGTGTCTAATAGTTAAACAGGCGGTGAAATTGACTGATAAGAACACTAGAAAGTAAGCACTCGTACTTTATCACATCCACCTGCTAGTATACAGTAAGTAACCCAACATACACTTCATACAGTAAACCAGCAAAGAGAAAACTCAAATGTAACGTGGCTGCAACTTGCAGGCTAAGTCCGTCTGCTAGCCAGACTGTTAGCCGACCGGCGGCATCGCTGTCAAACACACTCAGAAAAGGGAAGTCCCTCAATAAATTATCCTGTAACACCAAATAGACACAGGCAGTGACCAGGGAGAGGCTTATCGCACTTAGCCGTGATTTAAAAAAAACATATCTGAGCGCTCATAAGTGGCTAATGTTAGCAAGCAACTTAGCGTTTCCTCCCCCGGCATCTCTTCCCCATGTGAACTCGTTTGACAGTCACTGATTTACCGGGGATACACAATTTGGCACAACACCATGTACAGTAAATACAGCTCGAAGCCCACTCAACACGAATAAAAGTTGTCTTAACCTTGAGACTCACCTGTATGCCTCTGCGGGTAGTACTTTTTAAGATGAAGCGAAGTGTTGGTCCGGGCAGTACTTTCACCGACCTTGGCAGCTCTGCTTGTCCCCGACAGCAACAGACAACAACACGCTCAGCGGAGACCCCTCCCTCTGCCACTAGGAAAACGTCGAGGGGGGAAAAGGCAGTCTAAAGCCCCGCCCACTCACAGTTCTTATTGGTCAATATTAGGGACAGTGCGAAATAAGCCAATTAAATCAACTATTGTTTTTATTCTTAATGTGAAGAATAATTCAGCATATTATTTCATATCACATTATCTCCCGAAGCTGAAAATTAAGCTTTGGACATTAGAAAATAAGCAATGAAGCTTTGTGCATTAGCACACATGATATATGCTCATGCTGTCACCCATTGAGAGTCAGACACTTTTAGTCTGGCCCTGGACTTATTACACCACTCAGACCACTGGAAATGTCTCCATAGTATCATCTAACTCAACTTTACAATCTGTCTGTTAACCGCTCAATACATTTTCTCAGTTACCCAAGCTGGATACTGTATACATTGTATTTGTAAATATTGTTCATATACTCAAACCCTGTGCTCATACATATAGCTTATTGCTTCTTAATATACTCTGCACTTTGGTACTTATTTCTGCTTATTCTGTTTATATTTTTATTTTATTCTATATTCTAGGCTAAATATAAATTAAATTCCCACTTCTATGTTGTGTTGAGAGCTACTGTAACGACCAAATTTCCCCACAGGGTTGATAAAGTATTTCTGATTCTGATTATCTGATATATTTTGTGCTCTAAAATACATTTTTGTGCTTGATACAGAGCATAGTCTACAAATTGTACTTATGGATTCCTGCTTGTTATATATCCTATAGTTTAGATGGTGCCTTGCCAGTGTTTAATGTGAAACATTGTGCACAGTGAACAAAAATGAGAATAAGTGAAGAGGTACTGAGCCCTTAAAGTCCTACCCTGCCCTTCAAAGAAACTTGTGCGCACAACATATCTTTTTTTTTTTAACTTTTTGGGACACCATAATGAGGTGCAAATATGATCTTTATCTATTTTAAATATTATTTTTAAACTATCTTTCAGTTTGCACTGCTGGTACCAGCTCACTATGTTACTATTTGTATTTATTTAAGTATAATAAAAATAAGACATATATTTTGGCTCTGCTATGTTTATTATGTGTTAATGTTTATTCCATAAGTCATGCAATTTTAAATCTTGTATTTATCTAGATATCAAGAGCTCGGGCTCTTATTACATATAAAGATGAAAATACTTTACTCTCATTTTCATTCAGAAATTTTCACACAATTTTCTTTTATTGTTGTTGCTGTTGAAGACCCAGCCAAATAAGTAATCATCACAACTTGTGCACTTCATCTGTTTCTAAAACAAAATGCTTTTCGTTTGTTCTTATAATATAATCATGTACATTATTTGACTGTTTAAAAATGTCACGGCTCTTCAATCGATTAATACGAGTCTTTTTAGCACAAGGCCACATGTAGCTGCCAGTTCAGGGTAAACACACCTCCACAGGACCATAAGGGCCAGTTAAGTTAGACGATGAGGGTCAGGGTAAACCCACGTCTTCTAAAACTTCTGGTTGTCATGGAGATAAGTTTCCTTTACAGCAACTTCACACACCCACACACATAATGCAGCATGTAAATGACTGCGCCCACGTATCACAGTATGTGTTATAATTATTGAATGATGTGCTATTTAATGCGAGTTATGCAACTATGACACATTTCTAATGCTGGAAATGGGTCAGTGAAAGTGTTACAGTGTAACTGCTTGTGCCACTGCTAAACTCCTCAAGGGAAAAAAAGCAAAAATCCTAGAGAATATACATCTCACATGAAGACAGTAATCCCAATATTGAATGATTTACGAGCCACAGCAGACATTTCCACTATCCAGTCCACTCAACAGGTCAAATAAGTAGGACATAAGAAACATAAAGCTTCCACCTAACTGAACGTTTTTGTTCAGTTGTTTATTGTTTGACCTAATGGCATTGTTGGAAAAGCTCTGCTGGTGGGCTGGCAGGCTTTGGGTAATTTTAGTTTGTCACACAATACATCTAAACATTCAGTTTGTCAAATTGTGTGAATCAGTCCAAAAGTGACACCTGCTGGATAATAGTTGTAGTGTTGTCATGTTGCAGTAAAGCAGTGGATCCCAACCTTTTATCCTTGGAGCCCCTCTACTTGTGTCTAAGAAAAGCTAAGCCCCCAGGACCCCCCCCAAAAAAGTGATGCATTGCTTTCAAAAATGTATAGGGTTACATTGATGAATAAGTTCAGCATCAGTATCAGCTGATATTGGCCCTGTTGACAAACAACGGCACATCAGTGAATAATGTGGCATGAAGCGATGTCAGATGTTTATTTGTTGTGCCAAATCAATTTAATGCTGACATATAGTACTACATTACATCACAGAAAAATGTTGGCATTGTGTGAGTCTTACATAACACAAAGTAGGCATGAAACAAACATCAGTATCAGAATTGGCCTTACATTTCCCAATCGATGTGTTTCTGTATTTCTAAAGATTAACATACATCTGAATATTTTTTATTGATGAAGTCCAATCAGCATATGGCTACACACTTGTTCTCACCAAAAGACCTTTGTATACATTTCCCAGTAATGTTTTAACATGATTGTATTTAATATAGGCCAATCTTATTTTTTGACAACCTCAGAGAGAGACAACCAGCCACACTCACAGCAATTTTTTTGGACTGTTGGAGGAAGCCGGATTACCAGGAGAAAACCCACACATTCACCGGGATAACATGTAAACTCAGCACAGATTCAAACCAAGAAGCTCCTCACCGTGCAGCCCATGTTGTCATTTGAATAATTCAAATAAATCCTTAGATTATCAGCCAAACATTTCACTCTGATGCATTTATGTCATATTGTCTGTAACAGCAGGAACATTTCACTTATCAATGACTTTTTTTAAACTACTCTTAGTAAGTTAGTATAGTCCCCCAACAAAACTACCAACAGTGTTGGAAAATACAAAACTTACAAGTCCACACATTAAATGCTGTGATAAGTACTCAGCCTGGAAAAACAGTGAGAGGACTGTTGCATGAATTATCACAACTTATTTTCAAAGGATCTCTTCTGATCAGGTTTAAAGCCCTCCTGGATTGTCGCAAAAAACTCATCATCCTCTAGGTGGCAGTAGCTCACCACACTGCTGACTCAGCTGCACAGATATCGACTGAATTTACCACAATGCACATCATCTTTTAGTGAAATGGATCATGGAAAACAGCAAATTCTTTTGTCAAGCAGTATAATCAAATTGTTCATTGTACTGATCTGATCCTCCATCTCTGTCCATATGTCACTCTACATGCTGGATGATTTATGAACACAGTGCAGCACCTGTGGGTGGGGTTTGCTTGCAGTCACCCACTGCCTTATAGGATTACATGTGATTAATGCCGTATCATATTAGCTGTAGGGTAAAACAAATCTTTCACATAAGCCACAGGAAGACACAGTCATTCCAGTGTTAATGCAAATATACAGTCATCATGTACAGACTGATGCCGCCTTTATTAAGTCATGACCAAAATGACATGGAATCCCTTAATCCCCTCCAGAACACATACATGACGGTAAGGTTTTTTTTTACAGCAAAGAGATAAGTAGTGCACATTGAAATTAATGCCTGTGAGAGATTAGATTACATTCAAGGGGTCCGTCAGTGAAAGGCTTGTTTGAGTCGACAGTGGCCTGTGAGGTCCAGTCATGGCCCTGAGCAAGGACAACTGAACCTTGTTTATTGTCTGCACTAATGTCCTCACAGGGCATGGGCTGAAAATGAGCGTAATATGTTGACATAAGGCAATGGGTTGTTGCTTCCGAGAGCGGACTGCAGATGCATACTGAGAGCATAAAATAATAAATGCACTGATATTAACATTCAGGGCCCGAAGGTGGAAAGAAAATACAAAAACAAATGCCATGTACGCGCTTCTATTCTCTGTTCGCCCTTGGTGTTGGGCAGTGCCAAACAACACTTTCCACTCTTTCATCTCCTGATGTCCATACTTGGCAGGATGCCACGGCACTGTTGCTAACGGCTGCACGGGCTTGTTTACTCAGACGGGTCAACAATACACTTACATAGAAAGGACACAAACATTAAATGTGATATTTAAATATTCTGCAAACCCAACAAACAAGTGTTTAAGCTTGTTAAGAAATTCCCTCCTTTGCCTGTTTTCAGATCCTCCATAATACTTTGGATTTTCTCCAAAGAGACAGGGAAAATGTTGAGTGATATGTCAACATCTCCATTTTTTATGGGTCAGAATCAGAACAGATGTGAGTGTGGATTGTAAATGTCACCATTGGTGTTTGATGACACGGCTTTTTGTTGCCCAGTGGGTCAGGTGCATTGAAGTGTCATTTTTGTCTTTCTCTCAAACTCACTGCACCAAGAAGCATTCAAATGTCAGGCCTCTGGTTGCCCCGTGTAGAGGGAAGACCATGGTGTGGACGTGTGTGTACTGCAAGTTAAGGGAAAGGGACAAAATGAATGAAATCTGCCCAACCTCTCCCCTTTCTTCCCTGTTCCTCTGCTCTGGTGAAACTGCTCCTCCTTGTTTGCAGAAACAAAAGTGCTCATATTTTTCAAAAACACTGAAAGGAGGAGATGCATGAGCTTAAAAACCAAGTCAAACCTCACCAAACCTAAGCCAGGGCTCCAGTCTAACTCTCTTCTGTCTTGTCTGGACTGTCTTCCTAAATATTCAGATAAACTCGTACAGCTGTTTCAACGGTCAAAATCTTTACAGTCTGAGTTCCCCCTGCCCTTAAAGCATCACCCTTATGCCACAAAGTGCTGTCACTCTAATTGACCTCTGTTCATTAAGTGTGCTGTGCAGTCACACACACATATACTGTAAGCACACATGCATCCTGACAGTAAACAGCCTGACTAAGATCTGCCAGGCTCTCCTTTACTTGGGAGCACTTGTTGGATCTTTCTGAGCATTTTGATCGAATTAACTTGCTCATAATCCGACCACTCCTCTCTGTCTCTTGCTTTCTGCCTGTGTATTTGCAGCTCACTGAATAAATATCAAAGCTGCTGCATGCAGACCTTAGTTGCACTGATCGCTGTGTGATGTTGCTCGCTGTGAATTCTGTATGCACGTTTTTCTCTTTCTTTCTCTCTTGCTTTTTCTACAGCTCTGCACCGAGCTCTGACAAAAAAAAAAACAGCTTTTCACTAGCACTGGGTGGCCTGCTGCAAAGGATTTCAGGGTTATTGATGGCGGCAACATTTCCTTTTGTGTCCCGATCGATGGCCTGAGGTCTGCAGTTGAATAATTGCTGCAGTGACATGTCAGAAAACTGAATAGCAGTGTAGCAGCCATGGAGGTACTGACTTATTAGTGTGTCTGTGTGTGTGTGAGTGATTGCATTTGTGCGACAAAAAGAATTATAGAAATCGCTCATAAGAGAGTAGTAGAGTAAATACCTAAAACCCAAAGCATTCTCAAGCTTTTGAGCACCAACATCCCACGCTTTGTCATCAGATTAGTGTCAGACGTTAACGGGGGCGGTGTGTACTCAGGAAGTGGAGGTAGACGAGTATTTGCTGATATTTGAAAGAAAAAAAAAAAAGAAGATCTGTGTGTTCGCCCTGGAGCTCGACTCTGTGCTTGAATATTCATGTCTTGGATGAGTGTATACCTACAATGAGACCCAGCTTATGTTCTGGCTCCAACAATAAGGTGCGGGGAAAAAAAAAATCCTCCCCTTTGATCAATTGTAATACTTTTAAGCTCCACAATTGCAAGCAAAAGTATGAATGGGGGAATTTGGCTTGAATAAATGTAAACCCTGTAGGCTTGTCTGATTGTGAAAAGGGTCTGGGGATAATCTTCAGTGCAACATCGTTCATAGTTGTTTTCATCGGAGTAATGTGGCCTGTTTTACCTCATCAATTCCCATTAATTACCTCAGATCTGACACGTCATGTCAGCAATGATCAACTAAGAACCAATCACATGAGGAAACACAAATATGCAAAGCAGCTAGTCTGACATTATCAGACAAATAACTCATGTATTTAGTTAATTTCAGTATTTAGAATTAATTTCCTGTTTTCTTTTGTATTCATCCCTCATGTTGCTTTAGTCCCTGCGATAACTTCAAGCGTAAGTTTCTAGTGCTTCCTGTTTTATTTTGTCATTTTTACCTTTGTGTTTCTCTCTTCCCTGTGTGTTCGTTAGTCTTCACTTTAATGTTCCCTGTCTTATTTTGTAACTATTGCCTTTTGTGTCATCTCTTGTTTAAACTGTTGGCCTTGCCCATGTACTCGTTTATTTCTGAGACCAGTCTGAAGTGTTTCCTGTTTTACTTTGTAGTTCTTATCCCCAGTGTTTACTTTCTCCCTTCGTCTGTTTATACACACTCGGTTTATATCAGTCTGTGTTTCTTCCCCTCTGTGTCAGTTCATTTGTTTATATCTACCTGTGTTCCTGCTACATCTTAAATCTTACCTTACAAGTTTTACCCTTTTGGCTCATAGTTGTTTCTCTTTTTGATTTTGATTTTGGACTTTTAATGGACTTTATTTCTTTGAAACATTAAGATTTAGTTTTCGCCTTTTGTTTTTCTATTTTTTCTATTCTGCACATGGGTCCACTTACTTTTTGATTATTCACTTCTGACAATAATAACAGCTAACTAAGATGCAGCAACATTTTAAGGATATTCAAAACTATAAACTTTATCTTCTTAATTTAATTTTCTTTTTTTAAATCTTCAATGTAGAAAACATCCTCCAAGTTAGTTCAGGCAGGCAACTCGAGCTTCACTGATTTTACACATGAAATGCTTTTCTCTTCACAGTCCCCTGAAAGACGTGTCCTCCCACTCTGGTGGTCTATTTAAGCTTCAAGATTTCCAGTCCCTCCCTCTATTGTCATCAGACAAGTACTGTTCTTACCTTCAACCCCACCACTTCCATATTAACCACCTGCTGGTTCCGACTAGAGAGTTAAAGATATTATCTCACTGCTCCTCAAATTTCTGCATATGAAACAATCTGCAAGGAGCGATACGGTCAGATCCTGGACACCAAACTCAAATGATGTTTCACTGCTTCGATGAAACATTTCAAAGCTTTACAGATGTGCGTGGTGCCTGGGGCTGAGCAGTGTGGAGAAAAGATCGTTCCAAAAAGAAACCAGCTCTCAACCTGGAGCTCCCATCATTCACGTCAAAGAGAGATGGTTCATAAAGATGATTCATTTGCAAACAACACATCACTTATAAATGAATGCTAATGAATCATCACAATGTCCATGTGGTGAGTAAAAGTCCAATATTCAACTTCTCATACCTACATTTTCATCTCAAGTAACTCCTATTTAAAAAAAGAATAATCAACAATTTTCAATGCCTGGTTGCTAAATTTGTCTGTTGTTCAGTGTAAAGCAGGCAACATATGGTTGTTTTTTAAATGGTTGTTGGTGAAAAAAGCCGATGAGTGTGATTAGAAAGAATCAGAAGTGTAAAGTTGCTGGTTTGAAAATCAAAGCAACTAGCTAGAAGACACTAGCAGAAGCAATGCAAGTGATAATTCTCTTTGAGTCTCCAGTAACCCTCTCACATACATGTGAACCTTTATCATTACACAGAGCAGTAAATGGAGCTGCTCTACAGCTGCACCAATCATTGTTTTTATACAATCAATTAATCGAATGACTGTATAATGTGAAAGGTTGAGGCTGAAGTTATGAACCCATGAAGACTTATCCATAGGGAAAACGTGCCAAGATGGCACTGGGGTTGATCGCCACAGTACTGTGCTCTCCACTCCTCCGGTAGCCTTTACAGACCACTGTACGCCAAGACAACCCGACATAAGATGTTCCTTCCCCCAGGCTGTCACTCTGATGAATGCTACACAGTCACAGAGTGTCAGAACTGTCACTGTGAAATAACACTGACACCAAACTTGCACTGTGAATGTACATATTATCTAAACGTATCAAATTCCTTGTGTGTGTGTGTGTGTGTGTGTAAGCATACAATATTCACCGTTAAATAGTTTGTTATTAGCATGCTAATTAGTAGCATAGCTGCTTATTAGTCACTATTAAGTGCTTATTTTTACCTTATTCTACATGACCATAGTCTATATAGTTTGCCCTCAACATCCTCCTAATTGCTTATTGATAGTAAGTTATGAAGTTGTTTTATGATCTTATTGTGTTTTTGCTGACCTTATAATGGCCGTACTAATTATATTACGGTCATGTGTAAGGTACTAATACACACTTAATTATGACTAATAAGCAGCTATGCTACTAATAAGCATGCTAATACACAAAGGAGATGGTGAATATTTGTGACCTTAATTTAAAATCTTACCCAGAATCCTTATCAAAAGGAGAATCAACTTTGGGAACCGTCACAGGATGAAGAAGCACACTGTATCATTCTAGTGAGTAGTGGTGGTGGTGTTTCCCCATCCCTCTCCACTGGCGGTGACTGAATGGCCGCTTGACACCGTGTTCTTATGCAATCAGCCGAGGTATCAGAGCATGACTATTGAGGAGGCGCGAGGGACTACAGGCTGCCAGCAACAGCAACCTAGTGTCACAGTGTGTGGGACAGAGCGAGCGAGAAAAAAAAATGTGAGGTAGTGGTCAGATGATGATTTTTAAATATGAGACAAAAGGAAGGAATGGACAAATGGATTAAAGACTGAAAGGATTGAACAAGAGAGAGAGGGAACAGAGCAGAGAGAAGGATTCAGAAGAAAACATTCAAGAGGGAGAGAAAGACACAAAAGACTAAGGTAATAAAGAAATGAGAAAGGAACAAAAAAAAAAAGCAGGAGATCTGAAGGGGTTGGGTGTAAAGGAGGAGATGGAGCCAGTGAGGGATGCTGCTGTCTGTATGGCTCAGTGGAGAAGTCTGGCACGGTCACAGGGTCTCTGGAAAAATCACGACTAACACACACTGCGGCACCTACTTCAGTGCCTTCTTCATTACCACCCCGTCCAGGTCCCCGAGCACACTGCTCTTTGATTTATGCCTTAATTAGCAGCCTATGATGGTGGTAAAACCAGACCCTTAACTTTAACTAATAGGAAATCTATCTTCTAACCGCACAGGCTGCTGTGCTTTTAGAGCCCAACTAGCAACAGAATTATGAAGGAATGCAAATTGCAAACATTTTGTGCTTCATAGGAACTACATATTGCCACTAATAAGTGCCTGAATCTGATTTATGTACTAGGTAATGCGCCAGAACCGTATAAATGTGTGGACAAGAAGAGCTCACAGTCATTTTTATTGCAGAATAAGTAAATATTTAATATTCAGTAAATAATTGTATGAAGTCCTCTGGTTTTGGGGAGACAGAGATCACCCTATTACTACTACATCATGTACCCTCCTTTTATTATTACTCTTTTGCATTATGAGATGTTCTGCAAACAGAAATCCTCATTAAAGTCTGTAATATTATACACGCCGACGACAACACAGCCGGTGAGACTCCCACTTCTCACTCATTGTCGACGCTCATGACTCAGAGAGACATTTACAGAGAATATATCTGACTTCTGCTGTGTATTTATGTATCAAAATGTCTCACATTCTTCCTTTAATATTATCTTCTCCATAGGAGCCTCCGCTCATAAGAACACTGAAGCAAATGTTTAACAATCTGTTATCTTTATCTTGCAGTGCATAAAGTTCCCAAAGATTCATCAGTCCTATAAAATATTCAGTAAGGCTTTTATCAAATTAGTGAACCACTCTGCCTCAAAGCTCTTTGCCTTCACTGCTTGCTGTCAGTGGATACTGTAGCTCTGCAGCCTCCTTGCTTGCTCTTTTGCCGCCCCCGCCTCGAGGATTACAATGAAATTGTCAGATTACAGAAGCCCCCTTGATGTGAATGGGGCTTTAATGCTAATTTTAGCAACCTTTATCAAGTCCTAACCTTCTTAAACTTGAACAAAGGTCATAAATGACAGCACTCTGGGGAAACTATTTTTTAAAGCAACACAAAGAACTGACCTCAGTTGAGTTGTATCCTCATATAGCAGCCATGAACTAGCATTGCTTCGGCTGATTTTTAATAATAGGCGAACAACCTCTCCTTTTTATGCCATCATCACAGACACACCGTGTGCTGCTGCAGGGGGGTGGTGTTGCTGCTCCATTTGCTGGCTGCTACCGCTAATGATGCCGTGAATCTATATATAGACGGCTGTGTTGGCTTTGATGGTATAGAGAAGTATGGCATAGACAGACAGACCAGAGGTAGAGAGTGAAAGGAGCTGAGACACGGAGAGAAAATAGTTTTGAGGTAAGAGAAGTAAGAACATTTAAATTGTAAGGCAGATGGAGATGGAGAGTCTGACAGCTAGGAGTCTCAGGATGTGTGAAAGGACAGAAACCTTGAGAGCTTAACTATTTCCATCCAAGTGTGATATATCTGAAGAAACCTCATACTGAAGACTTCAAAAGTCACAAAAAGAAAGAACATCTGAATTTTGGAAAGTGTTCACAAACTCGACAGACAAATCCACATAACCGCTTCTAACCGTATCTGACATATAAAGTTAAACATGCTTTATTATATTGTGATCAAGCTAGTAGTTTCAATGGCAGCTGACAAATGTAAGTCCAGTACTTAATATTATTTAAACTGAGACTGTAAGTTTGGAGAATGACATTTCCCATCAGAAGGTAGATTTTGTTTAGCATTCATATGTGCCCTTGTTGCATCAAATATGCAGATGTTGGCTAATTTTAGCTAACGTTACCATATTGCTGTTTAACTTGACTGAGTAATCGTTCGGGCATATTTAGTCATCAGTTTGTTAAATTACACAGTCTTGCTTTCAGCTCTATGTTGGTCTTAAGCAGTCCTCATGACATTTAACTTGCTGTATTTGTTGGTTATTTCTCCACTGCGTTTACCGGCTAGTTGCTACCTTTAGCAGCCAGCAACTCAGTGCAGTAGTGAAGTGGGCTTACTCAAAGCTTACCTCTTTACTCACCAAACTAGTAAAGTTACAGAATTAACTACCAAAACAGTGAGCTGAAAGGCTTTAAATACATGTGTAATATAATTGTCTCTACCAAGTGGCAACCACCGGTGTTGAAAATGAAAACAATGTCGATTTGCAAAAACTTGCAGTTCCTTAATCGTCCACTTGAGGCTCATTTGGGACTAGTTGTGGCTCTTTAAGGTCCTACTTGGAAAATAAAAAATCTAAGTAATTACTTCAAAAAGGGAAACATTGTCAGCAGAAATTATTCTTTGTAAGTCATGTCAGTCACTGTGTTTCTCACATATATTTTAGGAAAGAAAGAGGTTTTTTGATTGTGGCTCTTGCAGAAATATTTTTTGGTCAATGTGGCTCTTAAGTCTAACAAGGCTGAGTACCACTGCTTTGGACTGTAAATATTAATGGAAGAAGCCTTAGTGACGTCACCCATCTGTTACCGCAGGGGGCTTTGGAGTTCCATCGATAGCGGTCACCATGCTGGAAATTCTGTTTTACCCTGTTTTTCCAGTCAACCTAACGACAGGCTGAGAGCTGGATCTGAGGTGGGTTTTAATCCTCTTGACAAAGTGTGCGAATCGGGACATGGGCTAATCAAACTGTTTTTTTTCCTTTTTGAAACAGGCTGTAAACATTTTCATTTCTACTGTAAAAACTTGCTTTTTTGAACGGGTGTAAATGTGAATTCTGGTGCTTCTGAAGCCAGTCTTAAGCAGACACTGTACAAACTGCAGCATTTTGCACTTTCGCATTGGCTTCACTTTTTAAGATCGCAGGTTGCCTCCTGAGGAAACCCCATCAGGTCCCATGTTAAAATGTTCATTTACCAATGTGATTTTTGTCTAATTAGGTAATTGACTTGGTAATTGATATTCTATAACCCATCCATTTTGATAATACTTCTAGGCTAGTTAAATTTGTATAATCAGGGGGGTGATTGGAGTTGACTGACAGGCATATGCATTGTAGCTATTTGCCTCAACCTCTTTGCCTGTTACTAGATTGATCAAAAATTAAATAGAGATGTAAATTCCAATATGGCGACCACTACGGTCAGGCTTCAGAGCGCTTCTTTGGAAACCAATGTGTGACATCACTGAGTATATGTCCATGTTTTATACAGTTATCTCACAGATCTTAGATGTTTCTCATTTGAGTGGGGAAGGTGGAGAGCACACTTGACAAAGGACCAGAGGGACCAAAGTGTTGTGTATTTTCTGATAAATGGTGATGCTGAGCAATAGTGTGTGCGGGATTTTCTCTTTTCAAGGCTTCTTTGTAGTGGGGTAATTTGACTTTCGAAGTTCATTAACATTACTTGCCTTTAAAGAACATAAACAGCTTTAAACTGGAAAACATTTCTTTGATATAACAGTGTAGTGCAGTTGATTGCAGGTCAGAGACACTTTCCCTCACTGTAATCTGTGACTTTAGCTACATAAATAGTAAACTGCTTTCCTCCCCCAAAGGCTCTTCTCCCCTTTACTCTTTCGTGTCTCTAATGTGATTCAGTGCTGTCTGCCCCTCGGGAGTCGGATGTTACCTTAGTGTGATGCAACTTCAAGCATGAAATTACAAAAAAAAAGGAAAAGAAGCTCAAATCGAATTCTCTTGCTTTGTAGTGTTGACTTAACTAAATATGATTTTACTATAAGGGTGTTAACGCTGTTGATTTGCTTATGAGAGAAAGTGATACGGCAGATGTTTATTGTCAACATGCACATTATAATGTTTTTTAAGGATTCCAGAGGTTATTCCTGGCACGGGGAAATTCGGCCTTCTTTTTTTCGGTAAAGATGCTCTCCTCATTAGCTTTCAAATAAGCAGCCTGAGAAATGCAGAGAGGATGAGAAAGCCAACTTCCTTTAGTAAATAATAGATACTCTCTGAAATATACATGAAAGTCTCCATTCTGCTCTCGAATTATGTAATCCAGGGCTCTGTGAATCAAACATCTCCCATCCCAGACAGAGTTGGAGTTACATAACACTAAAGATGGAAGTCAAAGACCTTGGGGCATCATCATTATTTCTACTTAAAACAAACGGCTTCCCCCTGCTCTAAGTAGCGGCAGCTGTTACCATATTATATAAAACGGATAATTGCAATTCTCCGTCTAAGTTCTCTCTGTTGTTCTTTTCCTCTCTGCACCCCCGCATGCACACACAGTCCTTAGCAAAATAAAACAGACTCAGCTGATTGCCTTGAGTTTAGCTTGACGGGGACTGACGAGCAATCAGTGGTAAGGAGCGCTTGATTTTTGTTTTCTTCTTTGTGGTGATTTGCTGCCTGTGCTGATAAGATGTGGAGGGGCCTCGGAACATTTGTATCAAGACACATACATAATTAAGTGCATGTTTGATTTGTCTGATTTTGAATCATTTTACCACTTGTTTTTTTTTTGTCTGTCAGCATCTCGAACGTAAATCACCCTCCTTTCTGAAGCTCCTGCATTCCAGGTTTTTTTTTTTTCTAGTTGACCTTTTTGAAGCTTGTCTTCAAATAAACAGAACAACATATTAGCATGCTCCACATACAGTGGACTGCAGAATAGCTGGGGATAAGTGACGATTGAACTCATAAACTCTAAGTAGTGCTTTGATTTATTGTTCTCAGGGAGTTAATCAATAACTCAAATTGACCTTTTTCTGCTGAGTTACTCAGCGACACTTTCAAATGCAATAAAAGCGCCAGCTGAAGCAGTAACCAACCACATATTATAATGCTCCGACTGTGGTTTCCAAGAATCTTTGCTGTGCTGGTGATCATGCCTCTGATGCTAAGTGACAATGACCATTTTTTATGACTGAAATGACAGAATGATCTCAGCGGAGGCCGTTTAAATCATGCGCCCCCCATTTGAGCCACACTTTGTCTGATTATCAACCGTGCAGCTTTGGCCGACGGGGCAAATGAATTGGAACGCAGAGATTTTTTTTATTTTTTTATCCCGCCTTATTTTCTGCTTCACTGTCTGACGTGTCAGTGTTATCTACTATCAGAGAGGGTCCCAGCAGATTTATCACCTTATTCCAAGGGCAGACACGCGATTGGTAAAGTGGTGATACACCATGCATGGTTGGTTTGTGCTGCACCACACCCAGTTTCCATCTCCAAGGGAAAAGCGACAAGCAAGGAGGAGATAATGCTTTAGTCACACCCTTGACTACACTCCCTTTGTCTGCATGCATCCTCTTATTAGTATTTAGAAAAGGTTCCATGAGATAAACTGCAGCAGTACTTAAAAAATGTGTCTGAACTTGAGGTACTGCTGCAGTCACGACTTACATGTGTGTGTGTTGTGTTTATGGATTCAGGTTGGCTGCGTGTTAATCTTCCTGAGAGACACCTCGGTATTGACCCAGAGTCAGAGGCATTCAAGTTAGAGGTGCTGCAGATGCTAAATGCTAAAAGGGACAACCAGCGGAGTACAGAACTGTGGACTCAAGGATTTTAATAATTGATCCAAGTTGATCCACAGGAAATCAAAAATCTAGGCAAACAAATCCAACAGGGGGCAGAAAAAAAGGTAAAGGTAAAAAAAAAGGCAAGGGTCATTCACAGGGCATCTCAGAAGAAAAGGGGGATGCCTCACTATGGGGAACACATAATGAACTGGCAACATGAGGGAAGACACATGGGTTAAATACTCAGAAAAGCAGGGATTATAAAACACTGGTGAGGATGGGTTGAGATGGAATAAACTGGGAGCAGGATCAGGAAGACAGAGGTAAGGGTAAGTACTTAAAAATAAAACATAGACCAAAGCCTGGCTCGGACTTTAGGATAATCGGGCCGATTTAACGTCTGATTTCCCCTTCCTGACACCATCGCGGGGGTGTTCCCGACTCGAACTGATGATCTGCCCAGATTATTTTGCAGTTCGAGTGGTTCAAAATCCAATCTAAACCTCCTCAATCTGCTCAGAGAGCATCTGGACCGCCCCAGTTTATATCGAACATGTTTGATGTTAAGGATTTTAAATCTTCACGATTACGTCATGAAGGGTCTGGCGGAAGTCTTACTTTTTTTTTTTTTTTTCAAAGATTTATTTTTGGGCTTTTTGTGCCTTTAATGGAGAGATAGGACATCAGGGAGAGAGTAGGGAATGACATGCGGGAAAGGAGCCACAGGTGGGATTCAAACCTGGGCCACCCACTTGGAGGACCATAGCCTCCATACGCGTGCACTAACCACTGTGCCACTGCGCCACAAGCGCCCCACAGAAAGTCACACTTGACTACAATAACAGTGAGAGAGGAGGGAGGACAGTGATGTAGTATAGACAGTAGTAAACGCTGTAATGAATATATAATAATAATAATAATAATAATAATGTGTTAAAATCTTACCTCCAGACAGACAATCCATGTTACTCTCGTCTCCCCGGCTATTTCTCAACCCAAACTGGTGAGTAGCCTTGATATGTTAATTCCCCTTTCTTGAGCAGCAGAGTCTGCCTTCAACTTCTCATGTTCTCACATCTGTGATTTCCTGTTTATCCCACAATGCCTTTCAACAGTCAAAAACCATCTGTTCCAGCTTGGGATTAAAAGTAGAACTTTAACCTTTAAGGATCAACTCTGCACTAACTTTGATATTTCTGACATCTTAACATTGCTTTCCTTTTTTTTTGGTTAGGTTGACTTTTAAAATAGTAATACAATGAATACATCTATTTACCAGTGAGCCCAAAGACTGACGATTACTTTCTGGATGGTATCCTTCCTCCTGTGCTGTGGAAGTAAAAAGTTTTATTTTTGTTTTTTTTAGAAGACAATCAATGTCACTGAAAACTCTCCAACTGGCACAAACCAATCACAATCACACCCTGCGGGTTTTAGAAGAGGGGTCGTTCTAATTCTGACCTACTTTCACTTTTCCCACCCACGGGGGAAAGGTATGATTGGCCAATTGAGCCATTTTAAGGAGAGCTCTCAGATCCACTTGATGACAAAAAATATCTCCAAAAGAACAAACTGTGCTTTATTTTGAAAGCAGGCTTCAAAGTTAAGGATCAGATCTTAATCAGAATCACTGATTCTTTTTCTTATCCAGGAGGTAAATACTGAACATTCATGTGTTTTATGTCACTTGAATGAAGATAACGGAGAGATGTTCAGTTGAATTTTTCAATTTAATGTGGTCTGATGGAGGCCACAGCATTTCAGAAACATACTGGGGCTGTTTATTGCTGTATTCTTTAAAAAAAAAAAAAAAAAACATCTTTGGAATTAGCCATGCAAAAAAAGGGACTGAATTTGTGAATATCCTGAAATCAAACAGAAAATACTTTTTGTTCTTCAAAAAACACACCTCTCAACCAAAAGTTAACTACAGCCTCTCCACACAAAACCCAAACGGAAGCCGTTTCTTTCCTCTAGAAACATAGCAGCGTGTTTCAACTTACGGTAAAACAGTCTCCTCTTCGTGCCTCCAGCCTGATACAATGTTTTGCTGGGAAATGTCTCCACATGGAAATGTTTCTGTGTATGTTCCCAAGGTTATATCTGAGAGACTAGCTGTGCTGGGCAGAGCAGCTCCGAGCCATGAATACTGATGATGAGTTTGAAGTCCAGTGAGAATAAGAATCTTGCAGGAAATAAAACTAATTTATTGCAGTTAGAATCAAAATAACAAGATTAGATTTGCATCCAAATTGCGTCTGCTCTATCTTAACCTGTGACTTCTGAAACATTTATATCAATGTATTTATTTTAGAACATTTTTTTAAACTGGAAAGAAGGTGAAGTCAACATTCAGCCAGGTTTAAAGCTACATATAAAAAAGGCTCCTTTCTTCTGACTATGGACGGCTGATGTTGTCTCGTATCAGCTATGTTCTACAGGTTAGCATTGGTCCTGTTGTAACTGATTCAAAATTGTGTCTGGGAAAAACCATAAGCGTGTAAAGACAACAAAAGAGGCACTCTCATCTAAAGTGATACTCTCTAAAAGTTCCTGCAGTTCAAGTCTATGAACAGGAAAGCTTTTTTATTTTCTCTTTTTCTTCTGATTGTAGCGTAAAGCTACTTCTCTTTTTTCTTTTTATCTATTTAGCATTTAAAATGTTTACTTACTCTACAAGTGAACTGTTCCCAACCAATTTCCATCCTATTTCCATTGAAAGAAGCATTGTCTACCTGCAGACCCCTATCAGGGACCATTTAGATGCGTCTGTTTGCCGTTTCAGATTCAGAAAACGTTTTCCTCCTTTTGGAAAAAGCGATTGACTACATGCATTTATTAACTTGCAAGAACAAAAAAAATTGATTGTATAAATGTCTTAAAGATTTAAAAAAAGAAATTGATATATAGCCTACTGTATATTCCCTGGCCTATTATTATTCAAACAATCCTGTTAACAAAAGATTTTTTTTGTGTGTGTGTCAATATTGGGAGAGTTTAAAAAAAATAATGTGAACTAGTTATGGTTGACACAACAAATCCACTCTTTTTCTCTTCTAACAATCTGCAGTATTTTGCACTTCCACATTGGCTTCATTTCAACCATGGAGGCCGCTGCTTTCCAATAACTTACCTGGATGAGGCAATTTGTTGCCTTTATTTACAGTTTATTTCATGACCTCATGAACGCTTCTCTTTTGTTTACTTTTTTCTGTCTGTTACTTGTTGTCATTGTTCTATTTGAAATGTCTAAATAAATAATAATAAAAATGTCACCATAAACAATTGTGTAGCCTTATCTAAAAGATGGTAAATATACAGAATGAAAACTGATGAAAACCTCAGACTCCATTTAAAGTGTTAAAAGTATAAACACCATAGTGTGCCTATATTATAAAATAATGACTACAGTCGCTGGTAGTTACTGTGGCATACAGTTCTGTCCCAGGCTTGCTGAGAGCGAACTGAACTCATAAACAAAACTTACATGAACTCTCATGCAGCATATTCATTGGAAGCAATTATTGTAACCCTTCATCCTGTCAGGTTAAAGATTTTGACAGCTGTGGTTAAAACAGTCCTTCAGCTAAGCCTGACGTGCATCCTCCCTCTGGTTTTTATGACACAAAAACATGCAGAAATCTGTGCTGTAGTCCAGACTGCAGTTCACCATGGACTGATTATTGTTCAAGGCTGTCCGAGCATGAATAACTGCTGGCTATCAAATGTCAACTTCCATCTCCATCTGCCCATAAAACCTTGTGTTCTTTGAGTTGTGTATTTACTCCGAGTGCACAGCAGTTCTCCTAAAATAAAATGAAAGCTGCATATCTCAGGGCTTTCATACCACACAGATTTAAACAACGTTATCTCCCAATTGTCAAATAAAGTGAATTAGTCAAATCATTACTCCGCCTCTGCTCTGAGTGTGCTTTGTGTCCTGAGCCCCGGTCCCCATCCCTTTCTGTCGGACACACTCCCTGAGCGTCGATCAATACGTCTTCCATTTTTAGAACAGTCGATACCATTATCAAGACAAAGATGAGAGCCTCTGCTGCACCACCTGACTGCCAGGCGTCTGCAGCTACCTGCCTCCACCTCCCCCACTCCTCCGCCCCCCTCCCCCCTCAGCAGGGAAAGCCTAAGAAGGAGAATCCCTTTGTATGAACTGCAGAACTGTGACTCGCTCGGCCAGGCAGGATGACAAGCTGACTGCAGAGGTGAGAACGAGGAGAGACGGTGGAAAGAGAGAGAGAGCTACTTTTTTTTTTTTTTTACATCTCTCGCCCCTTCACTCTCTGTGTGTTACAGCATTGCTCTCACTCCCTCCTCTCTCTCTCTCTCTCTCTCTCTCTCTGTTCCTCACTTTCCATCCTCCTGTCTCACTCCTTTTCTGTCTGTCTCTCTCATTAGTATTCACAGCCAGGCCTGCACTGTTCTGCAGTGTGGGTTTGTGAACACTGACGCTTGTCAGGGAGAGAAGGGAATCGCACTGCAGTGGCGGGTGGGGTGGGCTCACACACAAACACACTTCGACACACACACACACACACACACACACACACACACACACACACGAAACACCTCCTGTGCTGCACCAGGAAACCCTTTCTGGACTCACTGTGTCACGCTTCAGTTGTCATTCAAATGAAAGATGTACAGCTCTCTCTTTGCCCACACAGAAAGAGAGCGTTTTAAGGACATTGTATTTTTACTGTAAATATTCTGCATAAGAATTCTGCCCACTCTCCATTACAGTGCATAATGTCACACATGATTAAAATAGTTTAACATCAAAAGTCCAATATGTAAGATATCTGCTGAATTAAATCATAAAATGACTTTACTATATGATCAGACATTAAGGAAACATGTTGTGTTGAAGTGCTGACTTCTATGCAAACCAACAGGTGTTGCAGAGATGGAAGCGGGCAAGCCAACTGGTTCAGATAGAAGTGATTGTACCCGACCTAAAAAGCCTTGGCATTTTTCCAATTGGCTCCACAAGCAGAAATGTGGTAAAACTAGGATACATATACGAGATGCTTTTGGAAAATGGAGAGAGGTTAAAACGCAAAAAGGTTCACAGACCGATCCAGAGCTGGCTAAACACTGAAGCTTCAGTGTCCATGACATGGCAACCTGCGTGAACATCAGCTCTACTCAAGTCCATTTATCATTTACCACACCATTGCTACAATTAACTGGACATATCCTCAGCATCAAGGTAAGGACAAACTGGTGAGCATTAAAGAGTGTGATGCAGCTTCATTACTCGGCTGTGGATGAGCCTGGTCAGTCAGTGGTCATGTGATATAATCGTCATCGCCCCCTCCCTCGTCTTCCGTGGTGTATTTTTCCTCAGGTGTTGCAAATAAAGCCTAAGAGGAAGTGCAAAAAAACTTGCATTTCCTCAAGTGCCCGCTTGAGGCTGGCTCCAAAATCCCTGGGAGTCACACACACAGCCATTCTAAAATGCCCATTTTGATGGCAGAAATAAACCTGTTTACATTCTGGTACAAACATTGATTTTGGTCTGAATAGCTCTTATCTTTATCAGCACACACCGTAGAGGGGGCGATTTTTGTTTACAACTCATCCTTTATGATTTTATGAAGGATACAGTTACGCATAAATAGGGGCGTGGCTGATGTGAGCGCATTGTAGCCGTTTGCTAACAACCCAAATGACTGCATGAATTCCCCCTCTTTGCCTGTAAAAAGGGTGTCCAAAAGTTAGGTTGAGATAGCATTTTTACTACGACGACCGCCAACAGTGGGCTTCAAATATCCACTTCAGAACATGCAGCTCATCCAGAAAATTTTGTGAAATTATCAGGACTTTAGTGAATGTGCAAAAACCAAATAACTGCATCTCTTCACCCAAAATATTCTGGATGAATATGCCAAATCTGGAGGGAGAAACAGCATGAATATGGACGTTCTGTTTAAAGAGATAATTGAGATACTGTACCTGAGAACTCTTAAGGTGTCAACCCAGTAATTGGCCTTTTCTCTTCTTCTGCCTACCACCTGTACTCATCTGTTCAGAGAAACTGAATAAGAACTGTGAAGCAATATTGTCCAACAATAGAGCTAAATATCATCCCATCAGAATGCATTCGAGCAGAACCATTCTGACACCAGAGACAAAGCAGCTCAGAATCAAGTGAATAGGATGGGGTTTTCCTTGTTAGCAGCCCCCTGAGCTCAGGTTTGTTCATTTCAGGGTGGATGATTGGGGCTGCCTCATCTGTGCCGTGATGCCTCGCTCTGCAGCAGCAGCAGCAGGGATGTGGGAGTCGCAGCAGATCAACAACCTGCTCTCCACTGCTCAGGAGAGAGAGAGGAGACTTCAATGGATTTTCTCTCCTGGCGCTGGTTTGAACCCAATTACACTTGAAGCAATAAATCCTTAGCAATGCAATTTCCCCTCCAGACAAGATCTACCGGGCTTCCCCCCTCGCTCTTCGCTTCTGTCGTTCCTCTGCAACACACACTCACAAAGTCTCTCTCCTTGTCTGTCTCTGACTCTTCCACTCTGCTTATTTATGTGTCTTCAATCACTCCCTCTTTGTCTCCGCCTTTGCTCAGTTTATATATCTCTAACCTTTTTTCACTCTCCTGTCTCTCACTTGTTTGTCTGCTCAAGCCTTATTTTGCTCTAAATGTCTCCAATCCCTCTAATGCACCTTTTCTCTTATTATACCACCCTTCCTCCGACCTTCATCTCTCCCCGTGTGTCTTTCCTTCATGTCTTCTGATAGCTGTCCCCCCCATCATCTCATCGTAGCCCTCTTGCTGTCTATCCTTCTAATTCACCCCATCATTTACATACACGTCTTTTCATGCATCCGCTCAGTGGTGCTATTTAGCTCTCCCTCAGCTGCTAATGTATGTACAGAGAACATGTAGGAACGTTTTGACCTGCTGTGATGATGGAGTGTGTGCACAGAACACTCCATCAAACATGAAGAGCATGTCAGGTTCCTGTGGTTGATGCAAGGATGTCATAAATGAAACAACTCATTTATTTAAATACACTACACTGTGGCCTTGGTGGTGAAATCCACCCACAGTCGTTAAAGTTTAACACCACACAAATTTGTTATCGTTAGTTGTGATGGGTCTGTGAATAACAGTGACTTTCAAGATTAAAAGGCCCAGTATTTGTTAAAGTAACTGATAATTCAATATTAAAATTAATTCACCTTTTCATTAAAATGAGCAAAAATGGGGATTTAAGACATGCTTAAACTCCAACCGTCAAAGTTGCAGTGAAATAATACTTAAAGCAACATAAGTAAAGTAGATAAGAAGAGACTGAACCTATGGGGAAGCAGCAGTAAGTTAAAATGTTTTGCTCACCTGCCTTCACTCACTCAGTACTTTTCCACCCAGCCTGCCAAGGCTCCTCTCTGCCAGCCACGCCCACCTCATCAGCCAATTCAACTCACCTGTGCACACAGCTGCCGCTCATCTGTAATCAAGCCAGTATCAAAGCCTGTCCTGTTCACCCAGACACTGCCAGCTCCCATGTTATTGTAATACCATGCAAGACTTTCCAGCACTCACGCTTGGACTCGTTCTATGGCCTGGACTAGTTCTATGGCCTGGACTAGTTCTATGGCCTGGACTAGTTCTATGGCCTGGACTAGTTCTGCCTCTTAGACCCTGCCTCTTCTCTCGGCTGTTTGGGTTTCTCTACAACACCACAGAGTAGGTTTTCATTAGCTCACCTGTTTAACCCTGTGACCCTGTGAGTGCCCGTGTTACTGGACTGTTCACTGTGAGTTCAACCTGTGGACACTTACAAGTCCTGTTACTGAACTGAGTTTATCTTTACCTGATTACTGCTGTACCTGCAAGTTAACATTAAAGTTATTACTATTATCTTTTTTACCAAAAAATATTTTTTGGTCTTTTTGTGCCTTTCATTGAGAGCTAGGACAGTGGATAGAGCTGGAAACCAGGGAGAGAGAGTGGGGAATGACATGCGGGAAAGGAGCCACAGGCTGGACTCGAGCCCGGGCCGCCCGCTTGAGACTACAGCCTCCATACATGGGGCGCGTGCCCTAACCACTGCGCCACCAGCGCGCCATTACTACTATCTTTTCTGTACTGCCACTGAGTCCAAACACTAGGCGTCTGTTGCTGAGTTGGTAGAGTCAATTGTCTCTCAACCGGAAAGTTGGAGTTTCGATCCCCAGCAGCACATGACTGATGTCACATATATGATGTGAATCTAAACAGCTCCATGTCTCTTCAAAAACCATTGTCTCCGCGCAGCATGGGCCCAATTCATCCTCTGAGCTGCCCGGTAATGAAGAAGTGGGAAGAGGTTGCTTTAATATAATTAGAGTTTTTATTTTGTTTAATTAAAGACTATCTAAATTATTAACCATTGACAAAATCGTCAATGTTCAGAATTTCTATATTTGGTATTCATTCATCTACATATAATCTCATGACGACTGAGGCAACTTATACTGTATATCTTACTGGAGAAGAGTTTTTTTTTATTTTTTGCTTCCCGCAGTGTGATTCTGTCCAACAGAGTTAGCCCTGTTGTTATTGTCTCTGTGTGACATGTCACCGAAGCCGTGGGTGTTACTTCAAACAGCGTACAGTAGTTTCCTTTGTGCTGTGGCTGCTGGAACAAAGAGCCTTATTTTTAAAAAATCTAAATACAGTGTTTTTTCTTTAATTGCAAACACATACTTGGATTTATTTTTTTGTTGTTGCAGAAAAATAGACAATAAGACTTGGAGAGGAGAACACATCTCTGATGAAGGAGCTTGGTCACTGATGTCTCATTGAAGGTGTCAAGCTATTTAATCTTTCCATTTTTCCCCCTGGACCGCAAGTAATGTTGTTTATCCTAATAAAGCATCCTCCTACACTTCACCTGTAATATGTATTTTAATCCATTGGATCATCAAGTATGCACTTATCTAGGACACTCCATTATGCTAACATTAGTGTTGACTAGCTGCTAGAGCGTCTTTTCCTGCAGAACCAAATTTTTATTTGATGCCTGATATTTCTCTGTCATTTAAAATGTAGCCTTGGTGCTAATCCCTAATTTAACAAAAATATTACATGAAACATATTAACTAAAATTACCTATAACTGAAGCATAATTAATTGCTCTTAACTTGAAAGCTTTAACATTTTTATTCACACATAAACCCGCCCCAGTGCAAAATATACAGTGATGCCAACAAATGTCTAAGCTCGATCAGCACAATCACATTGTAACTCATACACTGTAACTAATGAACTAACACATTGCTAAATTCAAACCTTTTTGTTTGTGCTTGCAGCCTTTTTACAGATTACTCTCTTCACCTTCTTACACATTTATTAAGTTTTTAATGAGACAGATACTTACTTTGGGCACACATTTACTTCAGGAAATAAGAGTGGCCGATGCAAACCAGTCCTGGTAGTCTAATTGTTAAGAAGAAGTTTAACATTCAGAGGATAATTGTAAAAGGCATCACAGGGTGAAAGGGCACAGTGATGGTTTAGTTTATGTCGCCTGTATGTGGGCTTTTTTTGCATCACAGATGGATTTGTGTTTGGTTTGCCCTCAGCTTGAATAATTTAGGCAGACATTTTGCAAAGTATATTAAAAACCTTGACCTCCAAAAAGAACAGTGGTAGAGTAGAGCGGGCGTGTTCCTGCATGCTTGATGAGGCAGGCACTCTTTTCCCGCCTTTTCTTCAGGGTCAGAACTCTCAGCTATTTCTTAGGGGAAGTAAAGTTAGTGGAAAACCAATTGATCTGATATTCTGAAATATTTCTCTTTTTTTTCTTGCTAATGTCATGAAAGGCAGGTGAAGTATTTTATATCTGGTTTTAAAGACAAGTTGAGGAAAGATTGTGAGCTGGACGATGTGCAAGATGAAGACACTTTGAAAACCATCCTCTGGTATGCTGGGAGTGAATCATAGTTTGGGGCTTTGCTTCTGTACATGTGAAACTTACTGTAAGCTGTCTTTAAGCTGCAGCTACATAATTAGGTCAGAGCCCTTCAGCAGTGTGAACAACACACACTTCAGCTTGTGTTTGAGCTGAGAAGACAATATATGGACTTTAGTGCATACACTGAAGAGGATACCCTTATTTGCTTTTGCTTCTCAGGCAAAGTATTTTCTAAGATATACTGTAGCCATGTGTGTAATAAAAACATGTTAAGGTAAGGTGTAATTATAACCAATATGAGTGTGTTGTAAAATATAAATATGTATACAAAGAATTTACTTTAAATCAGTCCATGCATTTTAAATAACATGCGAAATAACTTGAAACACAATAAAAAAACTAACAAAATTAAGCCACTTTACTTATGATCAAAGCAGATTGTATGACGCTCACTAGACATGTATTTGAAATGTTGACAGTTTAATTTTTCAAAGTAGTAACAAATACTATTGTTGAAATTATGTAGTTTTTTTACATCAATCATTTTTACTTTTATAGCACTTAATAATTAGGGAGTTCAGTTTGTTATCATTGTCTTATTGTCATATTATTGTGTGTACATGTTACTTGTATGTGACAACACATGTAGGGAAATGGTGAAAAGCCGTTTGTGGTAGAGACAAATTGATAATTTTACAAAACATGGAGTAAAAACATTGTGACAGAGGAGACTACAGAAAATAGAGTGACAGGGGAAATCTGTGATTGTTCAGTGGGTTGTTGAATTAATTGATGAAATTAGTGCAAGCTTTCCTGATGGTTGAGTAAAGTAGTGCTCATTTGCACGAGGATACTGTAGTTGCATTATTGGCGTAAATTATGCATAATCCAGTGTATGAAAATGATCCGTTCAGACATGGAGAGGTCTCTGGGTGGGCAGTTCAGAGCACAACAAATTACCAGCTATGATATGACCAGAATGGTGGAGTTTGTTTTTTGTCTGCGCAGCTGAAAAATTGCATGATTGAAGGCATAGAAACACAGGGCAGTTGTACAGATAGAAACACAGTGATGAAGGGTAGAGCCGTCGGTCACAAGAAGCTGTGACAATATTCAGAAAATTACGAATAAACTTAAAATATATTTTTTTCTTCATATGAATGCCTTTTTTTTTTTTTTTTTAAAGTGACTTTCTCAAGACCCCCTCCATAGCTTAGCTTCCATGTGGGTACTTTGTCCCACTTCTCCAAACAGAGACAGAAGGACTGTTAAGAGGGTTTGCATGACGTCAGTGTTTTGCCTGAATGCCACACAAACGCAAAAAAAAGATTAGAGGTAGAATCATTTGACCCCAGGTGAACCTAAAATCCACGTTCCCAATGTCACAAAGCTGGCTCTCATTTACCTGACTGGATCACCATGTAATCTTACTTTGCAAAGTCGAGAGTTTTTTTTTTTTTTTAAATCAGTTGGAAAGTGCAGCCCTTTATTTGCCTCATGATGTTCTCTGCAGGCAGTTTATTCCCCTACCTCTCCTTGTGCAATACTAAACAGTGCAATGTAATTCTATATTTATTTACCTGTACTGTTTATACAGGTACTGAGCATACATATATTATTCTCTTTAACCTGTACAATCATATTTTTCTACTGCAGAATACATATTTCTTACTTTTGCAATATTTACATTTCTGACAGCAATACTATATATATTTATATTCTTTTCTTGTGGCAGTATACGTTTTACTGTGCTATATACATTATCTGCTGTAAATAGTTTTAATATAAATTGTCCCTAAAATTGATATATTCATGATCACAATAACTCAATCAGGTTTATGTAAATGTCAGTTAACCTGATTTGGGCAACATCTCAATATCCACGATCACTGTGTCTTTGGTAAATGGACTTGAGCTTGTATAGAGCTTTTCTAGTCTTCTGACCACTCAAAGCGCTTTTATACCGCAGGTCACACCTACACATTCACACACTGATGACAGAGGCTCCTATGTGAAGTGACCATCAGGAGTTACTAACCCCATTCATATGCCGCTGCGGGAGTAATCTGGGGTTGAGTGTCTTGCCCAAGGACACATCGGTTGGTCGTTACAGGAGCTGAGGCTTGAACCCTCGACCTTCCTGTTAAGAGAAGACAACTCTACCAACTGAGCCACAGCAATTCTCTTTCAAGACCAAGTGACTTACATTTAAGCAGATATTTGTCTGTGCTCCCTCCTATGAAGGCAGCCATGATGCCATGCAGGCTGTGTAGCCACTCAGTCTGACACAGGGGAAAAGTGATGTCAGTGCATACTCTGTTTTGTACTCAGTACACTTACCCACCAGTCATAAGTACCTCATACAACCCGACTTCTAAAGACTTGTTGAGGCATAGTCAGCAGAATGTTAAATCTCTAAACAATATGAAATCAAAACCAGCCATCAGTGTTGCTTCATTAATATTCATTGTGCAAAACAACCACGGGTCAGTGGTGTGTGAAAGAATCTGAGTAACGGTTTCTTCATAACATAAGACACCTAACTTTTTATATAGATCGTACCTCATGGAGGAGTATCTCAGTGGAGCCTCACAGCTCAGTTATGAGCCGAATAATGCAGAAACCGCTCTCCACCATCAGCCATGGATGCTTAAGATACAGCTCTGAATATTTAATAGCACCTCTTTTGAATGCCTATTTTTATCATCTTGGCTCAATAATTCAAAGCGTACTTCTCCTGTTCTCATCTGCAGTGAATTGTATCTGTCATTGTTCTGTGCATGTTTGTTTGTCACGACTTGTACATGTGTTTGTGTCTTTGGCTTACTGTCATTGTTGCAATGTCGCACAGAAAGGCAGACTGAGAGAAAAGGAAAGGAAACACTTGTTTTGGTCCGTGTCAGTCACCGGGTAATGCGTCTGCCCCCACACTGAGCTATCAAAGACGCCTTGCTGAGGAAATAATTTTAAGTTTTGCGTGGTCCTGACCAGCTTGTCATGCTGTCAAACTCTGTGGGGAGAAAATGGCTTTTTTCTTTTGGTTATGTTCTGAATATTTCCAACAACAACTTAGATGAGAGGGAAAGCATAAAAGGGAACTGCCAAACTTTACCGAGGCTTGGAACAATTCCCCATGATGTCAGCCCCCCCCCCCCCCCCCCCCCCCCAACCCAACCCAACCCAACCCAACCCAACCCAACCCCCTGAGTCTCAGATCTCTTTATGAAAAGGTCTGTTTTAGAATAATCAAGCTCAGACACAGCCAAAACGCCCAGCACTTGACCTACAATCAAAACGGCCAAGAGAGGCATCAATGACCTTGCTCTTTTTTGACCCCCCCCCACCAATCAGGATGAACGACAGGTTTGGATAAGAAGTATAGCCTGACGACGCCTACATCACAATGTCGCCCAGAGCTGTTTAAACAGATTTAATTAACTGCTTTTATTACAGCCCTGAGTACACTGAAAAGAAATGATGCAAGGACGTTCCTAACTAGGCCTTTGGGCTTTGTCTTTTGGCAGGGTAATAACAAATATCTGAAGAACTGCTTCTCTTGTTCCTCTCATTATTCATACCACAATGGGTAAATAAAAGAATCAGTTTTTATGTTAGCACTTTAAGAAGACGCTTAAATTAAATAAAGCATAACAAAACATTTTCACTTTAATGAAGTGATGGAGATTTTCTTCCCTGTTTCTTTCAACCTAATGTGGACCTTTATTTACGGCCCGACCAATATCGATACCGATATATCGGCCAATGTCTTTCTTACATCTATCTTAGATCTGTGGAGATATAAATGTACACATGTATTGTGTTGATCCCTCAGAAGCAGTTATCAAACACTTGCAGAAAAGATATTTAATGAAGACAAGATGGTCACTCAGCTTGACAGTAACTGCACATGTACGTGCGTCAGCGCTCGACACTCTGGAGAGTAATAATGCCTGCTGTAATCCATATAGCGCCCTCTGCTGGTGAAAGAGAGCTGCCAGTGTAATACAATGAAACTCAATGAAATGCTATTAGACTGGCGAATGAATCTAGTAATATGAGCGCATGTCTGCGATAAAATTAGCCGATACTGACAGTCACTTGATATGCTAATAACGGCCGATATTATCAGCTGGCCGATTAGTCGGTCAGGCTCTCATATAAGGCAGTGGTAATCAGTCGAGCTCTACTTTTTATCAACATATGGACCAAGCTACATATCTTGATATAGTTTAATTTCATCGTAAAAGAGCCCATCATCAACTGGTACAGTGGTGTTTCCTTTGTGGCAGCTGATGTAGAAACGGGTCAAAACATTCCCTATCCCGTGTCTCGACCCTGAGGTCCCTGACGGCCCCCGGATTCATTAACCCTATTGGAACTCCTCTCACCTATGTTGACCTTCGTGTATACTGCAAATAAACAACATTTTGTATCATTCAATGGAGTGTGCTTGTTAGTGAATCACTGGCTTATTATGGGCAATCAGATATTAAGATAAACTACAAGTGTAGGGCAGTCATGACCAACCTATCCACCTCCTCCTTATGTGATGAATTCTTGTTGTAACTGTACACTTTTATTAGCTTTTCTCTTTTTAAATGCATGTACTCCTGCATTATATGAAAGTGTAAATGCATTGTCATATAGGTGTATGCTCAGTCGTGTGCTTCATGCATAAATAGACTCTATAATTGCATTTAACTGTATACAGTATTTGTACAAGCAAGTGTGTGACTTACTAGAGACAGATGGCTCAGGTTCCCTCCACACCCATGTTTGAGCTCTGCTCATGCCGGCGTATTGCGTCGTTCACTGCGTGTGTGTTCTGTAGCGTGTGCGTTCCTCCCTGAATGTGTGTGCCATGGCAGTGCGTTGTTCTCCGCAGTGACCGGGAATGGTGCTGCGGCCCCTGATGGTATCAAAGAGGGGCGCGCCAGCAGACGGCAAGTCGGGACTCACGTGGGAACATCTCAGACAGCACAAGGGAAAAGAGGAGGCACTTTGTGTTTCATGGCAGTTTTATATGCAAGGTTACTGCTGAACAGAAAGTGAATCACTGTCTGACTCACTGCTGCTTTTACTGTCTAATCAAAGACACTTTCAGACTCCCTTAGGTGTAGTGTTCTTCATTCTCTGGGTGAAGGGAATGTAATTTTCATTCTGTGGAAAAATACATTTCCTTGGATTTAATTATGCCGTGTAACTATAAAATATTGTGATTATACTGTTTATTTTCTAGCAGTAGCTAAAGATCTATAAGTTCACTCGTATTGCATAACAGTAATACTTTTACAGCATTGGTTATTTGTTTATTTAACAGGGACACATGCAGTTAGCATTGCTTCATATGTTAAATACAAAGTCGATACCATGAATAAAAGTTTATAGACTTGGCTAATTTGCAACCCCTTTTAGACCACCAGACCTAGTACCTGGTTTTCTGCCATTCTCTATTCATTCACACTGTATGCAAAAGTGACCAAACTCAGAACCCACATGTGGTCCTAAATCAGATACACGATGCATATGACTGTGATGTCTCTCTTGTCTATCTAATCACAGATCTGTATTGGTGGGATGAAGAACTCATTGATCCAATGCTCCACAAAAGCCATCAGTAAAGTGACGACTCTCTTTCTTCTCTTCCTCACTTTTATCTGCTCATACATTCGCCTGCTTCCACTGCTAATCAATTTCAGCATGAAACCGTAAACCACACTTTCTGCAGTGGCTGCATTGTTAACTTCCCTAAGCACCGTGCTGTGATGTCTTTATGTTTCTTTTATGCACGAGGGCCAGTTCACGACCGTGACAAGTTCACACAGGAAATCTGAAACAGGCCACATTTAAAATTTAATGTGATCTGCGAAACAAAAAGAGGTATCTTGAGTAATGAATTCCAGAGCGAATAGTGTAAGATGCTCCTAAAAACGTATGGCTAAGATTTTTTTATTTTGCTGTCTCTCTTTGTTCTCAGACGTGTCTTTAGAATATCTTTTTTACTGCACATTCAAAGGTATAATATGCAACACTGATGAAGCAGATGTGCAATAAATACTAACTACATAAATCATTGAGTAAAGCAAAGTCAAACTCCCTCTGGGTGTCTTGTTTTCAGCTCTGTGTTCACGTTGGAGGGACGACACTTCAGTCAGCTTGTTTATGTTTCACTCAGAGGCACACATGTTTCATACATGTTTTTTTTATGGGAACCCCTCCCTCCCTAACTGTTGGTCCTGCCACTATGCGGAGTAAGAGAGATGGCCCCGTCCATTTAGGGACACTGTTTGTTGAGGCATAATTGTCAATGAGTGTCAATGCAAGAACGCAACTGAAGAAGAACCAACAACTTTCCAAACCAAATCACTACTTACTCTTGTCTCTGTCTTTTCAGATCCTGATCCACATGTTTTTCTGCCTTGCTGTGCTTCCTCGCCCTGACTATGTTCACCTGTGTCTTGTTATCTCCTGATTGTGTATATTTAATATAAATGATGTGTCCTGTGTTTATTCCCTCGTGTCACATAGTTCCAGCATTCCTTCTTGGTGAGTTTTCTAGTGTATGACCATTGCCTACATATTTTTGCCTTCTTCTTTTTGGATGTGTTTGCCTGGCTGATTGATTACCTGTATTTGGACCTGGACTGTGTATTATACTCTGCTTTTCACAACTCTGCCCTTGTCTGTCCCTGTATTGGTGAGCCCTATTCTGTAGCAATTAAGGACTTATTTAAGGCAGCATTTTGACATTTGAAAATATTGACTTAGATTTAGACGAGGAAATCTGTACCTCTCCCATCTCTCTGCTGAATATGGAGCTGGAGGCCGTCAGCTCAGCATTACGAGTGGAAACAGTGGGGAAAGCCAATCTGTATTCTGTCTGTAGCTTCATTAAAAAACATCTCATGAGTTTGGCATTGATCTTTTATGTTTCTCTCAGTAAGAAAGCATAAAAGCGCCCACTCTTATGTAATATTGTTTCATATTGGATTCCATCTTTGTCATCATTTTCCATAAAGAGCCTAAGGCAGGTTTTACTGAAAGTTACAAGGATGCTGGTTGTCAGCGGGGGATCTCTGTTTAATGGATCCCTGTTTAAATAATAATGACCTGTTTTCCAGGACAGCTTGTGTTTAGGACAGAGACTGTGAATGTATAAAGGGAATCCTTAAACACACACAGAAAGACACACATGCACTCGCATCAAGTGCATGGTGGGACTTTGAAAACTATTGGTAGTTTCATAACACAGAGAGAGCAGACAGAGTGGGTGATGAGTGAGACTCTTACATTTTGGACACCAAAAACAACTTATTCTGTTGTTTTTAGTGTTTACTACTGAATGTGTATGGACAGAGCTACATAAGGTCCTGACATTGTTTTTTGCACTTGCAGCGCAAATAAACTCAATTTCAGGACGCTTTAAACAAGGGCATACGTTTACGAAACTTGTTATAATGCACTTATACTTCCCTTGTTAGTAAACATTAAGTCTGTTTTAAAGTACTCTGTATGCTTATTTGCTTGTATTCATGTACTTTTTACAAAGATACATAAAAACAATGTAAAGGATTCATGTCCTGGTATTAGCAGCAGGTCCAGACTTGGAAGGTTTTTGGATTTTTGATTTGTTGGTGAGGGACAAGTGGTATTGTTGTGCGCACTATTCCAAAAGTTGAACTAATTTTCAAGTCAGAGCACAACTAACCAGCTGACGGTTTCCACAGGATCTGTGTAGGCTGCTCTGAACAGAACAGGGGCTGGAGAGCAACCCAGACAGGAAGTCAGACAAGGGAATGTGTAGAGCATCCAGTCAGTTTGAAAATGAAAACCTACTATTGACTTCAGATCATATATCCCATCACTTTAGCTACTGCCGTGTGCCAAGGCTAATGAGGAATCTAATAAAACATAAAAATAACTAACTTTTATCAACATTTTTTTTTAAATCAAGCGGCAACCTCCAGTGTTGAAAATTTAAGCTGAAGTGGAAAATCCTACAGGTTGTCGAGTGTCCAGTTGAGGCTTGCTGCAAGACAGCTGCAGCGAGCTTGGTCACATAAATTTTCTGCTGATGTGACTGTTGGAGCAAGTTGCTAGAAGCCTGTCCCTGAGCTGATGAACCCCCCCTGGGCAGTGCCCGACATAATGCAACATTAAAATAGACATGAACACACAAAAGGAGGAACATGCTGAAATAACCACATGAATCTAAATGCTAATGCAGCAGGAGGCTGGGGACATGGAACAAGTCTATTAAAAAATGGGCCGCATATGGAACATTTGACCATAAAATGATTTCTGTCCCTGCCTGAACAATCGCAATATGCACAATCCCATTCGCAAATGCAATCACATACAGTTCATAGCAGCAGTTAACTGTCTGTCTAAATGATACAACTGTGTTTACATGTGTGGGCATTTCTGCAAGCAATGAGCCTACTAAAGTGCACACGTGTATTCTCTTGCTGGTTAGGATGGATGGATATGTGATGGTTCACTGAACGATCACTTTCCCTCTTCAGAAATCCATCCATCTAACCACCTATCCATTCATCGTTCATTACTCCTTCCATCCCCTCCCTGAAAAAAGCTGCATTTATGTAAGAGAAGCTGTAGAGCACAAACACTAAAAGCCAAATGGACTGAAGTGGATCTACATTATAGTCCTGGGTATGAGAGAACTTCAAATGGCAACACAGCTCACTTGGAATTAATGGTGTGAGAAAGACAAGAGGGGGGATTTATGTTTTATAGATATACTGTAGTGTGCTCACAGTGTATTATTCCATCATCAGACATCGGCCAAAGTCTCTAGTTCTTTGAATAAACAGTTTTCCTGTGACATAATAATACATGCGTCATAGCTGGAAATCTTATCCGCAAACTGACTTATTTATCAGAAATATTGAAGGTTACTGATTCAGCAGTGTGAGACACTTAAAGGCATATTTTTCTCCTGACACAAATGACTACATTTTTTTTTTTATGATTAAGTTTAGCCTCTCTAGGATGGGAATGAATGCTCTATTCAAAATGCGAAGGCTCTTAAACAATCAAGAAGGTACAGAAGCCCAAAGAGGAAATGCATCCACACAGATTATTTACTCTGCTTTTACTGTATTAACTAATTTATGTTTTTTTTAGATCGCTACATATATTTTGTATCCCAAGAGAAAAGCACAGAAAAAAACCTTAAACTAGGCTTAATCTACCCAATCGAGTGGGCAATGACAGCATGGAAAGGATAAGGAATTTGATTAATGTCCTTGAGTCACGATGGAATAACTTAATGAACACTGGTTTAATATAAAAAAAAAAAAAAAAAAAAAAAAAAAAAAAGTGTGTTTACCTGAACATTCGACTTGAGCCAGAAACAGAAAGTGAAGAACAAAAACACACAAAAAAAGATCAAATAAACACTATTAGGGTCGAACAAACCAACCTCCGGGCCCAAAACAAAACCAGTTACAGTCTGTATTTTTATTTCATTCTTTTAATCATTTATTTTTGTGTCTGTTTTGTAGCTTTTTTTACATTCTATTCTACGTTCGTCTTTTGTCATTTAGTTTCCGTCTTAAAATGAGCTACCAGAGATAATATATGTGTAGAAAATGTACCTATGTTCACATCTTTTCTATAGGCACATATATTCATGCTTGTGCTGACACTGATTTTTATTCAAAACTTTTAATATAAAGTATTAAAAAAAAAATAAAAAATTAATCCAGCTGTGGTAAAACCGCAGTAATAAATTGGACGTGCTACGTGAACCAGCAGCAGGTTGAAGCAGTAGGTAAGTAATGAATAGGAGTGATTAGTGTCATTAGGATAGTGTACGGTATTTCCCTAAAGGTTTAGCTCATTAAATATGATTTGACCTTATCAATAGCTATTTGAAAGCTCACCATTTATGTTGGATTTGGCACCATTACTACAGATCGTCTACAATTCCCATGAGACATTGATTAATAGTAAGTTGGGGGGCTTTCCTCTCATAATTATCCTTTTCGCTTAGTAGACGCGTTAACCTGTGTCTCATGTGAGACATGATGAGCTTAAGCACTGATTAATTTGATCATGACTAATTTGGTGCTAAGATTACAGTGAAAGTCTTTGAGATCCAGAACAAACAGCAGTGGCCTTCATATAAACTGTAATGTACATTTCCATCTCATTTATAAAGGCAGAAAGTGAAATGAGGATGTGGTGTTGAAGTGTGAAATGAACAACCTAATGTGATGATGTTACTGCACTCTGTTCAACATGACCAGTGTGCACGTGCACTGCTAGCATGTCCATAGGAAAAAAAGGCAGTTGCCTACGGAGTGGGCCTCAAACAAGATGGTGACGTGTGGGCAAACAATTCATAAGCAAAATATAGTAACTGTTAGCAGGAGCTCTTTAAACACATGAACTTGTCTTTATACTTGCTGCCTCCCGTTCCCCCAGCTCTCACAAGCACAAAGGTAATTGGTCTTCTAACCACCACGCTAAAATGTTTGTCTTCAAGGTTCAAGGCTCAAGGTTTCTTTATTCGTCCCCCTCAGGAGAAATGTGTCTCGGATACTTGGAAATTGTATCCAACCCAATCACTTTTCAAACAGATTAGGGACAACATGCAGGGCTGTATTTGAACAAGGCACTGATGCAGCAAGAATTCTGTAAAGAGCGCTTGTTTAAAAAAAAAAATTACCTGTCTGACAGAGACATTTTTTTATTCTTTTTTATTTAATAGGGACGCATGCAATTAACAATGCTTCAAATGTAAAATACAAAGTAGATGCCATGAAAACAGATTTCTAGCAATTGCTAACTTGCAACTCTTGTCCCTGGCTATTCATTTCTAAAGTACGAAGAGCCATTATAATGGTAAGCTAAGGTTCAGTATTAAGGGTCTTAAACATAGTTTGAGGATTGAATGGAACTGTAAACATGCCCTTATTATTTCAAACACAACTACCAGCAATTGCTTTTATGGCCTTATATCTTTAAAATGGGATTTAAGGCTATCATGTTATCCACATCACAACTCTGATCCTTCCAATGTAAACCATGTCTATTTTTGAAGAGTAACTGGGAGAAACCATTGTATCATCTTTCATTTGGACTCAAATAAATAGATTGACCGCAAGTAGTAGAACAAAACTGTTTAACTGGAAACAGCAAGAGGGATAACCAACCAATAACACATTGAGCTTTAAAGGAGCAATATGTAACTCAGACATGTAGTGTTTGAAATTGTAACTGAAGTCCAAATTCAAAACATTGGAGAGAGCTGTCTCCCCCTGCACCCTCCGCCCTTGAGTCGATGAGCACGCCACGTCCATGTCATGGACACTGAAGCTTCAGTGTTTAGCCAGCTCTGCATAGGTTTTGAAACTTTTCTGCGTTCTAACTTCTCTCCGTTTTTCAACAGTTTGACCACGTTTCTGCTCGTCGCACTTATTGGAAAAAAGCAGAGGCAGAGTTTGTTTGCTGTGATAACTGGTTTCATATCTAACAAACCAAGGGGCGTCCAAAACCGCCTACCTTCTCTGGACAAAACAAAAACAGACCATTAAGGCACAAAATCGAAACTTAGGAGGTCTACTGGCTGCTGCATTGTTGTCAGAGAAGCCAGCACTTCAACATAGTATGTTTCCTTAATGTCTGATCATATAGTAAGGTCATTTTATGATTTAATTCACTAAATATCTTATCGATTGGACTTTTAACTGTAAAAATAAATGCACTTCAATAGCTTACTGAGTGAAATATGAAATGTTTAATCCAAAAATACTAAACAACTATTTAGAATTTGGATTAATATCAGTTGTCTTTACATTTTTTGATAGTATGAACCCTTCAAACTATACAGCTCTTTTTTCTGTATTTGGATATAATACCCTGATTGTGGCTGTTGCAAGTCTCTGTTAGTCTTTATCGTGCCCTCTTACTGAAAACACTTAAGTCATGTTGAAGCTTGCCTGAGACAGGATAACCACTGGCAAGTGAAGGAGGAGGTATTAATAAAGGATGAGAGTCAATAGGAGAATAGAGCACACTAGGTGTAGAACAGAATACAAGGTGAAATTGGATAGGGCTTGAGGACGCTCAGAGGTTGCCTTGTGGAAGTCAAACGGAGGAACAGAGGCAGAGGGCTTTGGGAGAAGCTGCTTCTTTGCTGTTGGACCGCAGTGATGAGAACTTCAGCCCAACGTCTTGTCTTTCCAGATGACAAGGAAGTGGACAAGGAAGATTTATTCCCTGCAGGAGCAGTGACACATCCTGCTGCAGTACTCTTTATTAGCCACTAAGTGAAGGATGTTTGATTGACCTTCACCAGCTATAGAGTTGCTATAGAGTTGTGCTTGGCATACTGGCTTCATTACACTGAATATGACACTGGCTGATTTGGTTTACTTTTTCAATAAGAATCCATCTTGCCAGGGTCCACTGACCTTGCTTTCGATAGTCTTGTGCAAATGGATTCCACCAAGCCATTGGGCAAGGGGGAGCAGTGGATCCCAGCACCCAATGCCTCAGACTTTTGACACCAGCAGTAAATTCTGTCTATAACATTCATCAGGTGTTTGCTCCATGGAAGGTCCAACCTGATCTCTTGGTGACTTAGATCAGACCAGTAGAGTTTTTTAGACCTAGTCTGTCCACATTATCCATAGGGGCCAGGGGTTTATGGTGGCAACAGGCCAGGTGGAAGCAGAGGTAAAAATCTCTGCAGGATGGATGGAAGTAGAGGGAGACAGGCACTGATGTTAGGGTTGTAAGGTTTCAAACAGCTGAGTCTAGATCCTGATACCCAATGACTTCATCGTCCAGTCAAGATCCAATTAAAGGCAGAAGTCCAAGAACTTGATCACCTGGGATAAATTCAGTGTTCTGCACGCTCATCTTGAATGCACTTAACATGCCTCTTTTGTACAAGCCAGAAACTCCCAGCAAGTCTCTCTGTATTCCATCAGCTTCAGCAGTATAGGTGATCATACGTTCATGGTGGAATATGAATTTGTATTTGAGATTATTTCATACTGACTGACACTTTACTTAGCAGCCTCTGCCATCAGTGTGTGAATGGGTAGATTTGACCTACAGTGTAAAAGGCCTTTCATTAGTCAGACGACTAGAAAACATTTAACTCAGAGGTTTCAGAAATTGTGTATTTTCAAGGTTATTTTTCTTCCTTTGTGTTTTACAAATGTTTGACGTGGCAGAGACCACACATTTCCACATAACATTAGCAGGTACTATAGTCTGGGTCCAGACCAGAGAGAACATTAACAGGTTGCTCCTGCTACTGCATTTTTAATGAAGATGACTTTAGGAAAAACTTTCATATCTTTAAAAGTCCTACCTTCCAAAAACTCTTCACTTCTCATAAATATATGTATGTTTGTCTGTCAGTCCAGGGGAGTTGGAGTTGATATTTACTTTCCATTCAGAGGAGAAAGTAGGAAGAATGGATGAGAAAAATGGTTACTAAAAGTAACCTGGCTCTTTTTAGTTTTTCCGCTACTCTCTTGCCAGATGAAGGCAAACAAGCGACATGTTTGCTGCATTCCACAAACTCTCTTACGTCTAACAAAGAAACAACTCCTGCCATCTACCACCACAAATATAGAATATCATTCTGCGGGGAATGCTGTATCTAACTAACTAATTAGCCTGTCAATTTATAAGAGTTGAGCAAAGACTGGACTGGATAGGTGTACAAACTGCCAAAAAGTAAAGTTAGCAGGCTTTGTCAAAAGGTATAATCCCCCAGCTCCTTCATTCTTACCTCCACTGTCTAATCAATATCTTGTCACTTCTGATACCAAAAACAAAATGGCTACTGCCACAATGTTTTAGATGACACCACTGTTCCTGAATCCACTTCTTTAATAGGCAGCAGACATGAGGGTAATGCAGATCCATCCAAAGATAAGTGTGTTTGTACCAGACAGCACCTTGCACAATGGTTTTAAGATCCATTTTATTTTTACAGAATAGCAAAGTAAGTGCTGAAACTCAACTGCTCAGAGCCCTAAAACAAAGAGGTAAGACTAATAGTTGCATGGATAGTCCATCCCTTTCTGGGCTTCTGACTTGAGTAATAATTAAGTGACATTTCTTTATCTATGCTGAGTACTCTCCTTGCTGAACCATTTCCATTGCATCCTCTTGAATTAGGTGTTTCCTTTAGCTCAGCAAAATCTTTTGCAGTGTTTTTCCATATCCCACTTGTTATACGCTGACTATTTATTGCATCTTACATCATAGAGAAAAGATCTTATCGAGGTTCTTCTTACTGCAAAGATATTTGCCTGCTCCAAGGCTCGGAAGCATGAGCCATTTTTCCTTTTGGACAACCGTGGGAGACAGCGAGGGTAATTTGCAATCATCTCTTTTGTTTTATACTCCCTGAACCAATAAATCAGAAATTCATTATGCAAATTAAATTAAGAGCAGTGTGTTATTGTGTTCATCTTTCATACCAGCAGCACAAATCAAGCCTCTAAATGACACACTGCCTTTACAAAAACAATTTTATGGAGCTTGGTGGACAATCATTCTGTGGAAAAGAGACAGAATATAGCTGTTTTGAAACACTTTTCTTGGAAACAGGCCCATTAATTACATAGCTATGCATGTGTATCCATAACACATGCTGGAGAGTGTCAGGGGTGATAAATCTTCCTCTCTGATTGATCAAACCTTTTAAGTTAATTTGGCGACAGGAGAAGGAGCTCAATCGTCATGAGTCAGGCAGCAAGAGTCAATTTTGATTGTCCACAACTGTAACTCAACCTTGAAATGACTGGAATCGACTGCCATTAACTCATGTGAGGGGATGTATGAGAGTGTGCATGTGATGCTAGTGCTGTGATGCTGCAAATATGTGAAAGGGAAACTAGCCTTCGTGCAGGAAACACAAGTCTTTAGCGTAGTACTCCGAGGGACACAGACCTAGTTATACATAAAGCCAAATTCTACAGTACAAACTGTTCTGCTCTATTCACAGTTCTATTCATTGCAGTGCAGCTGGCCAAGGGCCCGGCTTTCAGTGCTAACAGGGCATGAATGTTGCCATGCAAACCCAAGAGACGAAAGACGAAGGCTAAGCCAAAGAAAGAGGCAGGAGTGGGTCTATAAAACCCTGCCAGCTAACAGCTTAGTTCAAATAGAGATGCTCAAATACAAGGGAATGAACTTACAAAATGTGCCCATGCAAAACATCAAAAAAATATATTGTTTCTGAGAGGCAATTAAATGCAACATCTGATAAACAACATAAAAGTGTCATCCCCTGTGACTGTGAAGGGAAATTAGAGGATATGTTGTGGTAACAAAAATTTGCCCCAGTTGAGTTGGGGCTGGGGGAGGGGTTAGTGCCCTTTGAGATGTCATGAAGGAAAAAATCTCCAAACAGCCTGTTGGAGCACATATTTTCTGACAAGTGGAGCAGGGAAAAGACGGAGAGGATGGACTTTTCTCATAAATGTGGATTTGTAGATAGACTAGGGACACATATTAGTGTTTAAGGGCGACAGTAGCTCAGTCTGTGGGGACTTGGGTTGGGAACCGGAGGGTTGCCGGTTCAAGTCTCGGTGCGGACCAAATATGGAAGATGGTCTGGTAGCTGGAGAGGTGCCAGATCAACTCCTGAGCACTGCCGAGGTGCCCTTGAGCAAGGCACCAAACCCCCTCCCCACCATCAGCTCAGGAGCGCCTGTTGTGGGCAGCTCCATCACTCTGACATCTCTCTATTAGTGCATGTCCATAGGACATGTGCATGTGAGTATTTCAGCCTACGTGTGTGTTGCATGATAAACAGAGTGTAAAAACAGAATTTCCCCTTGCGGAGATCAATTAAAAAAAAAAAGCAAATCTTAAACACGGTTTGTGACCATTAATAAATATTTGCAATCCATGACATCGTCCCACAAACATTAAGCCGCGCCAAAATATTTACATATACATAACTGTATCAATATAGTTAATCTAAACAACCAAAGGTGGTTAAAAAAACAGAAACCGTTTAAGTGTTTATTATTTCATATTGATATTTTCACTGGTGAATTTAGATCCCACTGTAAAGGAGTAAACAGCGCATCAGACTGATATTAACAGTCCGTCCTCCCTGATGCTGATAGACAGCAGGCTGACAACACAGTTGTGTCTGTACAGAGACAGGTAGTATTGATTTAACTGTGATATCTTATTACACATGTCCTTTTAATGTCTGCTAATATGTTTGTATAGCTGGCCCAGGTAAACAAACACTTGTACATGAAAACAGAGGTGGAAGCAGAAGTTGGACATTAGATGTTAAGCCCAAACCTAGAAGGGATGTTTCATGATGATTTTGTTCCCCACATATGACAGCTTTGATATTTTCCTCAAACAATCTGAGAGCTCAGATCTGTATAGAGCAGCCAGTTGCCTCACTGGTTCTTCCTACAATGGGACTAACATGGTGGGTAACAAACAGTTGTGTTGCTCTCTGCCAACCCACCACTGGGTCCTGGTATAGACAATAGACTACTTCATGGGCTGCATATACTGTGTGATAGTGTAACCTGTAATGAAAAAACAACATCTTTCCACGGCTCAGAAGCTGATGCTGAAGCTTCCATATCACTCGCTCATGTCTAACTTGCTAGCTACTTTGCAAGCCATCATTTTTTTAAACAGATTTTGATCAATACTGGAACACATGGTCTTGAGATTGTCAGTGTAAGGGAGTCTGTTGCTATAGCATCATCTCATTAGTTTTATTTTGCTGCCACTTCATGTGTTGGATTTAAGAAGTTTGTTTTACCTCTTAATTAGCTCTCTTTGATTTGATGGTCTTGGAGACTCTTCCTCAGTGATCAGCAGTGGTAAGAAACTTTATCATGTTACTGCAATCAATACAGAAATTCTTTCATCTCAACTTGTTTGAACAATCTGAGCCTTGAAGTTAACCTCTGCACCCAGTCTGGGGAAATGTTGATGATTACAGAGTGAGAGTGAGATGGAAGAGGAAAAACCTTGAGTAAGACAGAGATGTGAGTGACTGAGGCATACATTGAGAGTGAATCTGGGATGTGATTAGGCTGTGAGTGAAGTTTGTGAGTCGGTGACCTCCTGAGTGAATGACTATTTGAGATGTTATAAGTGAAGGATATGTTGAGTGAGGAGGTGATGTAATTAGCTTGTTAGAAATTAATATGTTTGTCTGGATGGGTGATGAAAATACAGAAGGACCTTAAATAAAAGCCAGTATTCCACTAATAGTGACAAGTAATTTGGCTGCCTGAGCCCAAGACCGGTCAGCCTATCTACAGCATCAATTAGAGCAGTGGTTCTCACCTGGTGGGTAAGGACCCAAAAGTGGGTTGCAGAGCCATTTTTCGTCGGTGAGAGAGGTGTGCCTAGAAAAAAAAGTTTCAAATAGTCTTTCAAATGTGCGTGATGGTGGCATGGTGATTGGTGCTCGAGACCCATGTGCAGAGGCTGTGTTGCTCTGGGCTGGCGGCCCCGGTTCAAATCCGACTTGTGGGTCCCCACTCTCTCTGCCTGATTTCTGAGTCTATCCACTGTCCAATCTCTAAGTTAAGTCATAATAAAAGCGCTCTTAAAAGATGTCGGTAGTTTTCTGTTTTTTTTGTTCTGTCACATGTTTTGAACCGTCTGAGTGCCAAACTGCACACAAATTTCATGAAGGAGTTGGTGGTGGGTCCTTAGGCTCCACCAGTTAAGAACAGCTGAATTAGAGAATTGCTTTTTATATTCCACAACACTATTTCTATATCAAATTCATGGAGCTCTGGTGTAATTTTTTAATTTTTAATTTATCATTATTTAACATCTATGAATGACACCTGAAGCTTCCTGCAGGTGTCTCACATTTCTGGTCAATCATAAATAAAAGGACTATGTCTTTTAGAGCTGCTGAAAGTTAAAGGACTGTCAGTTGAGGAAATGTTGAGTTTTTTTTTAAACTAGCTTAACTCTGAAATCTATCAGGACAATTTATTCATATTGAGGAACTTGAGCAAAGTGCAACCACCTTGATTTCAACATTGACATTTGGTTAAAAACAAGCTGATTTTGGGCCTGTCCATCCAGAACCTCTTTTCAGCCATTTTCCAACCGGCTACAATACGGTCATCAATGTGTCAAAAACACAATTTTGTTGTCTTATTTTGACAACTTAATTTCAGGATAGGGGGACCTAAATAGGGAATGTAATGGCATTTCTCTTAAGTCATTTTGCATTGCTGTGTGAAATCCTGTCCTCTCAAAGACGTGGTGTCAGTGCATTTTATACTTCATGGAAAAATCACAAATGCAGCACTTAATTAGCTGTGTGATGTTAACAAGAAGGTTCAGGGGCATTGAAAATTGAGCAGTTTTTAAACAATTCCCCACAGATGAAGAAGAATTAAGACTGTACATGCTGTGATGAAGGTCTGACTATGATGCAGAAAGACCCCTGTGTGCTGATGTAATTGATTGATATTTGACAGAAGGAACTGTTTGAATGGCTGAAGGTGATGAGTGGAGGATTTACATGCAGGTAGTCATGAGAGGGGGATACAACCACACTCGTGAATTGTTCTTGTGTTTTTCTTCTGTCTTTATTGTAGAGGACAGTATTGGAAACTAGGGCGAGAGGGGAATGACTGACTGAGAGCAAACATGTCACCATAGCGAGAAGTGAATAATGAACAACCAGCAAGTTGAATGCTAATGTCGCCCTGTGCAGCATCAGCCAGCTGCAACTTTTCACCTCCTGAGTTCACAGCCGGCTCATCCAGCTGTCATTACAGCCCGCTGTGTCCAAGCCTCCATGTTTGAAATGGAAAATAACTTGTTGTTTTCCCTTACAGAGTTCTCATATCAACACACAGTGGTATTGATAATATGAAATATTTATCAATTTTTCCACAGGGAGGAAAACAAACTGTGTGCAATATGTACAGTTTGTGTGTTGACATATAGTAAATGACACCCCTGTCCAATGTTGTCAAATGCAATCCATCATGTCCATATTTCACCCAAGCGAGGATAGAATTAATTTAATTTAGGAAGAAATTAAAATATGGAGGTGAATGGATAGAAAAAAATTATAGGATATGTGGAAATATGTTAAGAGGGGCAAACAAATTGAAAGTCCAAATGAAAGGGTTGTATGAGATACAACCTGAGGAAAAAGGACAGATAGACCCCTTTGATGTTTTTAACATGGAAGGTAGAGGTGGCTCTGGTCGGCTGCTCAGCCCAGAATAATATTACATCACTGAGGTAGCTGCAGCATCAGTGCACAGTTACATAAGACTGTCACAGATCTTTCCATTCAGGTCAAAGGCCTCAGGATAATCACCTTCACGCAGTAATTCAGTGACAAGAATTTCATTTAAAATGTATTAAGTGTTTCAGTGCAGAGCTGTGCTACCACATTTGTCATCCATGAGAAATAAGAACTGGAGTAAAAAAAAAAAGATAAAAGGAAACAGAAAGGGATATCTGACTTTGATATGTGTGAGTCAGTCTACAATGACATAAGAACATAACACTGTCGACAAATACTGCTCATAACAACTAATATTATAAACTTGATTTCTTGCACTGTTGGTTTTTTTGTGTGTTGATCATCTCCAAAAAACAAATTGATAATTATTTATGATACATTTCACACTCTCCCCTACTTGTCTATGAAGTTTCTTGTTCTAAATCCACTCTGATTCTGTATTTGATCATGTCTATAAACCCCTCTATTTCAGCCCTGCTCAGAACAGGCTGTTTCTGTGTCTGTAGCTTTAAATATGTAAATGAGCTGTGTCTGACCACGCCCCCTCTCTGGAAGGGCTTGGGTGTCTCGGGCTTTCTTGCACCATGCCCTATTGTTTACAGTGAGAAGGCAGACTCAGAGGGCAGAACACCTCGCTGAGGGATTGTTTTGTTCATATTTAAATGTCACAGTTAGTATTGTTTTTCACACTTATTTGGTCTGCACCAACTAAGTGGCTCGTTGATATCAACCTTCGAGTAGCTTGCTGTCCTTTTTTCTTTTTTAAATCTCTGCAGTTATTTATTTTATTATTTTAGCTGGAATCAGCTGCTTGCTTAGATTAGAAAGCTACAAAACCAAAATATTTCACTGAAAGAGGCATGGGCTTCAAGTTGAGAGAAATTCGATGAAGGGTTTATGAGTGACACGTTTAGCTTACCTTTTAAAAATGGATTAGTACAGCTTAAACTTCATCTCAACATTTCAGTATCAAGTTTAGCAGAAACCTGAAAACACCGCTCAAATGTATTCAGAGTATTGCACTTCTTACACATGTTTCTGCTCCTCCTTCAGCGCGCCTCCATCTGTGAAACCTCCAGCAGTTTCAGAAACTCTGTGTTCTGCTGACATATGCTAAGCCAACAGCCCCCGAAATGAGTCAAATATTCTGCATATTTACTTTTTCTTGCCAGAAGACACCAGAGGATTCTTCTGACTTGTAAATGAGCTACCTGCACCCAAAATGCTCAGTGGAGCTGGAACTTCAGTGGCAGCAGCTTTGCATTCAGCTGCAGAGCACAGGAGGTCTGTTGTGCTGCTCTCCCACACATACAGATGAATGCTACCACATTAGCATAATGAAAAAAAAAAAAGTAAACTGGCATAAAGCAGCTGTTCAATGGATATGACAGAGAAACTTACAAATCTATTTCTGCAGACAATGAAGAGCAGTTTGTATTCATATGGGTATGTTAAACATGATTTGTATTGTGTTAAGAAAAGGGTCAGCTGAGGTTGTTGTTGTGAAAGCTGAAAAAAAAAAACAGCTGCAAGGTTGTAAGAGTGATTTGACTTTTGGTCTAAACAACATGAAAAGCACATTAGCAAAGTAGTTGATCTCACACAACCTGATATCGTAACTTTTTAACCTTTGAACTTTTAGTTACTGTGAGGCACATCAAGCAGCTTAAAGCAGTAGAAAACACATTGTTAGAAATGCTTGTATGTTCATTCTTTCCCAGGGTTAAGATTATTTCAATCACATGTCTTTAATTTAAGAGGTATGATAAGTTGACTTGGCATCAGTATTTGAAGCAGGAGAGAATGCTAGCTTCCCAAAAAAGAAGTCATAACGACAGCTCTTAAGTGCTCTAACAAGAACGCACCAGATTAATCTGTTTTATTCATTCTGTGCTAGTGTTTGAATCAAGACCTCACTTACTGAGACCAAGACATACCAGAGACCAGAGTGCTCAGAGACTGAGACAAGACCAAGACATGTAGGGATCAAGACCGAGTCAAGACCAAGGCAGGACGAGACCAATACAAGACCAAGAACATAAATATCAATAAAAATCATCATCTTGTGTGCAGGGGGCGTGTTACTTACTTGGACCGAAACAGCGGGAAGGTTGCAGCCATAACCAGGGGATCAAAATCAAACTATAATGAATTGAAGTTATTTGATGTTTTAGAAAGGGGCATTTTCCTTCTAATCACAGTAAATGACTTGGAAAAATAGCCTGTCAATTGCGGTCTTGAATAAATCCGCCCAGTCCAAAACTGACAAGACCAAGTAAAAATTATTTTGATTCTGAAATGAGACCTTTAAAAAGGTCTGGAGACCAAGACTGAGTTCGAGTACTACAACACTACTCTGTGCCAACACACAGATAAAAAAGAAACATCTTTGCTTTTGGTCCATCTGGTCCCGGCAGCAGATGACTGTCCATCAACAGGTTTGTTTCTGCTCAAGGTTTCTGCCTGTTAAAAGAACATTTCTCTTCGCTCCTGTGGCAAAGTGCCTACTCATGTTGGATAAAGGTTAGTTCTCTGTAAATAATATAACAAAGAGCTAAGTGTCTGTGTAGGTTCTCAGTCCAGGTCATGGTGATTCAAAGCTTGATCCAAAGGTAAACTGGACTTGCAGGTTTAAGGTCCTGAGGACGTTTCACCTCTCCTTCAGCTCTAAAAATCTTCAGTACTTAGAAGTGAAGGAGCCTTTCAGAGGAGAAATCAAACGACTTCAAGACCTTTTAGCTATTCCACCTTTAAACAGTAGCTACAAAGGTCGATGTAATAGCGAAGTGACTTTCAACAGGGAGACGTGGTTTTACATTAGCACTTGCACTTACATACAGAGATTTATACGGGGAGTTTTGCCAAGAGGCTTAGGCTAACTGCTTCCATTCATAGACATGAGAGTGATATATAACAATTAGTTTAATATCCTGAACAACCAAAACAAAGATGCTGTCTTTATCAGCAATTCAATTAGCCATGAACATCTAGTTAAGATGTCAGTTTCAAAATACAAAAATATCTTTTGTCTTTATCTGTCATCTGCAAGCATGATGGCATTCAGCAGTATAGAAGAAAAAACTGTTTTTTTAAACCACTAAGAACTTTAAACAGATGGATGCAATGCAGCATTTTCACCATCTTCACCAGGAAACATCACATGTTTTCTAAGTGAGAAAATGTTCTAATGTCAGCTAACAGCTGAAATGTAAATACGTCCTGAAATAAACTGAACATTCAGATTGATGAAACATAAATCTTAAGAGCATCTAGGGGTAACTTGTTTCATTGCATACATAGCTGTAGACTTACAGAAAGTTATTTCACTGGAACATGCCTGTGAAGGTTTATCCCACAAGAACATTTATTTTTTTCTGCGCTTGTGTTTCTGCGTAGGTGGCTGTCATGTCCCTTCACTCTGCTGAGACTAGAGTGACAAAGCTCTCCTCTCTGGCATTTCACTTTGACGTTCAGCAATCTCAATCTGTTTTTATTTTTTATTTCCTTTTTGCATTGTTTCTTCTATTGAGTGTGTGCCCTTCTGCTCCTGTGCTGAAAATAAACCATCACACTGTGAGGCATGCTCATGGTTTTAACATGAGCAGCACAAAGATGAAAAATGATGCAACACAATACTGTTGCAGGATGTTCACACAGCAGAACATATTTCTAATCTATTTTGTAATATTCTTTAGCATTCTATTCCTATTGTTTGATGTGGATGTAGGAAACCTTAAATAAACACCCTCTATAAAAGAACATGGACGTGTGTATTTGCCCTTTGTATGTGTTATTGTGTGATGAAGTGGAGAACTGATGGGGCAATGGAGGTCAGCCAATCAAACTGTAACAGGGAAACTCTCTGCTGTTCTGTGCTGTGGTCACTTGGGTTCATCTTTTCACTGCAAACACACATGCATGGGGTTTAATATATGCACGCACAAACAAGAAACACACACACACACACCCACGAAATGAAAATAAATGCTGGCCTGGCTTGCAGCCTGAGGGGCTGAATTGTTATTGGAGACAGAATGAGAAGGTATAGGCGAGATTTGATACGTTGTATACTTGCCATATAATGTTGATCTATTAGATCCATTAAAGGACACAGAACAATCGGCTTCCATAAGGGAAACCTGTAACAGATGCAGTTGGTCGTGAAACCCATGAGGGAGACTTACAAAGGGGCTCTCTTTTAGTGTGACAATGAATACCCACTGATCCCCACTGTTTCTCATATGGCTTGTGTCAGTTCAATAATATTTATCACTTCCATCCAAATTAAGCATAATTATAGCAGCAAACGCCTTGCATTTGCAGATTTTTGAGGCCTCCCGGATTTCAACCAAATTTCAGCAGAAAGACGGCTCTGAAAGGTTGTTTGGATTTTGAACACATTTCACCCTCCTGAAATAACTTCTCTTTTTAAAGCTTAAAACTCCATTAAATGTAGTTAAGTTAATGTTGTGAATTCATTTTGAATTGATGGAAGTTCTATTCTCCATGTTTGTTGGATTTTTTTGCCTTTCTTACCTCAAATATTTCCAGCAGTTATCGAAGCCAGAGAAATCTATACAGTGATTTTATAGTTGTAACAGGAAGTATCTGGTCGTGTCTGCCACCATGACAGCCACAACATTTTTATGGTTGCTGTGGAAACACAGGATGTTACGTCAAAGACCGCTGCATAAGGAAGCGGGCTACTGAAAGCTGTCGTACTGTTGCTGTATATACTGCTGTGATAAAAACGTCATGTGTAATACTCTGAGAGATTAGCTCAGTAAACATATTCTTTTCCTCAGGTCTGTTTCATCCGTTCATCTTAACTACGGTCAACTCGGATTTCGTTTTCATTTGGGCTGTGGGTTGGATTAGAACAGAATCACTCCCATGATTCCTCACCAGCCCCGACGTCATCTTTTGTTATTGTTTTGTTTGAGAGCCCCCTAGTTGTGGAATTTACATCCTGTGCGTTTAAAGTAATACCAATGGGCAGTTGAATAATTAGAATTACGCCTAGAAATTGGACGTGTGGCTATTTCCCTGTACTACATTGTAATTGACATGCTATTTCTGGGTAACTTATTGTAAAAAAATATTTATAAAAGAACTTGCCTTAAAAATAATAAACCAGTAAAACAAAGTCTTACACACATCCCTTACACTATCCTCTTAACTGGAGTGACATCTCTGAAATGAGTCCTGGCTTATGAGTCATGCACACATTTCCAGGGTGAATTAGAAATTACAACGACTGCTAATCAGAGATTTATGACAAGGCGGTTTCATGTCAATTCACATCAAAGCAAGAAGAAGCGATGCTGTTGAGTGCTGACAAGACAGTATGTCTGTCTTCTTTTTTACTTCCTTGGTTTTTAGCTGACTAAATAAAGCCTACAGAAAGATAGATCTTGAAAATTACAAATGAATGCTTGTTGTTTTTGACATTATAAGTAGAACAGCAAGGGCAAAAATTTAGAAGCTTACATAAGGGGGCATGTCACGGTGCGTGGGCTAATAAATTCACCAATGCATCTTTATGCAATTGTTGAATAGAGACTATAAGGATTAGCTGCAACAGTAAAGATAAGCTGCAACACAGGACACGTCTGTAAACACAGCACTGGCTTAGTTCAGATTCTGAGAAAACTCATCAAAATTATCTTGAGGTTACATCCATCCCTAAAACTACTGAATCAGAGTTTACAGTGACATTATGTAGGGAGGGGTCCTCTTCCTCTCTGCTGCTGTAGGGCACCGTGTCAGTTCCATATACAGGTGTTGCACTACATCACTCTCTCTCCTTCAGTTTCCACACATGACAGATCCTTGTTGGCATGGCGGAGCCCCTTTGTGTGCTGTGGCAAGCCTTTTGTGCGGCGAGGGGGGAGCTATTGATTTGGCATGACGGCAGCTCGTTATCCCTGCACATGTAATGCACACTGTATGTCCTCTCCATTGTGTGTGTGTAGTGTGCATATCGGTGACATGGTCTGCACTTGTTGTAGCACGGCTGTCTGCTGCTGCCGTGGGGGCTGGGTCGCTCTGTTGGAAGTTGGCTCTGGGTGGTTGTGCGTGCTTTGGTAAGTCTGCGCTGTCTGCCTAACCCTTCTTGTCTGTTCCCAGCTGATTGATCATTTTATGCTTCAGTGTGATCGAGTCGTGGCCTTTGAGGCTCTCGCCCTCCGGTGCTCCGTGAGGCTGTGCTGTATCCTAACAGATTGGTATGTATTCTTTTGGATCACCTTTAAATGCCATCTTTAGATCCAAAGTATAGTTTACTAAATCGCTTGTTGATGCATTTATTTTATTTTAGAGGCTTGGTTTATGGTTTGTCTCAGTCATCGGCCATCAGCCAGATGTCCACTGCTGTATTGACTCTTTTTTTTTGGACCTTTTGGCTCTGTAGTGCAACTATTCTGTTTTTTCATTTTGGCTCGTTCGTCTCTGTTCGGGCTTGTTTTAGTTCACTCCTAATGAAAGCCTGCCAGCTCCCTCAGTCTCCCGCCTGCTGTCTTGAAATGTGTTTGTTTTAATGTTTACCTTTAGACTTAATTAACATTTGTGCTTCAGTGTTTTGTTAATTAATTTTGTTTTGCTTTATTTCTTTGGCTGTTTCTTTTCATTATTGGTTGCCTGCACTGCTTTGTACAGCTGCTCAAGGCTGTGCTCTGTTGCGCTCACATTCAAGAAACGGATCCAGTGGGGCAGGGCGCTCGCCGTCCGACGGATCAAAACCTTGGTGCTGACGTGGCGTGCGTCAGTGCACAGACTAGGTGGAGATTTTGGGTAAGGCGGCTGTCCAGTTCCCTGGTGGTGGTTTCTTCACAGCTCAATGGGATAAAGATAGAAAACTCGGTTGTAACTTTCAATGCAAAGTGACTTACCACAGGTCTGTGCAGCGATGTAGTTTAGTTTATTGTAGCGGGTGCTCTCTGATTTTTCCCTCCCAGCCTTGTACACACTGGTCCCAAAGCCACCCCCCATAAGCAACACCCTAACTAATGCATGCAGTAGCATATGATTGAGAGCATTCCAAAAGACTGGTTATCAACATGTCAATGTGATCAGCAACATCAGACTTGAGTAGCCAATGACATCTACAGCTGGAGAGATTGGACTGATTTTTTTTACTTTTTAGTGTCAATAAACATCTCACTCCAGCAGTTAAGGGCTACCTTTAGCCTCTGATGTTATGAGTACAGTCCCTGGAACATTCGCTTAACAGCTGACCATTTTCAGTTCAAACTAACAGAACAGAACTAGTGTAGAATAGTGTAAATATCTGAAATGTATGTACTTTTAAGATAGGCATAAATTAACTATGCTCTCATTTGTACTATGTTAATAACTCCTTAAATGATCATACTTAAATGCTACATAGCTATCGTCGAGCCAGAGAAATAACAGCAAATCAACCGTGTTGTTACCTTGGTAATGTTAGATGACTTCATGACAGTCTTAGGGAGCCCATATGGTCTGAGAGTCTGTAAATGAAAGTGTCACCGCTGATTTCCACACACTGCGTGCACGCCTCGGTCCAACAGTGCGTGCACTACGCTGCTGCTAGCTGCCACTCTACTTAATGTTCCTGTTTCCACAGCGAGTCCCCACAGACTGCCAGCAGCGCCTCTACGCTCCCCTCCGTTTCAAATACATTGCGAGTCCTTGAAGCTATAGCTGCAAGCACACGTCAAACTGGACAGAATAGATCGAGCCAGACAGGAAGTCGGACAAGGAAACGCACAGAGCGTTTCATAAATTTCAAAATAAAATGCAGTGTACGGACTCTTGATCGTATTTTCCATCAAATCAACATTAAGTCGAAACAGGCACCAAATAACTCCTGGTCTGTGAGTCATAAGTGGCGCTGACGAAACGCAGCAAGCAGGAACTATGTGGAAATTAGCTGAGACTTCCTATCGGGTATATAGCGTATATATCTGCGTGTCACGTATACACCACTGGATCTGTGTAATTGTTAACCTTAAGTCACCACTAAACAACTGATGAAAACAGGCTTCATTCTACAAGCACAGCACAGAATGTGTTTTCAACAAACTCTCTTGAGAGCCCTCGTCCACATTTCCTCTTCAAATTAGACTTACGTGTGCTCATAACTGTCAATGTGGCGCGTCACACAACGCTGTCAGGATCAATTTCACTGATTACTGATCACAATTTCACTGGTCTCTCAACATACTAGACCCGGTTTTCTCAACACAAAGTGTGTGTTCGATGTATGTTTGGTTTGTGATATGCACTAAAGAGAGAAAGACAGTGAGAAGTATGTAAGCTGTGAAGTTAAAGTTAAGTTTCCCTTAAATGTCTCTGAGCTTTGAATGAGGACTGAAACTTCTTAAATGAATGAATAAGCTGGTTGAAGTGAATCCCTCTGCTAACATATCATCATTGATGAGAAGTGAAAGAGAAACAGTCTGGACTGTACAACAAAGGATGGCAGCAGTGGTTAGTCTGATTTACATTAGTTTACACTAGATGCTGCAATGCTCTTACATGAAGTCCTGTATCCATCAGATGCTGCTGATATCAACTTTATCAACTAGAATGGCCGAAGAGGAGAAACTAGCTGACTCCTCGTTTCGAGGGTACGACTTCTAGGTCTAGAGCTGCTGCTTTCCTTTAAAATATTCTTCATGTTTTCTTGATGAAACTTCCTCGAATAAAATAAATATGAAGCATTCTGAGAAATTTCAAGCAGACATTGCGGACACTACTGAGGGAAGCAGATGTGCCAACCTTCCTGGCAATAGTAAGAGCCGTTGAGAAGTGATCATAAATTGAGGTTGTGAGCGCTCCGTTAATGGACAGAGGCCTCATCATGTAAATTTTGCAAAGCAAAATCTGGCCTGACTGTATTACGATTACTCCTGTCTTTCCCTTCCTCCCTAAAGTAAGCTGTAAGGTAACATTTATCAATTTCAGCTGCTTGTGCTGTTAGTTTTGAATCACTTTCAGAACTTTTTATGAACCCTTACTGGTTCTTACATGAATTAGGTAGTTCTCTTATTATACTAGTGTGGAGATCTTTGTGCAAACACAACATTACAGTACAAGTATGTTATAATTTATTAGGCTCGAAACATTTCCTTGTACAATCAACAACTACTGCCAAAAGAGGAAATCGATTCCAGTTTTAATTTTCTGTGTTTTAACTTGAGAAAGTGGGTCAGGCTGGTATTAGATGCTAGAATTAATTACATGAAAAGGATCAATTGTACAAATAAAGCAAAGGATGTCTTAAATCCCAGTTAAGACTTTGTACAAGAGATGTGGGCAAAGATATTCAAGCTAAACTTTGAACACAAACTTCAGTAATGAAAACTGCTGTGACGTGTTGGAGCATGATGATGTTAATTCACCGTGAAATCTTTTTAAAGGGAGCTTGGTCTTTGTTCTGGATAGGATGCTCTATTAAAGCAAGTGAGGATCAAAAGCAGACAGCTTGATAAATCAATGGAGAAGTTTAGGAACAATGATGGATCACTTTCTCCAAGCCTTAAAGAACACACTACTGTTGGACTGGGATGGTTTGATAAAGCTTTGAAATCAAGTAAAAAGCAAAACTATTGCTAATGTTATAAAACAGAATCAACACAAAACAAACTTCTATGAGCAGTTATGATTGGCTTGTATGGGGACATAGCATTTTGGGTTTGCAAAATACTATATTTTAATATGCATAAATTAACAATATGAAACCTTCACAGCTTGTAGTAGTAGTTTCAAAGGTGGATTTTATGGCACGATAACTTTCAACATGGAGAATGGCTTCTCCGCCAGCACTGCTGGATCGTTGGTTTACTGCAGTATGTAACTTTGGCAGCGGGTCAAGTTCATCTTGTGATAAGTGCGTATGGCTTTATGACAGTAGTTCACACACCAGCCTTTAAAATAAGCCAATTAACCTGTGTGTGTAAGTTTAATACAATGGCTAAGAGGAAGAGGATTATGAAGGATGAACCTGAGAAGACAAAAAGAAAGTGACCGAGGAAGAGGAAGACAGTACATCCCTGCTGATGGGATTCATAACAGATTGTGACATCACGTTAGACTTTATCGTTGTCTCATGTTTAGCAACTTTACCGGGTGCAGAAAGTCATCTAACTCAAGTTATGTCTCAGGTTTGCATACCAATTGATTCATTAAAGAGCCCATATTCTGCCCTTTTTGGGGTTCATATATTTAATCTATGTTCCTACTTTTGTACGTTCACAATAGTTGAAGTCCGAAAAAAGTGTCTGTTTTCATGTACTGCTCCTCCTTGCTCCCTCTACGCTGAGTCCGTCAGCTGCACTCTGCTGAGTCCACACTGTTAGACCCCACGTGGGCCAAGTCTGCTCTGATTGGTCTGCCGATCCGCTCTGTCGTTATTGGTCAGTTGCTCAGCACGCGTCTCGGAAATTTCAACATGAGCTGCTGGGCTTGCCACAACGAGCCAATAGACTTAGATCAGTGATCTCACACTGACAATGACACCGCACTGACAATTTTTATCGAGGGGGGCTAGAACCGAGCGTTACATGCGGCTAATGCTACAGCTAACAGGAGGATGTAGGAGTGGACGCGGACTTTTTTGCACATAGATGTGCCTAAACATGCACAGGACACTTGGAAAACACACTAAAGGGCATATAAAACCAGAAAAAGCATAATATGGGACCTTTAAATCCATCTTACGCCACAAGTTTGTCTCTTTCCTTGTCGATCTTCAAGTTGAATTTGGTTGAGACCCGAAGTTCAGGAAACCCTGGATTAATTACTCCATGTTGAGTCTTTAGTGACTGCACTGAAATACCTTCATTATTTATATTAAACTATGAGCTTAGACTTGTTTTAGCCTTTAAACACGCCCCACAGCTTTGATGTCCAAATTAAACATGAAAACAATGTCAGTCTAAAGGCCTGACACTGCAGGGCCCCTTTAAGACACATTTAACAGCACCCATTGTTTTGACCCTTCATATGATTCACACTTATATTTATGAAAAGTCTACCCTGCAGCGTGCACATAGAAGCTGGCACCACTGTAAAAAAAAGCTGACTTGTGGGTGACACTTTTATAGTTGATTTAAGTTGCTGAAACAGACGAGTCAGTGGTGAGAACATCCTTATTGGTAGTTTGGCATTTCTTTTTATCCCCGTAGCTGCAAAACCCAAGGAGAGATTCTTGAAGCAACAATTAAACAGAAAAATCTATATGGCAATGATTCAACTCTGCTGGGCTTTTAGACGTAATAATTGTTCATTTTGGATTTAGAGGTTGTAGATATTCAGTTGTTATTTTAAAGTCTTAGGTGCTCACTGCTTACTATAGAACTATACTATTCACAAAAGTGCTGTATTTACTCAATCATTCACTGTACCACCTCGTGTGTTTATTTATTTAGCCGTGTAAACGTTTAGTCGTGTCAGTAATTAGTCTTTCTTAAAATCTCTCCTCATCAATCTTTCTGATTCTTTGCGTATAATTTATTGAAATCCATTATAAACCTGACCCTCAAGCATTTTAATTTAACAGGAACAAAACCTGAACATATTGTATACCTGGAGGGGATTCTTTTAAGTGAATAAGGAGAAATCTGTTAGACTTTCAGCACTGAAAGTAGAAAGAACAAGGTCTTTGTCAATCAATCAATCAATCAATCAATCAATCAATCAATCAATCAATCAATCAATCTTTATTTGTATAGTGCCAATTCATAAACACAAGTTTTATCTCTAGACACTTTACAAAAGACCTTTCTCTTTGTCATATTTACAAAGATCCAGCGTTAATCCACCTTAAGCAATATTTTAGCAAAAAGTTACAGGGGCAAGAAAAAACTTCCTTTAAAGGGGCAGAAATCAATCTCTACAGAAACTGTGACGCGCTTGAAAATGGGATAGGGGGAGATGGGATAAGATTCAGGAAGGAGGATACGGAACAGGTGGTGTTGGTCATTCAGGAATGCCGTCCACCAACGATCCCGAGGAACCTTAGAGAGCTCAGGAGCTCCCAGGAAAAGATGTGGTTAGTAACTGAGATTTACAGATAGCGACATGCAGTAATATGATGTGAAGTGTCCTTCCTGTGTGTCTTCATCACTTCTTTACCCAACAACTGTCACAGTTCAACTTCCACAGTGACGGATGAAGACAGTGGCAATACAACTACCATATACAGTATACTTTTTATCATTTGATAAAATGATGCACAACATATAAACACATACTGTATGGGTACCATAGAGGCTCTGTCCACTAAATATTCCGTCATGTAATTATATAAAGCTCAAATTTAACAGAACCCCTATAAGTGGTCAAAAAAACAAGGTGCATTTCATCGACTGCTTTGTTTATCTGATATTAAGAGTTTGAGACAAAGGTTGGGACATTCAACAATTGTAGAGATTAAAGCTCAGTGACAGGACATATTATTAAAAACTAATTTTAAATCAAAAGCAGTATGTTTTTTTTCTGTATGTTTCATGTATTCATTTAAGAAGATTACAGTTTCTAACATGAATGTATATCTGATGTGTTTTTTCTGCTCTTACTTTTAGTACTTTTAGTTTATACCAAATGTTTTGCAGGATGTTTTTTTTTTTCCAGGTCACGTGTTTGTCAGATTTTGCTCGTCATCCTCCACTCTCTCCTAAATCCTCCCTGACTCTCTCTCCCACATCATGAATCATGAAATTAAACCAATTAGCCAAAATGCATGCAAGCAAGACATTACATACAAGCAAACCATGGTTCTGCTGCATCACTCCGAATTTGGGGCACTGAAAGAATCCCTCCCTCCCAGAGAGGGGGAGACATTGTTAACAAACTGCTGAAAAGAGAGGCCTTTTGGATGTATACCCTCAACACTGTTGGACTAAATGAGGAATTAAGCATGTTTCTTGTAATGTTGTCTACAGAAAAAAAGTGGTCGTCTTATAAATAGTACACACTATATTATAAATATGATCACATTTTGATGGGATATGATTGGGCTACACGAGTGCTGTCACAGTTCTGGTATACTCGCTGCTTTCCTTCCACTTTCATTAATCAGTGAGCGATGATTCGCTGTGAGTAGAAGTGTTTAAAGCTTTTTGAAATGTATACCTGTACTATTTGACTCTGAAGAGCGTTGAAAGTTAGTCCTTTATTAAATTAGCCCTAAGTGATTCCTTTGTTCCAGTATTTTCTTTGGCTCCTGTCTTGAAGGTATCCACTGACTTGTATTTTTTGTAAGCCAAAATGCATCTTCAAAACTAAGTTTTTGAAGCTTTCATATTCTGTTGCTGATTGATGTTACACAATAATGATTCATGCTTCTGTATCCTCTGTTTATTAAAGCTTGATGATTTAGTTCCAGTCTCACAGCTGGTAATTATTCCTGAAATTTATTTCCCTCACTTTTTTTTGTCTTTTTAGATGTTTGATACATCACATGCTGTCTGTCCTAGCTTTTATTCCAATAAAACATGCAAGAAACAGACTGTGGATATTGGTTAATCTTGTCTCTTTAATGGAGAGGAGGAATGATGGTGACTAATACTCATTTCAACGTGCAAATCTCATGTGACTATTACATCATGGCCCGACACATCCTTCAGTAAAATGTGTGGCTCAATCAATATCCATGAAGATAGTCCACACATGGCAGTCTGAGTAAAAGTTGAGGAACTTCTGAGGGATCCTGCAGCATTGCAGTGGATTGTGTGGCCCTATTCTCTTTATACATTATTATGATATATTGCTGCTGTCATAAGTATGGACCCATTTACACTTCTCTAGATTACTGAAAGCCAAATCAATTCCCCTTGCTGCACTTTCTAATAGACTTTAAGTCAAGGCATGTCAAGACAAAACTAAACCCAGTGTTTGTTTCCTGAGATAAAAAACACTTCAGTGTCCAGGGGCCTATTCCGTTAAAATAAAACAAAAACAGCACTTTTCTTACATTCGATATATCTTATGTTAGAGGAGGAGAATTTTTTGAGATGTGCATCCTTCCAGAATACATTATTTATACATTAACCCTCTGATTTCAAGATGCCCTTGTTTATAATTGTCAGGATACTCAGATTTGTATTACTTGTAGGGTTGTAATGGGAGTGCTACATGGGCAGTGGCAGAGAGGTGTTAAGAGGACTGCTGATGTTAGTGAGGGGTTGGAAATTACTTATGTTACTGCAGCGGTTGCACCAAGATCTTCAGGAGGTCATTAATATTCATTGAACACAACACATCACATACAAAACACAAAAGAACTGAAACGGTAGGGGGGGAAAGTCCCAATCATAAATTTACATATAAAATATGAATACATGGTGGGGAAAGATCCAAACTGGGGTTTTAGGTTTCTGTGCTTTTATTCAGAGAGCTACAGAGAAGGCTTTCTACTCACAGCAAGGACTTTAGGCAAGGGGGAAAGACAGACTACACGTTAGTCTCCAGTGTTAAGATTTATATGTGAGGGAATAAATCCAGTAATTTGATTTCCATTGTCCAAGCTGATCTGCTATCTGCAGGGTTAAAAAGGATTTCAAAGAGACAATCATTAGAAATAAATCAAAGTGAGAATTGTACCCCACAGCACTTCAACTCCCCTCCCTTCTCACTTCAGCCTTTCTGTTTACAATTGGATACTCTCTATCTGCATTCTAGTAAAATATCACACAGTCCAAATACTGTCACTTAATCTGCATTTAGTAATCGGCTCAGATACCAGGAAGCATCGCTCTTTTGGGTTAATATGTATTTGTCCTACTATAGGTGGATCAGTTTGGTTGAAGTTTAATTCCCTGATCACATAGAAGTGCATTTTTTTTTATCTCTGCAATTAAACATTACTTCCTTAAGAAAGATGCAAAAAAGACACCAAAGCTAAACTTACATTAACATCAAAGAACGTACAACTATTTATTTTTTGCTTAAATAATTGTTTAAAAAAAAAGTAGAGCCCTTAGATTGTTCCCTGGGGTACCCCACCATTTTATTTTAGCTTCTAGAGGGAAGTTCTGATTCCATGAACACCTGAAGCATGAACTGAAACTTAGCCAATCAAAATGGAAAACACAATACTAAACAAAGCATTACATGATTAGAAAATACATTAAAAAAACATTAGCAGTTTAATCTATAGCTAAAGTGCGATATTTTTTCTGTCATAACAACTTGTTCTTAGTTTTTGTGCTTTGAATGTCAGGAATTGGAAGTGTATTGTCATTTAAAGTTTGTTCCACAGCTGTAGTAAACACCTTTATTGTATCTCTGTATGTATGTTGCATTTAATGCTTTCTAAATTGCACCATATCTCTGCTGTTTTCTTTCTCTTCTATTTTAAGTAGAGATCCAAAGTGTATCTGGACACCAACTCTCACAACTCAAGCAATTAAAACTGCTGATGACAAATGATGTCCCATTGCACCTGAAGTTCTCCTGTTTTACTAAGAGTTGCTTGTGATCATATTATTTCAACTCACAAATCTCTGGAGTCATTACACATGCAGATGTGATTGCTGGTGTTTTGCTTTAATTACAGCCAATTCTTAGCTCAGCAAAACTCCTTAGTCAGTGCAGTCTCACATTAACATTTTGGCACAGAAAAAAAAGTAAAGAATCACAGCTGGGTAAGGATTTGAAAGGCATTGTAGAGATGTGTATACTGTATTATCCAAAAAATAAAAATAAATAAAGAGCCTTTCATTTGTTGGTAGCTTAGGACTCTTTTGAATCTTCATTAGCAAAAGTGTCTTTATGGGACACATTGCAATAGTTCCTAACTTCTTTTTTTTTTATCTTTACACAACTCAAAAATATTATTCAGCATAAACCTGTAGAACGGCATGCTGGGAAGCATTTTACTTTACAACAGGAACTTGGTATCTGTGACAGAACTGTAGATTGTTTTTGTCCTAAATACATTTGTGGACCTATGTAACAAAATGTAAAACAAAACAAAAACAATACACCATGCTAACAACACTGATTTGTCTGTATATCTGTCAATCAATGTTGTTACCAAGACTGTTGCTGTTTCAACCAATAGAAAAAATCACTAATGCACCACGAGTCAAATACTGATTTGTCTGTACATATGTCAATCAATCTCGGGGTTGTGGTTGTTGCTTAGCTGTAGGCAATTGGAGAGCAAATAAGGGGGAAGGAGGTGGATTTGGTTTACAGGTAGAGCTGGATGTCATCCGCATAGCAAAAAAACTAAATGTTACATTTATTGAAGATATGGCCAAGAGGAAGTAAAAAGATGATAAACAGAAGGGGGCCCAGGACAGAACCCCCAGCAACACCGGTAGTGACTGGAAATGGCTGAGATTTGAAGGTTTTGAGTTTAATGAACTGAGTATGGCCAGAGAGATAGGATTTAAACCAGAGCAAGGGAGTGTCAGTTTTTCCAATAGAGGTTAGTCTGTCAAGGAGGATGTTATGAGAGATTGTGTCAAAGGTCACACTCAAGTAGGATGAGGATAGTTGAGAGACTGGAGTCAGCTGCCATGAGAAGGACATTAGTGATTTTTACCAGTGCTGTCTCTGTGCTAACGAGGGGGCGGAGGAATTGTTCATAGAGGTTGTTGTCAGACAAGCAAGTAAATTTTATTTTAGAAAGAAAATGTTTGACTCACCAACTAAGCAGATTTTTTCTTCGTGAAATGAGCCAATGAGCAGGAATAAAACTGCCCAAACTCATTGCGATCCAAAAAATCCATGCATTAATTTTGAACACTTAAATCCTGAATTGCTGACAGACAGCCCTTCTTTAAAAACAAATTCAAAACCTGGGATGAAGAAAAATAGCTTTTTTACTTCAGTTGTGCTTTGAACGGCTGTGTCAGAGGAAAATGCATGTCTCATAATATGGTGAATAATATTAATAAAGACCACTTTCATGGGTCAACAATTTAGTATGCATTCTGGTATGTCTGATTTTACTCTACATTTTCACGTCCAGTGAATGTACTGTGCACTGAATGTGTATGATATTCTAACAAGGCATTTGATATTACCTCTCTGCAGAGTACCAGTGCTCTGCTCTCTTCAGTTCAATCAGCAGTAACTCAGTGTACCTAAGCAGGGAGTGGATGTATTGGTCGCCTGAGATCTTCTTCACTTCAAAGTCTTGTTTGCTTAGTTCAACACTCCAGCACCTGGTATACAGCAGAGCTTTGCTGCTTTATCAGAGAAGAGAGATTTTCTTCGACTTGGGTATACCGGTATGTGATCATATCAAATAATATCCAAACCCCAGCTTGCCTCGCTGTAAAGTTCTGAGGAGTGTTTTATGTACTGCAGTCAGAGGATACCAGTCCTTTAGCACCAGATAGCCTACATGTATCCAAAGATATAACAGGAAAAAAGATAACACTTCCAATTTTGCTGTTTCATCTTTATGCAGCATTGCCCTTGGTGTGATGTGATGAGACATGTTTTTCCAGAAAATGCGAATGAATTCAGATTCATTGTTTTCTTTTATCATCCATTTAATGCTATTTAGGATTTATCTACATGAGTTTGTGTTGGACTGTCAAGGGACCAAATTTAAAATGTCTCCCCTCATTGAGAAAATGGGCTGCAAACCTTTTTTTCATAGCAGTGTTATTGCATGCTAAGGTGATTTCCCTCAGAAGAAAAGCCCCTAGCTGACTTTTTTTTCTCCCAGTTATATTCAGTGATGCAGCTCAGAATATAAATGACTACTGAATCCATGTCAAGGTATTATGCTAAGCCTGTTCAATACCCCTTGAGAGAAGGACATGAGAACAGGCTGAAATACTGAACTCAAAACTATGTGTAGTCATGCAGCTGTGGCAAAGAGAATACTGAGGCATCGTGGCGGCAGACAAGACAAAAGGAAACTGAGGACGGCATGAATCGTCTACACCGAGCTTCTGTGAAAGATTTTAAATCAAGTAATTCAATTACTTACTTAATTTAATTCAATTCAATTGGCTTCATCAGCTGGAAAGTTTCAAAGACGTTGTTGTGAGAGCATCAAATTACATACGTGATAGCTAGATAGATAATTTATTGATCCCGAGGGAAATTCTAATCATATTATATCCTATATTTAAATAATTCTAGAGTACACAATCATTTTCCACAGCAAGTAAATCAAATAACACGTTCCATGTGATACACAGTGAAGCTCTCTACAACCGTAATGATTGGCTCATTCCTTTCAATTAACATGAGTACAGTGTAGTTTTTTCATTTTTACGCTGTAACCAGAGTATTGACTTGAGAATATTTTGTTATTATTGCCCTTGTTTGTGCAATTTAAAGCCTCATCAGCTCAAATGATCACATGAAATACATTGTGGTGATTATGAGGAACATCTGGAAGGTCCAGTTCCTCTTGTTGGTGAAAAAATTAATATAAATATAAATTAATTGAGATCAAGTCATCATGGCATATAAAAGATTTTGGAAAATGTCAACCTTTAAAACTTACCACTTAAAATATCTCAGATATATTTTTTTATTTTTTTGAAAATTGACCGATTAATGGACAATTGATTGAAGCCTTGATCAGAGCTTTAGTTTTCAGTTTCCAACAGGGAGTTTAAACGTTAAAATCCACAAGCGTAGCCGGCATTTCCAATGACATGAGCATGTAACTAAAAGGAAATGCGTGAGTGCTGCAGATGAGTTTGTTCCTAATGAAGTTTGTCGTAAAGTATGCATGCATTAGACATTGATGGAAATGCCACGTGGGGCCTTGCTAGAAGACCTGAATGACTAATTGATTTTTTTCTTCACACAAATTAGCTCTTTGCTATTGATTACCATTAAAACACTTTTGATTTAGTGGTCCCAGAAGATATCCCCACCTGCATTTACGTGAGTGTATGAGGTCAGAGGTGTTTGCAATCTGTGCTCACATTTTATCCAGATTAGATATATTCCCAGAATCTCACATCAGATTTAAATTAATCAACTCGTGCCTTGAGAAATTACTTCTGCCAGATGTTAGTCTAAGCTGTGATTTTTTTTCCTCTGCCATGTTTGATCCAACATGTCTGAGTGGAGTATTGAAGAAATGCATTTGTATCCTGATAATTTCTGTCAACTTCCTCTCATTGATCTGAAATCTAAGCCTGAGGGAAGATGCTAGACCTAGCATGGCTAGCAGACTGCCACCATATCTACAGAACCAACTGATCCACTGCAAGATCTGATCAAACGCTGGCCAGGGCAAACGTCACCTGCTGCCAAGAGCTGTGAACATGGACCAGAGGGATTTTCTGCTTTGAGAGGAAAACAGAAGGCAGGGAGGGAAGTTTGCACATTCTGCTGTCATAAATCTTCACTAGCAGTGTGAACGCTGGCTGACTTACAATTTGCTTTGGGGCCATCCTGTCTCTGCAAAGAAATCTGTGCATTCATGCTATATGAGAGTCTTTACGTTTGTGTGTGCATTTCTGTGTGTTTGCCTCCATAGTCGAGCTTATTTGCTTGAAAAATACACTTTGGAAGAGCGGCTTTTCTTATTTGTCTCTGGTTTGCTCCACTGAACACTGTGAGGCTTATACCGGATAATTAAATTAAGCCTCTGCTCCCAAAACAATGAAGAACAGTGTATCTGAAAATTTGACTTGGGGGCATGTTCATCTCATATTGTAAACAAATTAAAAGTTAAAAAGAACATTGTTGTTCACTTCAAATTGGGTCTCACATGTGGGGTTTGAGAATGTTAACCCTACATCATGTGGAATAAAGGCAATGACAAGAGTCAGGCTTGTCACAGACGTTTTTGGCTTTTTGAATAGGAGTTCTGTATTGGGTCTCTCAAGGCATCCACAGGTATTAAATCTAGTACCCTTTTGGGCTGCTCAAGCCTGAAGACTCCAGTTTCCTTTTACAGTGAGTGTGAAGCTCCGGAGACCACTAAGTTAAAGCTTTTTAATTTTTTTGACCAGGACTGTTAAAAGTCTGTACACTGGTACACCATCAGTGTTACCCTGCACCCAAACACTGCTAAGGACTAAGGAAAAGTCCACTCAAAATGCATAGTTATACTTGTCTCACCTTATTGTCTGTGGCCCTTGATGGATTGCAATTATTTATTTGTTTATTTAACCTTTATTCATCTAGGTGAGACCCATTGAGCTCAGGCCAAGAATAGTAGCAACACACAGTTTCAATGATGAAAACACTTAAACTCACTACACATTTCATAATAAGAAAATGATCAGCTAAAACCGCTGCATGCAGAAAGTTTGAATTCAAGACTTTTCACTAAGGATTTAAAAAGACATTTTGTATCTCGATGAGAATATTTTCCTGGTGAAATAAAATAAAATAAATGAAAACATTTCAGGGTAACTAAGTTTAATATTTTAAAGAAATATTAATTTCATAATGATTCTCATTCTCTGAATTCTTACATGTAACTCTTTAGGGTGATTATCCACTCCTGGATGGATTGCTTTAGAGAAAACATTTGGGGCATAAATTGAGAGTAAATCAACTTTGCCAGGCGACACTACACCCCTGCACACACACACACACACACACACACACACACACACACACACCAAGCTGCCTACCTGCAGGTACTCTTTGAGCTTGAGCTTGAGCAGAGTCAGATTCTTCATTGTCCCACAAGGGGACAATTTGTTTTGCAGCAGGATCACACAAAAGACAAAAAATACAAGGACAACATCCACAAAAACACAACACAATATTACACAATATAAAACATAGCAGTAAGATCCGTCTAGAGTTCGTACCAAAATGGGATTTTTTACTAAGTTAGTAAAGTGCATTGGTGAGATGTGCAAATATGCAGTTAAAGTGCAACCTGAGGGCTAATTGCTATTTAATACATTAATTGCAACAGGGACAAATGAGACCTGGAGTCTTTTAGTTTTCCTCACAGGAGCTCTAAAACGACGACCTGAGGGGAATAACTCAAACTCACTGTGAAGTTGAGCAGACCAGTATAGCCTTAGCTCTCCTCAGGACCTGCTTGTTATAAATGGTCAGAAGCCCATTCTGACCCCTCACTGATGTTTTACTACTTGTTTTAACAAGCCCCCCCCAAGTCTGTTCTTATTGGTTAGGTTCAGGCTTCTAATCCAAGCAGCAATACAAACATTAAAACAGATTCAATGAAACGTCCACAAAAGAGAGTCATTATCTCAGAAGACACATAATAAGAATAAGCAATGAAAACGACGCTCCTATCTCATCTTTGGACTCCACCAGAGGTGTGTCAGTGCAACTTCATGGGTTTTGGGGAAAATAGCTTTGGCATTGTACTGATGGAAACTTTTAACTCTCCTGCTAGTTTCTCCAAAGATGCTTTACAGCAGGACAGTCAGAAACAAGGCTTGAGCTACCACAAGAAAGACATAAATGTATTAAATACTTTTATTACAGTCAACAATGGAGTGATGAAGAGGAAAGAGAGATAAAGTAACCATGACGTGCAACAAAGGTCTCTACTGATCACAAAACCAAACAGGGATATTTCCTATTGGAAGGGTCACAAGGGCGCCCTACAAATGACATTTTTATGAATATACAGTATAAGTCCTGGGTAAAGAGTTATGGTTCAGTATTCAGTATAACAGTGTTACTATCACCCAGGTAACACTGAGAAATCAGAATGACTGCTGTATCAATTAAACCTAATGATATTATGTCATGAAACTGTGTGTATGGCTCACAGGTTGGATTAGACATTTTGTAAAAGTCACTATTTACTGTCACACACATTGTAACACACACAAGGTAGTGAGGTTTGGACTGTACGGTTAGGAGATGGAGATATAAAACATGGACTCACTGGGAGAGTCTGGGAGACTGCAGGCAGCAGGTCAGGAGTTGTATTGGATTGTGCTGCCAGACTTATTCGTTTTCCTCCTGAGAGAGGTACGGAGAGACAGCTCAGAAAGAACAAACATACACGGCAAGAAGGAGCAAGCATCATTATTTTACTCAGGCTAAATCACTCCCTCTCTCCTCCCACTGAGGTGTTGTCCAGTCCACGATGAGTCATCAAAATATCAAACTGACGCAGGCGAGCGAGAAACATGTGTGACAGACTGAAATGTGACGCCATGACGTCCACCATGCGTCATCAATAAAACAGGGATGCAAATGTGATGTTGGTAAAAACATTCAACTGTAAATGCTTCACTCTGAATTTGCGTCAGTCTCAAAACAGAACTTAAAGTTGCATCTCTCAAATGGAAGGAAATGATCAAAATAAGAGGAACAGACCATTCCTCAACTCTGTACACAGTTGGTACGAATATTAATCTTCAACATTTTCATGTGAATGAAGCTCAGTTTTTCTTCCCTGTGTCCCTATGATACCAAAAAGGCAGTGATTCAACTTCCAGGAAAAGCCAGTTCATGAATTATGTACCAAGGCAACACGGGAATGAGGCTCTACAGCTATGAATCACAGAGATGTTGAAGTGAGCTGGTCAGGGTAGATGGTGGGCATATTTAGATTAGGATTTTGACACTGAGGATCGGTATTGCATCCTGGCAGAGCATGGCACACCAACAAATGTGCAAGTATTGGTTTAAAGTGCCCCTAATACTTTTTATCATACCCCAAAAAATTGGGAGGGTGTACTGGGAGTAGTTTTTAACTGCTAATGAAACATTTGATTTGATACTGATGCCTGTATAAGACCTACAAAACCAAACAAGACCATCAGCGTGGAGACTGACCTATTCTACTGGCTGACAAAACTGTGATCAGGTTGGACATCAACAAAGTAATTTACAGCACTCCGACAGGAAAGCATTTAGTTATGTTTCACTGGAAAAGTGTTGCAGTGAGAAGTATGCGAGACAGTCAGAGTGAAGCAGGAGAACTGAAAGGAGAGAGAAATGACTGAAGAGTTCAACACTGATAGAAGAAAGGTTGTGTGCTTTAAAATGATAAGTGCTCAGTGAAGACGTCCCTCAACCCAATATTGCCGATACGCCTGATACTGATAGTTCAATAACCCCCCATATGGCCCTTAGTCGCCACAGCAACCAAAAGCAATCAATCAGTCTTTATTTGTAAAGCGCCAATTCATAATAAATGTTATCTCAAGACACTTTACAGAACAGCAGGGAAAATACTTGACTCTTTGATGTATTATCTACAAAGACCCAACATGAAACCATCATGAGGACAACACTAAGCAACATTTAGCAAAGTTACAGAGACAAAGAAAAAACTTCCTTTAAGAGGCAGAAACGAGCAGAACCAGACTTGTGATGAACGGACATCTGCCGAAACTGTGTTGGGCTTGTGGTGGAACAAATGTTGCTTTGTTTCGTTTTTTTATTGTATTGTCAAAAATATATTATGTAGATGTTCTACTTTTGATTAACTGTGCCCACCTCTGGTTTTTACACACAGGGCTTAGTGTGCTTTCACAACCTCCTAACACAGTGTGAAACCACACACTGGGACACCAATATCCTTTGCAGAGGCAACATGTAAGTACAAAGGGTTAATGATGAGGGAGCTTTGTTACGGCTCTGTTGTTAAAGGACTGTCGACTAAACTACAACTCTGATTTACCATTGTGAAGTCAGAATCAATTTATAGGCCAGGTGTGTACACGTATACACAATGTTTGTTATGTTAGACTCAAATCTTACTTGAAGACACAAATAGATAAATGTCCTTATGCTGTTAACAGACTAATGCAAAGTACAACATATATTAAACATGAGGTGTGTTTTTTTTGCTTGCAGTGTTTTCCATAACAAGTTGATCAGGTACCAGTGTACTTTGTAATTTTCTGTGCCTCCTTAACAACTGTCATCATTCCTATGATGAATGCTTTTTCACCCAGATGAGGTGTGGGTTCCATGGCAACAGCACTTTTAAAGCGCTGTTCAGTTTTTTTGTATGAATGATTCATCTTGGCTCTCTTCCTGCTATTACACTGTAAAAAAAAAAAAAAAACTAACAATATACATGTGCAATCCAGCTGTCCTGCTGCCAGAGAGCGTGCCATTGTCTCAGCCTTTGATTACATTTTATTTAATTGATCTGAGTGTAGCTGTGAAAATGTGTTTTCTCTTTATAGTATATATTTTTTTTAAACCTACTGCTTAAATGTGAGGACCTCTTATTTCTTGAACTGTAAACTCCTCACGATGTAATGTGATGCTGAAGTGCCAAAGTGTCCCTAATGTAAAGTTAGATTCTAAAGAAAGAGAGACAAACGAATCCCTGCAAAAAAACTGTTACAGTTATAAGAAAGATATTGTCCAATTCATCTCAATTATTCAGACTGTCAAGAGTTTTAAGTCCACACTAATACGTTTCTTTTCATGACAACATACAGTATATGTCTAACATCAGCACTATACTCTGGCATTTAACATCCCCTAAAAGAGGTGTGGACTATGTGGTACATGTCTTCCTTTTATGATGCTACTCTTGCCCATATGTGGTGGAGGCAGGCTCATTCAGATGTGTTATTATCCCTGTGTAGAACTGGAGTGCTTAAACACTTATGGTGTTGCTTCATATTCTGTATAACATTCAAACGGATGTATAGCTGCTGCGTTCGGCTCATTGAAAGGTGAAGGGTCTGTTCGTCCAGCTGTAGCTGCTGAGGCCAAGCACACCACGTTGGTTTGCAGCATGCTACATGTTTGCACACGAGATGGGAGTGCATTCCGTTTCCTTTGCTTCAAGGATATCTGCTGACATCTCCCTGTCACATGAATTAAGAATACTTTGAAGTTGGCTTTCCATTTTGGAAGTGACTTTAACTGTATTATATTTAGTGTTTCACGTTCGATGAAATGGCCAGATATCCTATAGTTATACGTTTTCAAGTTTCATTCAGGGTTTCAATTGCTGTTGACAAGACCATAATGTGATGCATCGCTCTGTGAGAAGTGTCAAGGCTCTGGCTTGTCAAACAAGTTCTGTTTATTATAATTTCTTTTTCAGGTTGATGCCAAGAAAACTGGCCATCAAATGAATAATATCAAATTCAATTTGTTTGAGTGATGGTGTAGAAGCATATAAATGCCAAATGTGTTATAGGGGCTTCATTCATAGGATATCCAATAGATACCCGAGATGAAATGCCTTTTTAACCAGTTCTGGTGGGAAGAATTTAAAGAATAAATCCAATAGTAGTATAATAATAATAGTTCTTTAAAAAGAGTAATTTTAAATAACAGGATTAAGGATGAGTATTTAAAATCCAAAAACCCTGATCACAGCAGATAAAAAACCCTGACAAAAATGACCATCGCTGCCTTTTCCTTCCAACAAGTGTACACCTGAGACTTTCTGCCAAGTGCAGAAGCTCATTTGCCCTGACTTCTGGCCGCAGATCAGGGCCTCGAGATTCAAGGCGATTGTGTGTCTACGGAAAGAGCTGCGAGCTGACTGACAATCTTTGGTAGACCCAGGGGGATTGAAGGAAGGAGTGAGGAAAGAGAGAGGGAGAAGGAGGGGGACGGATCAATGGTTAGTAGACCCTTACAGACAGATCAAGAGGTGACCTCTGAATGCAAGCCAAGAATACTTTAGCAGGGGAGAGAAAATGGACAGAGCTAAGAGAGTAGAAGACAGATGAAAACAAAAGCGAGTTAGGCTAATGGAGAGGAGAAAAGGGCTGACACAGAGCTTAGGCTCGCTCCACATCTTTCCATGGGTGTCTGATGAAGCACTGCAGTAAATATAAACTTGAAATGGTAAATGGACTTGAGCTTGCATAGCACTTAGTACTCAAAGCACTTTGAGCAAACTTCACACTGGCATTTAATAAGATGTTTGATTTGAATGAGAACTCGTTCAAATCGATTTAAATTTTCATATCAACTCTTTACTGAGTCCTTTGTCAGAATACCTGGTAACTCACTGCACTAATCAGATGTAGTTTTATATAAATTAAAAAAGCGCTGATAGATTCCAGTAAAACATTAGTGTTGATTTCGTTCGGCCTCTTCTGCACTTTACATAAACTGTATTACTACGTATAGCCAAAGTCTGCAGGAACACTATCGGCCAATAACACATGGACTACACACAGAAACAGAACAGTCTCACTCCAAAAAATGTGTCCTCCGGATTCTGCATTCATTTTCAGTATCTTTACATTAACCTTATGGAATCAGTTAATTACTGAAATAATTATCAGATCTGCACTTATAGGCGTGTCTGTCATTTTAACCAATGACGACAGTTTGTCAGAAATGAGCGTATATAGATGATCATCTGTTCTTTCCTAATTCAAACAAAACGAGGAGAGAGACTGAAGGATCAATAAAAGTTCCATTTGCATTGCAGCCTGACAAATAGGGCAATTACTCTGTCTAAGAACAAGATCAGTAGACAAGTCTCCTCAAAAAGAGAATAGCTTGAACAGAAACTTAGTGTCAGTTGTTTGACCAAATGGCCGCTGCTCTGTTGTCTTTTTCTCAGTCGGAGATTCTCTTGAAGTTTAAATAACACTTGTTTGCCCTCTCCCCTTCTCATCAAAAATTTAAACACCTCTCTCTTTCGTTCATATTCTCTTGTCTTATTATCAATTCTTCTGTCCCTCTCTTGATTAAAGGTTGGGCTCGGAGCTACAGGTTCTTCCCAGAACACAGAGGTTAGGGGTACAATATCCTTCCCCTCTCTCCCTCACTCAATTATTAAACCAGCCGCTGACACGCTCATCAGTTATATCAAGACGAGGAAAAAGCCGACATGACACCTTTTCTCATCTTTGGCTTTACCTGGAAAGAAAAACTTGGACTTTAGGGGCTGCCACAAGCAACACATTTAAAACTGTGACCACGACTCACTTCTCTGCTGTTTCATCGTGTTAGCTGAGTGACAGCTGAAACATGCACCTTCAGGCGCGCTCCAGCCAAACCCTATCTGTGAGGCCCCTGAGACTGTGCATTACCGTGCGGCAGCAGCATAACTTCATTAAAGTTTCATTGTGTCTTGGAGCAAGCTTGACGGGAGCTCTAAGCTGGCCGCCTGCATGCCTTCACTGACAGAAAGAACAAACTCTCCTCTCTCTGACTCATTCCTCTCTTCTTCAGACTCGCTCTCTCTTCATCCGTTCTTCCCTCTCTCTCTGGTCAAGCCGAGTGCTTGTTAAATAACATGCAGGCCCCCTGGGATTTGCCCATAAGCCTGCTGTTGAGCAGAAGGGCAAGAGGAGTCTCTTACTCACTTAGAGCTGTCTTTTCTGGTGTTAGAAATGCCTTTAACAGTCAGGAGCGGACATTAAAAAAAGCAGGAAGCAGGGATTTTATCTCATACTGCAAATTCGAACAGACCATTGATCGTTGTTGCAGACCGAGGGCTGCTGAGATTCTAATTGCATTCCAGTTAGCATCCCCCAGTCTCCCAATTGGATGGTTGGTGGTTCCATACTCAGCTTCTGCAGTCCACGTGTTGAAAGAGTCCTTGTGCAAACCACTGAACCCCAATTATCTCCAGGTAGCATTTAAAATCAACATGTGAATATGTATGAATGGAGATTATTTAGTACACTACACAGAGCACAATCTGCCATCAGTGTGTGGACGGCTGAACATGAAGTGTGAAAGCGCTGCGAGTGGTCAGAAGACTAGTGTCATATACAGTTCATTAACTTGAATCACCATTTTTTAATTTGTTATAGCATGAGATATATTTGAACTTTTATTCCTGGCATTGGAACCATAAGTCGGTTTTATTGTCTCCCTGTCTGTCTTCCTGTTTATTTTTCTCTATCCATCCCTCTTTTTCTGCCTTTTTCGGCCCACCCAGTCAAGGCAAATGGCTGTCCACAATGAACTCTGCTTCTTTCAAAGTCTCTGCCGAGTCAAAGATATTGGTTTTTTTTTCCACTGTCTCTTCTTTAAATCATTTCACAAAGAGTACAGTCTAGACCTGAGCAAATATTTGTCATGATGATTTTTCTTATATGAAAAAAGAATTCATGTATTGATCGTTAGCAGTGCAGGACATTTTTCTTTCTCTCTCATAAGACCTTCAGCTGCAGATATTTGGAAGAGAAGAGCTATTTATAGATTTAGACTGAAAACTGGTGCTTTGATGTAGTGTATCTTTTTCCTGTGTACAACATTAGCACCACTGCAGCTTTTTCTGGAGCTTCCCAGCAGTGGGTGTGTGTGTGTGCGCACTGTGCATCAAGTCGATCTGTCGATGGACCTGAAAGGATGCTTTGGTAAATGTAATCTGGAATCAATTGGACTTGCTTGTGGCTGGATTTGTAGCACAGGACTTATATAGCGGCTCTGTGTGCTTTAACTGCAAATAGGGGTTTGCCTTCAGCCAATGAATATCCTCTGAGTCAACAGCAGCTACAGGAAGGGTCTATGGGCAAAGCAGCAGGCTGTGTTTCAGCTTACATTGTACACTTTTATGAGCTAACTTTATCTTTTGAAGTCATTTTGAACCTTGGGTCAAAATTAGTCTTCACTGAAAGTGGTATTATTTCTATGGCTTTGTGTATTATTGCTTTCAAAGCTGCAGTAACTCAGGGATCAAGAGATTGAGTGCTCTATTCTAAAATGCTGATAGATCACCGTCATGATTAACTCTTGTGTAGTTTGTTTCTTCCTTGTCGTTTTTTATATTACTCCTTCATTTTGAGTTTTGCATAAGCATGCATATTAAGAGGTGTGGCTTATTTGACTGACATGAGGCCACATTATAAATTTTTGCTACCTTAACTTCAACTTTTTTCCCATTTATAAATTGATCTGAAGTATGGTGGAGATAGCATTTCCAATATGACAACTGCTATCGTAAGCATAATTAAGTTCAAAGAAACCATCACCCTCAAGTGATTTCCTGTTTTATTTTGTAGTTCTTGCCCCTGTGTATCATGTCTAGTTTTAATATATATGATAAGATAAACCTTTATTTATTCCACAATGAAGAAATGTATATATAGGCCTATATTGAGTAGAACTTTTTATAAGCGCCATGGCTGTGAGTGAGTAAAGTAAAAAACGTAAAATAAGCTTTTGCCACATGAAATCATGTAGTCATGGTAACAGAGAAGTTGCAAAGTGCTGTCCCATTTGTATTTAACCACTGGAGCCCTCGCAGCCTCATGTACTCAATCACTTTCCAGGTGACATCAGTGAAGTCAGTAAGGGATCAGGGTTTAGGGTTTAGGGAGGACATCGAGATTCAGCCAGAAACTTAAAGCACAGACAATCAGGAGATAACAAGACGCAGGTGAATACAATCAGGTCGGTTCTGACACACAAGGCGGGAAACATGAGGAGCAGGACCTGGAAGACAGAGACAAGGGTAGGTAACATAATGAAACAGAAAATGACAATAATGAAACAATGACTACAAATAAAGAGAAGACATTTAACTTCTAGACAGAGTAGACATGCATAATTCATTCTTCACAACAAAACTGCTCAGGCCCTGTGCTTTGTCCTTATCAGCCACCGTACTTGAGTTTAAGGTCGTGATACAAACTTGGGATGTAGAGTTTGAAAGAGCTTGGAGCTTGAGCTATGTTAATTAATTCAAGAAAAGGTAGGCATTTTGGGAAATACTCTTATTCGTCGTTTTGTTGAATGTTTGAAAGTCATTACCACACTGATGTTAAATCAGGAAAAGAAAGTGAAATCAGCCCCAAATAGTATATTTTCCTTTCAAGTCTGTATATTGTGACCTCTGTTTCTTCATCATTCTTTTTGACTTGGCAATACAAGTCTCTCACTTTATGTAAATGTCTTTCTAAACTGCTGGAATACAGATTTGAGCTTGAATGATTAAACTTCTTTTCTGCCCCGTCCCTCTCAACATTTAAATTCTTCATATACGTACTTTTTAAAATCTATGCAGACCTTTACACTCCTTAAGCCTGATTGATTTTAATGAGGGTAAATCAAGGATATGAGTATATTCTTTCCAAACTTTATGAGCTTCATCAGGCATGCCTGTTAAAGCCTAATCTTTATAAACAGAGTCAGTTTAAACATGCAGAGTATGCAAGCAAGAGACTGGATTTTTGTATTGGACTTTTGTGTGTTTCTTCCTTTTCATAAGAGTACTTTTCCACTTGCATGTTAACAGGCTTTGGCTGTTTGCAGAAGAACAAAAGAGGTAGAAGACATTCCCCCAGAATGAAACCCCAGAACCCATCCTCAGTAGATTATGCTTTTATTAATCACTTTAAAACAACAACATGTAGGAATTTGTTTTGATGCACTTTGGTGCACAAGATGCAGAAAAAGTCGGCTGTAATCCAATCCCTTAACCCATCATCTGATCAGATTTAGTTTTTACCGGTTTTCATAAACAGATCTCTGCAAACACATTCAGTTTTCAATTCAATCTCAATCCTCACTTCTTCAGCTTGACTGTTCCTGACCAGGGAGACATTATGAGGTCTGCAGTAGACAGTCATAGTTCGTCTGTTTCAGGGGAAGAAAACAACACTTTGCCAAGTGGTGGATACTTTTATTGAGTGGTTTGACAACTAGTTTTTATAACTGATAAAACCAAGGACATGTGTACAGATTTTAGAGGTCTGTCATATTCACCATATCAGACTAAGATTTACCTTGAGATGGTCAAAAAACGTGTAAGAAGCACCTGTGTGTTGTTTTTCATACAGACAACACAGATGTAAAACAAAGCACAGCAAAGATTACACTTCCTCCAGAAGCAGAACTTCACCAACTGTCAAGGTGCATGAAGAGTGAAAGACTTGAAGAGGTCAAAAAGCTCCAGCAACACTTGCAGTATGAAGATCAACTTCATTAACATCCTCCTGAAGCTACTTGATTCAGAGTGTGCAGTCGACTTATGACTCTCTTCCATTGCTCTGTTGTAGAGTCAGTCTTTACTTGTGAAATGAACACCTGGGTTGGTAACCTCACTTTGGGAGATAGGAACAGGTAACAACATTTCATTAGAGTTACCAGTAAGATCATCGGCACTAAATTGCTTGATCTTACACCCTCCTTAAGGTCGCACTCACACTAGGTAAAGTTGTCCTGTACCTTGCTTAAGCACGATTGCCCCCACTCCGCCGCTGGCCTGCACTCACACTGCTCCAGGACTAACCGGGCCTGAACACGGTTACCTCTTGTACATAAGGTTGTAACACAACACATGCATGGCTTTATGTACTAATGAAGCATGCTAAGTTTACAAAACAGAGGGGCTCGAGAGAAAAAAAAAAAAAGAAGAGACGCGCAATTGAGTCTGCGTCCGCACATCAGAGAACACAGACAGCTACGTTACTGACTTTGTGGCTTATTTTGAGTCACTTTAGTCAGATATAGCCATAATGCTCTTGGATTTCTTGATAATGCTGACTGTCCACATTGTATACCTGTGCTTGTTCTCGTGCATGAACTATACTGTGCCCAAGCACACCTCTTCCAGGCGTGCCAGGGCAAAGGGAGTGCTTGAGCACATATTGGAGCACTCACACTGGTCAAACGAACTGGACTTTAGGGGTGAAGGGTGCTTTGACGATGATTTGGATTGCCTAGTGTGAGTGCGCCCTAAGAGAGCAACAACTAGGTTTTTAGACCACTTCCTTTTCCTCCATTTTCTCCTTATGATGAATTTGAGCTCCTGCACTCTGGCAGCAGATTCAGATTACCAAAGGCAGAATCCAACAGGATGAGGAATTACTTTGTCACCCAGGCCATAAGACCTATAAATTCTAAAGAAATCTCATGAGGAAGCTTTTCACGCGTTTTCAAGTTTTGTTGGTTTTAATTATTTTATTCTATGATGCTTTTACATACGCTGTGTTCCTGCAGCCACTTGTATTCATGTATTCTCATCTTTTATGCACCTGAGTCCATGTGCCTCTGTTGCCGATACATTTTATATTTTTATTATGGCTGCAAAACAAATTCCCCCTTGGAGATCATAAAGTGAAGTTGAAATTGCACAGCACAAAAAAGCAGGTCTTGTCTAGATGTCGTTTGTTTGCTATCCACAGGCTACATAGAAAACTAAAAGTGTATCCTTGCTCCCAGTGGCTATCAGTGTATGACAATAACCGAGATTGTTTAATGTCTTGAAAACGTTTCACTGGATTTCTTTTTAAACATTAATATGAGGAGTGTAGCTAGGGCTGCAGCTTTCAGCTACAGGGAGCAGATCAAAGTGTCAGCTCCTTCAAAGGAATGTCTTCTGCCTCTGTAGGTCCCGTTCTTCACTTCAAGCTCTGTCTATACATTAAAGAATGAGATCCATACAAGGTTTGTTTGTATGTCATGCCTTGTTAATTTTTCACATATTTTGTCCCCCGGTGACCACGGACGGTCATTACCAATGCAACTGTTCAGCAACAGTTTCCATGGTTTAACCACATGCTTGTAAATCTATCGCGTTCAAATTAGAAGCTCTCCCTTTGAAGGTTTTATTAAAGGCTTTAGAGACACACAGGCCAACTCATCAACAAACCACACTGTGATCACTCAGTGATCCAGTTGGGAAATAAGCATAACCACGGCCGGGCTGCGGTTCATCTCATCCCTGTTTCCTCTGCGTGTAAACACACACATTGTTTCTGCTAAAGAGGGTGAGAAAGAGAGAGATGTCATGGTGGATAACAGGTGAGAGATGGATTGAAAGTGAGGAGACAAGAGAGACTGTTAATTAGAGGCGTGTGTCCTCCTAGTGTTGTTGTGGTGGTAAATATTCAATGACATGCAATGGGGCTAATCCTCAGACAGCAGCGGCGACAAAGAGAAAGAAAACAGTGTCATCGCCTTCAGATGAGCGATGGCTGTGGGAGGGGGAAGGAAAGAAAAGAGGGAGAAGGTGGAGATGGAAGGTGGTGTGGCACATGGCCTGTTACCATGGCAATGAGTCCCATGGCGACCCGCTGAACATAAATGAATTCCATTTTCTGGCATGAGGATTCCTCCCTTTACCTAAGCTGCTCAACTTTGTCATCCCGGACCTCTCGCCTTCTCTGTGTGGTGATTCATGCTGCCAAGTAATGAGAACAACACGGCTTTAAGATCTGCTCTTTACTGTATGTCGAAAGTCAGATAACGCTTAGTCACAGTAGGGCTCATTTATATTCACACTGCTGTAACTTATGCTCACAGACACAAAGTGAAATCCCGCGCTGCAGAAAGAGACTCTTTTCTGTGCCGCTGGAAACGTGCTGACAGGATTTCGGTTGCATAATGTGTCTGACAGGTCGATGGCTGTGATTTATGGTGGTGAAACATTGATGCTGATGTTCTGGAGATGAAAGACATCTGCAGGTGGTGCGGAACAGAGAGGAGAGAGAGAGAGAGAGAGAGAGAGAGAGAGAGAAGAAAAAAAAGAGAGACAGAAATGGAGACTGCAACACCAAACTGAAGACACGCAGTTTTTTTAGCTGCATTCTTCACATAACATCACCACTTTGGTTGCTAGATATCACAACATGAACTGTAGAGCAAAAAAGGGAGCTGTAGCTTTTTCATGGCTTACATAACAATGATCAAAACAAACACCTACAACAATTCTGTGCAATTGATCATTTCTATAGCTGATATTTAGATTTATACAATAGATGTTTTTCTATATTTTTCAAATGCTTTTGCAGAAAGAAAAAGAAGCAACCATGGCAACCACTCACGGACCGATCCCATTGTGCTAACTGTGAATGTTTTTGTCATTTCTGAGACGTCAACAAGGACCCTCTTCCTACTTCCACATCTATAGCTCTGCGAGGACAAAACGGGCCTGTGCTGCGCGGATACAGCGGTTTTTGAACCTACAAAAGTCGTTTTGAATCATGTCATATAGCGGTCCGCTTCCTTATTTGAGCACGGTTGCGCCCACATCTCCCGATGACTGTACTCGAGTACACATGAACTGTGCCCGAGACCACCTCTTCGAGGCACAGTTCACATGTGCGATACGTTTGTGTTCACATTGATTAAGCGTACTCAGATCAGGGCCCAGGTCCCTAGTGGGAAACCACCCTTAAGATATTTTGTTCAAAAGGTTGGAAGCCTGTAACTAAGCTGATATAAGATCTGATACCGTTTCATCCATTCAAAACTGTTCAAGCCTGTCCTAGGAGGGCTGCGGTGGAGTGACTTCAGTCAATACCAGCTGACATGAGGCAAAAGGCGAGGTACATACTAGTCAATAAAAGGCCTAACAAACAACTATTCATGCTAAAGTTTAAAGGTACAGGCAATTTAGAGATTCTAATTAAACTTTAATCTATGAACAAGCTCCTTTGAGGGAAAATAGGGTCACTTTTAAAAGCTATACAGTTGTTAGATATTAATTCATCTTGAATACATGAAACAAAGTTTATTTTTACACATTATGCAGCCTAAATGTTGAATATGGTTTCTTAGTGGCTCAGTGGTAAAGTCGTTGACTCTCTACTGGGGGGTCGTAGGTTCGATCCTCAGCTACTGCAGCCACATGTCGATGTGTCCTTAAGCCAAACACTCAACCCTAAATTGATTCAGTGGCGTATGAATGTGTGTGAATGATTGGTGTGGCCTTCGGTGTAAAAGCAATGTGAGTAGTCAAAAGACTAGAACAGTCCATTTACCATAATCTAAATTATAAAAGGTTTTCAAACCATTCCATCCTTCCAAAATTGTTCCTGCTTATACAGTAATAGGAAGGTGGAGGTGGAGTGACTAGAGCCAATCTCAGCTCACATTTGGCAAAGACGTGTTACTCCTCAGACAAGCCAGCAGTCTGGGTAAACTAACAACTACTCACATCAAGAGCCAAAATAGAGTTGCCAAATAACCCAGCTGTAGGCTTTAACCCAACTGTAGGCTGTAGGAGAAAGCCAAAGTACCTGCACAAAACACCGACCCAAGGGGAAAAAATGCAAACTCCGAACAGAGAGGCCCAAACTGGCCAGCAGGTTTCAATCCAGAGGGTTCTTGCTGTGTGGTTACAGTCATAAAAAATGCACCCCTGCACCTCATATCAATAAAATTGGAAATTATTGTAAAATTGTCTCGCAAAACTGAACCAGATTGTCATCCTGTGAGCAGATGACATCTCAGATTCCCCAAAAAAAGCTGGTAAGAAAATGTGGAGGAAACAGAAGAGATGACATTTTGAAAGTATCAGAAAGAAGACAAATAAACAGCTCTCCCCAAAAACCAACCAACATGCACCAGCTGTCAAAATGAATTCATGACAGAGTGTAGGGAAGAGGAGATCAATGCTGTGTTGACTTCATATATCATTTCCAACTAAGTTTTCCTGCCGTTTGTGCAAGAGGATCCCAGACTTCAGCTTACTGAAAAGTCTGCTCATGCACAATGAGCGCATGCCAGGACATTGGTAGACAAGAGGTTTAACCATTTTATCTTTTCTTATGACTTGTAAACGACTTATAGCAGGACTACAACAACCACAGATACTGGATTTTTTGTCTAAACATTTGTATAACTGACGGCTGTTGGTTGAAAAGAAGATTTAAACAAATAAAAGAACAAATGCTTCTTTTATAAATGGCATACCCTAGCTTTAATCATGGTCCAATGATTGGCTGCAGCCTGGTTCTGGCAGATAACAGCATATTCATTTTCAGAATACATGCAGGATACACATTATATACAATTAATCCTCCAGGCCATAGGTGAGTGCACTCCTAAAACCTGTGTTTATGCACCCAAACACCTCTGGGTCTTCACTTCTCTGCTTTTTATCGCTGTGTGAACTGCTGCTACAGTGAGCTCCGTGCAGGGGGAGAGAAGTATTGACTATCTCTACTCGGCACATGTGGGCGCAGCAGCCTCAGCTGACTGAGGTCAAGAAAAGAGCAACTGATTTGTGCATGCGCCCTAATTCTCCCACCACCCACCCACCCCACACACACACACCCACCCTACACACACACATACCCCCCCCCCCCCCCCCCCCCCCACACACAGCTGGAAATGTCAAGCTAGCTATGCAAAGGGAGGATGTTTGGAGTCGTTACCAAGCTCAAATGTTTACTGAGGGTAGAACATGAGGATTTAATTGTCAGTGTGTGATCATCTTCTAGTATTGTGAGACGTGTAAAATGAAGATTATTTCATGAAAAGACAGTCAAATGGTTAGGGCAGTGAGGGAGCATCAAAGGAAGAAATTAGTTAGCTTTCAGCTCATTGATTATCAAAGTAACCGTTTCTAGAAAAGAGCTTAATTGACCAACTCTTTAGTAACATTGTATGATGTAATATAGCAAAATAAGGCTTTTTGGTCACTCGCAAACTGCGTTTTAGGTCACTGAAAACACACCTTTTGGGAAAACTCCTTCTAGGGTGAAGATTTTCAGAAACTCTGTTTGAGTTGTTCACGTTTATATGGGGAAACAGAGTTTTAGGCTTGTAAAGTCACACTGTGCGCTGGTTTCTCCTCCACTTGGTGTCATGTGCAGTGCTGTCAGTTTACTTTATGAGATGAGTGCAATGGCAGGTATTAACTTTGCTAACTGGACTTTTTACATGCTTACACATTCATACACAGTTACTCTCCCACGATGTTGACGAGCACACGCTTCAATGGACAACTTCGTAAATGAAACGGTGATTGCAGAGGAATGGCGAGAATTTTTTTGAACTGTTAAGAACATAGTTTTTCACTTGATGTGCTCATGACAGAAGGAACAATGGGTTTTGCGTTTTCATGTGGACGTAGATGTTTGATAACTAAGAGCGTGTGAGGATGGGAGTATGTTTTAAATGGAGGAGGAAGACCTCTGTTTTAAAAAACACCCACCTATGTGAAGACTAGGCCTAAGAAATAAACAGTTCTGTGTGACAGAGTGTTTGGTTTCTCTGAGCTGTCTTTGGCCGAACACTGTGTGACAGAGGTTGTCCTGTACGTTATAGAATCTCTGCACAGTGTGTTTTGGAGAGGTCTTTCAAAGCATGGTTGTATAATACCTCTGGAAGTGAATACTGTAGGTGGTAGATGTAAAGCTTGAACCTTGAAGGCAACAAATGATAACCTTGATTATCTCTGCAGCTGAGGCTTCTTCTGGACAGTAAAGTGCTTGGAAACAGTTTTTAGGTCAATCCTTTCTGTCAATGAAGGGCCTTTTAACACGTAACAGTAAGTGTGTGCTTTTCTAACGAGTTCCTTCTATAATTACACATTGATTTTCTTTCAGGCGTATTGTATACAATCTACAAGTCCCTCATCATAAAAATAAAAATGATGTTTCTTTTATCGTCCAATCTTCTTTTAGTATCAGTGTTTTAATGTCTGACATCTGAGAGCCAGAGAGGGAGCAAAGTGAAAATGAGAAAGAGAAAGAGGGGAGAGTCTACATCGGGCAATCACAAACACTTAATAGATACTCGCGATTTGTTTTGCTGCATTGCAGCAGTGGTTCCCTCATGACCACTCCTCTGGAAAGGAAGGAGAGTCAAAAAAGGAAAAAAAAAATGGCTGTCCAAATCTCAGTTCAACTAGTCTCATTATGCACATAATGCTAAATTGATTTATCGCACTCATTCCCAATAAATACAAACATTAAAGTGATCCGGGAGTTGTTTTCCTGTTTCTGGTTCTCTTGGGGAGGTTGTTTATTATCCTGCTCATCTCTCAACCCAATCATCCAATTTTCTTTTTTTTAAATCTTCCTAATTTCCAATCCATAATACTTTCATTTATAAAATCCCCAATTCACCACATTATTCCATCAGTGTCACTATTTTCTCTCCCTGACATTTCATTTCTCTGACCAGATCACAGCAATTTATTAGCCCCAGCTTCAACACAGACATCAATTCCAAAAACATCAATATTACTCTGTGCGAGGTGTTGCCTGCTGCTTGATGATTTAGACAGATTTAACAGTCCTCCCTTCTTTTTTTTCTTTGTGACAAAACAGCTAATCCCTGTAGGGATGTGTGAGACGGCTAATGGAGGAGGCGTGATCCTGGGTCAGAGTATCAACAAACCCTCCTGTAAAGGTCAAACCTTTTCACACCAGTACAGTCCCTATGACAGGACGCCCTGTAGGGGACCATGATGGGGACAGAGAGGAAGAGAGTCATTAAAACTGCAATAAACTGAGGGGCATACTTTAATATTTCCTTTCTGCATCCACACAAACTGACCTTGTATTAATGAATAAAAACCCTTTTACACAATCAGTGTGCACAGACAGACAGAAACCTTTTTTCTTTCAACATAACATGTTTTGACTGGAAATTTTTTTTTTTTTTTATATACAACTATATACATTTTTTTCACTAGCAAAACAAGCAATACCTGGACATTTTGGTAAATCTACTGATTTACATAGTTTATTTAAAAAGATCTCACAAGTTTGGGCACTAGTTAGAGGGCTAAAGCTAGAGGGGGGTTAGCATAGCTGACCTCCAGCCTAATGGGGCGTTCCATTTACCTCGGATTTCAGAACTGGAAATGACGTCACGCCCGAGTTAACCACATTCCAGTTACGAGTTGGTAACAAGTCAAACAAGCAACATGAACGCCCCCAGGAGTAACCTTTGTTTTGTTAGCTAATACCAGGCGATAACAACACACTATGTGAAAGTTTGCACATGAAAATAATAAAACTACACATCCACAGAGAGAACTTACACGATACTATCATTGGGATTCATTTTATTACACAAAAAAGAGGACTATGCTGCTTATAAACACGATAGCTACATCTTAAACAGTAGTGTTGATGCACGTAGCAGCCATGTTGGATTTTAACTCGGGCTACTAGAGGTTGTCTGAGTTTCCAAGTTGGAATCCGGACTTTAGGGGGCGATGACATAACAGACTGGCAACTAGGAATTTCTGACTTCTGAGATCAGGTTGAAGTGGAAGTGCTGGCCTGAAAAAGGTTGGCTCTTTCCAAGGTTCAAACATACCCCTCAAAACTTTGTTAAAGATCACTTATTTTAAAATCAAGAAACCCTCTTCTAATCAAGAAAGTAAAAAATATCTATTCTAAGTTCAACTGGGAGATATTTCTTGCAGAAAAAACTTTTGCCTGCCAACCGCTTGGCGATGAAAAGACTCTGAGAATTCACTCTGCCCAGTCAGTTGTGTAATAATCGCAGCTCATTTCTCCCAGTGAAGTCATACATTTCCTTATTTGCATTTTGGTTTGTCTACAAGAATATTGAGTTTTTCGGGCAGTGCCAGGCCATCTGTTTTTCCCTTTCACGAGTCTTTCTGTTAAAGTGTAATAACCATCGCCTGACTAACATTGGAGGTGCAGGATGGAAATAGCAGGAAGGGTGCTAATCTTCATATTCCTGTGTGTAGCTCATCCCTTCATTACTTTTCAATAAAAAACAAATCTTACAGAATGAAAATGTTGATTAGAAGAATCCCTGTAACTCACTGATGTGTAAAAGAAAAAGAGTCATTGATGACAAAAACATGAAATGTAACATTAACCATCTGTCTAAGACTGTTAGTCGTTCTTTTTAGCAACTTAATTTGCTTGTTTCTATTTTTCTGCTTTTTCAAATACAATGTCTGTTCTTTATTTGTGAAGTCACCAGTTTCGATGGTTTGTACCTTTTGTCTTCTTTGTGTCTATGTGGTTTTCATATAAGCCCTATCCATGTTTCTTTCACATCCACACACATGCTTTCATATTTTCTTTATGTGCCTTTTACATTCCTATGTGTGAAAGAAGACATTAGATAGATAAATCAATTCTAACTAGCTTCTCATTTGGAATCAATTCTTAATTATTCTTGTTTTTACAGAACTTGGCTGAATGAATTATGTAAATGTTTTAACTGCTTCTGTATCCCGCTGGCCTCACAAAAGCCCTGACACAGACCCATGTACTGTAACTGGGCAGATTACATCCAGAGACAGTAGGATATCAGCATCAGTAAGTTACTACCTCTGCCAAAGAAGGGGTTAAGCTGTCTTGTTTGTCCACTGTATTTTAAAAAAAAGTAATCACAATCTTAAATTTAAACATTTGTTACCTAAGGGTAACTAGAATTAAAAAATATAACTTCATTTTAGCATTAAGAGTTGTGTATTTCCTGTTCCTTGCTTACAGCACATTGTCATGCTTATAATATTTTTTTTGCTAAAGTTTGCATTAGTGCGCAATCTTCTGTTTCATTTACATAGCCTATTCTGTCACTCTAGTTTTTAGCATTATGCTAAGCTAACACAATCGCCTAAAGGCTACAGTTGAAAAAATATGCATGGAATCAATCTTACCATCTTATATAATGATAATATTACTGCAAGCCAACTATACATTTCATAATATTGCTTTCATCTTTTAACAACCTTTGCCAAGCATTTTATGACCATTCCTGGGTACCATAGAATACTAGAATGAAATGTCCATAAAAGTAGTATTGTAGTTGAGACCACTCTAACCGAGACCAAGACACACCTGAGACCAGAGTGCTCAGAGACCAAGACATTTAGGGATCCGAGACCAAGTCAAGACCAAGACCAGAAACATCAATGAAAAATCATCATCCTGTGTGCAGAGGGCGTGTCACTCACCTCGATCGTAACACAGTTATTCCTTCTTTTAGAAAGGGCCGTTTTCCTTATAATCACAGTAATGACGCAAAAATAGCCTTTCAGTGGTGGTCTTGAACAGTCTTGATTTGAAATCCGGAGTCCACGCAGTCTGAGACCGAGACAAGACCTTCAAAAAGTGAGACCAAGATCGATTTCGAGTATGCAACACTTCATAAAAGTAAATACTTTGATGCAAAACGCTGAAAAATAGTTGATGTGATTGAAACTGGAAATGGGAGCAGACAGTGTCAGTAAAAGAAGGGTGTAGACGTCCTGATGTTGGTTCTGTGCTTTCAAGTTTCTGCAAAGTGCTTTGTCACAAACTAAGAGACAAGAGACCATTCAGAGCAGCTTAGACCTTAGGGATTTTATTGAAATGTCATGTCAGCAGAGAAGAGTTTCCCAGCAGGTTTGCCCAATGGTTAAAAAGCCTGTTGCTCACAAAAAAAGCTCCATCAGTGTCTGCAGCAGTCAGAGATAACAATGCAGTTATATATTCTGAAGTGGAAATGTTTAATTATCCACTCAGTGTATGTATTTCTTCTTGGAGGCCAATGAAAAGATTTGAGCTGCTAAAGATTCTCCAGACTGATGCAATAACAGAGCAGCAATGTTCCCATTCGTACATGTAATCAGTCATTTCCAACTCCCCAATCTATCTCATCCATCTCTGCTGCCACTACCACTCACCTGACAACTTATGGGAAGCAACTCAATACATATCCATCATTTCTGTGTGTTATCACTTGTATAGAAAGCAACAGCAGCAACAACTGCAGCAGCAGTGTCCACAGCCATTTTATCATGAATGTTGTGGAACAGTACCCTGGAGATCAATGATTGAATCAGCATCACGCAGTGAATCAGGGAGGTTTGTGTGGAATGAGAATTAGTCTGGAAGATCAATGCACTATAAACAATTTCACTGACAACATCCCCCCTCTCCCACAGCTGAAATAAATACACCTAATTAAGCACCAGAGGGAACGCTGACTCCGAGACCAGACACATTTAGAGAGAGCAACAGATAATGTGTAGTGTAGCTCTGAACAAATCAAACCTCATCGATGAGGATCCATACTGCTGAGCTGCTTCCTGTGCTTGTTTTCTTATTTGTGCCTCAGCATCCTCAGCACCAGTGTATCTTTGTCCATTGATACTGAAAATCATTGGTTACTTTTCCTTGATGTCGTTCATGTACTGATACTGATGGCAAAAAGACATCAGACAGGATAACTTTTATTTCCTTATCTTATCTTAACGCTATCATTTTGTGTAATATGAAGTATTCCCTATATAAAATATTTTCGCTCCCCCTTCTTCCTGTTGGTTTCATCCAAAAGTGGCCACAAGATAGGTCAGAGAAGCTGGTGAACACATTCAAGGCGTGCAAGTGGCAGGTAGCAATGTGCTGCTGTATTACTGAAGGGATTAGTAGCACATGAACCTCATTTTTAAAATATGTAAACATGAAAGATTATTAGTTATATGTACTGCTAAACCACCAATTGATGTTAGCCATCCCATGTTCAGGTGGTTTAGACTTCTGGCTCACGAGCTAATGTTTGTCATTACTTGTTATAAACAACTGAAAAATGAAGCCAATGAGGAAGTCCAAAATCCTGCAGTTCGTCGAGTGTCCACTTGAGGCTGGCTGCAGAAGCACCAAAAGTCACAAACACACCCATTCAAAAGAACCAGTTATTACGGCGGAATTAAAATGTTTACAGCCTGGTTGAAAAAACGAAATAGGTCTGATAAGCTCATCTCCTAATCAGAACACACTGTACGGAGGGCTGAATTTTTGATAACTCATTCGTTTTGATTTTATGAAGGATAAGCGTTTTTCACAATAATGGGAGTAGCTGACCTGATTGACAGGTGACCCCAGTTTAACGGTTTGTCAAGAGGCTTAAAACCCGCCTTAGCTCCAGCTCTAATCCTGTCGTTAGCTTGTCTGACAGTAAGGTTGAGATAGCATTTCCAGCACAGCGAACGTCATTGAAGGGTCTCCCAAGCCCCCTGCTGTAACAGACGGGTGATGTCACTCAGGCTTCGTCCATTAATATTTACAGTCTATGTTTAGAATGTATTCTGTTCAATATTCATCAGGAGAGCTCAGAGCTGCATGAGTCTCATGGCACTGAGTGAATCGGATGACATTTTACCACCACTACAGCACGGGTAAAAGTCGATAGTAGTAGTACAACACTGAAGTCTATTTGATGATTTCAGGTTGGGATGGAGAGGATCAGGATAACAGCTGACAACAGTGCTACTAAGGAGCTTGTCGTAGAGTTTGTTGGTGTGGACGGGGATAGGGAGCGAGCTACACACTTCTTCATACCAACAGTTCTTCAGTGGAAACAGTGGTCAGCCTCATCTACTGAGCTGTTTTTTGGGTTTTTTTAAAGATTTTTCTTTTTGTGCCTTTAATGGAGAGATAGGATAGTGGATAGAGTCAGAAATCAGGTATAGAGAGTAAGGAATGACATGTAGGAAAGGAGCACAGGTAGGACTCGAACCTGGGCGGCCCGCTTTGAGGACCAAGGCCTCCATACATGGGGCACGTGCACTAACCACTGTGCCACCAGCACCTCTCTACTGAGCCGGTCTGATGATGTCCAACCGTGTTGTTGCAGGGAACATCACTGACAAGTAAGACAATGCACCACATAAACTGCCAAGCCACGCATGCCTTCAGCATAAAACTTTTTGTTATTTAGGTGCTGTTATGCGTTTTTATCTTTTGTTTTGAAATGGGTCCTTTCACCATTTGTAGCTCAAATTACCCCAAATTGGTGCAATGTCCCCAAAACGTACCTACATCTATCAATTCAGGCTGAAAACGGTAATTTCCTCCGCGACAGAAAGAGTTTAGTGTTAGTGGGGTCACAAACAACATGAATGAAACATCCTTCACCAGACATTCAGAGCCTTCCTGGCATATTGAAGAGGCAGAGCCATTTCAAAGAGTTTACACTTGAAAAAAAATAAATATAACTACGTTGTGAAAAATCATAAATCTGGTGCAAGAAAATCACTTCTGTCTTCACTCAAACAGCTAAGACTCTGCTCTGCAGCACTTCCTTTCTGTTAAACCAAGTCACACAAGTACAATAAACAGATTAATTGCTATTTGACTGCGACAGTGAAATGGCAGGCATGAAATATTTGATAATGCTGTCTTGGAAATGTTCATTGCTGCAGCTCGTGGGGTTAGAAAGCTGGCAGATCTGCTCAGAAAAAGCAACAATTTTTTTTTGTTCAATCCGGTCACAGTCGTGCTGAACGTTCCAGCTTTATTAAGCAATTTCCCCAGAAGAAGCAAAGCTCATTTAAAACATTATAGAATTGCTACTATATTCAGTCCACAGGAGCTGTTCATACACTAATTGACTCTCCAGGAGACACTCTGACTGCTATTCTCTATCAATACCATTTATTGTTAGCAGCTGTTATAAGTAGCTGCAGTTTTGTTTTAAATGAAACAGGTTAACATCACAAACTGCAGTTATTGAGAATGAGGGAACCAATGAGCTTTTCCACTGCAGATTAGTGCCCTCTCCCATCATGCCTTGGGGGTTAGCTGAGAGGCAGACAGCGATTAGTCACTGGGTGAGCTGAATTTATGACAGCCCCTCATTTTCATGTCAGCTCAGTGACTCTGCTTTCGCACTAACACACTCTTGAATATCGCTTTGTTTAATCAGCCCGATGTGAACGCGCTATCAAATCGGTGGTGCGTTTTCAGACCTCATATGCCAATCAAATCCATGAATACTCACTGAAGTTTAAATGTACAACAGGATGATTATTTTGTACATTTACCATTTCTGAAAAGTAATGTGCAGCATTTAGCTTCAAAGCCGAGCTCCGGGGACAGCTGGAATACAAAAGGCCAGTGATCAGAGTGTGGGTGGATGAAAACGGTGCTGGAGCAGGTATGTAATGAAGTACCATAATGGAATTATGAGAGATTTTGGCTCTTGTTAATTCAGGCCATTACTTAATGGCCCCACCTACGTTCTTTTAGCTGATAGGCTCTGGCCCTGATTCAGGCTCCACACATTCATCTGGACTTCACCTCACTAAAATAACCATCCGCCTCATCGCTCAGCAGCAGATTTAAACTGATGCCCACAACAGCATCTGAAGCTAAGGAGCCTAATGATGATTGATTGTTGGGCAGGAGCTTTGCTTTTCTGACCCACCAAACCAACAGAAAGTAAGAGGGAGAAATAAGAAGCATTTAACTCCATCAACCCAACCCCCCCCTCAGTTAGGTTACATGACTTTGATACCATTAATAGCAGTACTTGTAGTTGTATTTGACCCCACCTTTGATATTTAAACCATTAAAGCAGTTAGCTACCAGGAGAAGAAGAAGCATTAAACTGTAGGTGCACAGGAAATTGAGTTTAGTAAATTTGTTTAAGTGAAAATTCCCTTTTGCTGGACTATGTTGAAACATTGAGTTGCAGCGTTTGGTAAAATCTTGATAATCATTTCTGTGTTATTATCTGCAAGTGTACATAAAATTGGCTTCCCCATTCTTCACCATTTTTATTTTTCAAACACAAAACTTTAAAGAGATATATCATGTTGATCCATATTTAAATACTTACATATAATGTGACCATGTTCGATGTCCATATACAACCTCAGCAACGTGTTTTTAAACACAAGTACACAGTTGTTGGCGTAATCCCTGGACAAGCTTTTCTGCTGCTTTGAACGAGATGTTACGAGAACTTTGCTGGACTTGATCAGAACCAGATGCCGGTGCAGGATGTCAAGGACACGCCCACCCAGAAGCTCAGTCAAATTTCCCTGCGACTTCAATCAGAGTTGGCCAATCAGAGGAAAGTGGGGAGGGGGGCCTTAAAGAGACGGCAGCTGAAATGAACAGTTTCAGGCAGAGGCTGATATGAAGGATTGTACTGACGCCAGTATTATATAAATAAGGAACGCTTTTGAGCTACACATCTCCCAACACTACTCAAAAGGTGTCCCAGGCCGACATGATTAATGATGAAAGTGAGTATAATCGATCTCCTTTAATATCAATTAATGTCTTTTAGAAGGAGGTGGAGATTCTGTCACATTAAAAGCTTTCCTGGAGGCTCTCATTGATGTTAAAAGTTGAAAACCTTTGGAGGAACATGTTGAAGTTCTTAGTCCTAAACAACACAACCAAGAGACTTATTGATGTCTTTATTTTGAGCATGTAAAAGCACAGTACAGTACAGTAAAAGCAAACACCTATGGTAATAAGAATTACGCTAAAAGTATAAACAGTACACCTGTGCAACAACTTTAAATGCAAAAATTCAGTAAAAAGAAAAGGATAAGAATGCAGTATACGGTATACTTGTGTATTCCTACCCGATTGTTCAACTTGGTTGTGAGGAAGTTGACACACATGCACATTTTCTGGACAGCTTTATCATATCTACCTATTTATTTTTTTCTTGCTCAATTCTTTGGTATAAATTTATCCATAAATTCACCCGACAGGTTGTTATACACTTACTCTTCATTGTTTCATATATAAAGAGTTTCTGTAAGCAAATGCTTCCTTTTGATTTAACACTTCCCTTCCTCCTGTTTCTAACACTATGAATACATTTTAATACATTCATTATCCGTGCAGCTTCAAATACAACCAGGTCCATAATTTTCCAAACATGTGATTATATAAAAATGGTGGTGTCTTATTGCTCTTGTATGTAAAATGTTAAATGGCTGTGGTGGGTTCTTTGTTGTTGCAGGTGTAACTCTAAAACTTCACATCTAGTGAATGGTTTCATTTTGAATTTAGTATCCAAAATATAGGCCCCTAAATCCCTGTGTTGTTGAAGTGTCTGCGAACGGAGGCAGAGCTTTAGTAAAACCTCAGGACAGCTGTCCTATTTGCCACCGCATCCCCTCCCAACCCCTCACCGGTGCTTCTCCAGTCCTTTTTGCTCTGTCATGACTCAGCGAGGATTCTGTCTAACAATGCTGTTTTGTTTCGCTCAGACAGGTCTCCTTTCCAGGCAGCGCCAATTTAATTACAGCTTTCAGGAACAGGCAAAACAAAACAAAAAATGCTACGTTGTGTCATAACACTGGACTGTGAAATCCGCTTATTGTCATTTCTCACGGCCTGCTACCCTTCATTCTGAACGGTACAAAAGTAAACATTACAGTGCAGACAATCCTGAGAGTGACAACAGCAATATATATATCTTCTTTTTTTTTGGTCAACTTTTTGGACTAACTAGATGTATGAAACCTTCATGGAACACGATTTTTTGTACTGCTCTGCTACAGGATGACTGCTACAGCTGCTGTCCAGCGATATCCTATCAGATTCAAAACGAGGTGTCACACACTTACAATAAAAAGTATCCTTTTAATGTTTGTATCACAAAGTTAAGGAAGCGTTACGTTCTACTCACACAACACTACGGTCCAACAGTGAGCTCAGCAGTCTGCAGAGACGATAGATATTCCAGAGTATTTTTAGTCTCTGAGTCGATCATCTGATTCTGCCACTGTGGCCCAGTGATTACTATTGATCAGAGAGAGAGGCAGCAAATACATGCAGGCTTGGTCTGTGTGAGTGAGACTGACTATACATACAGTAGAGTGCTGTAGTGTGTGCGTGAATGGGAGACTCTAAAGCTCTGTTTGTTTGCTTTGCAGAGGTGCTGGAGTCTGCAGACAGTTTGACACCACAGATTCTCCTTTGATAAAAAACCACAACGATGCATCAGCTATATATATACAGAAACACAGACAGATACCTGAAGGCAGCAGGTTGTAGGTGTTATGACTGTGGAGAGAAGATGGAGCTCATGTGTTGTCCATGCACTACAGAAAAAAGTCTTTGTTATTCTCATTTGTCACATGTATACATTCTGTGCTTGTTCACCTTTGCATGTGCACACCTGAATAACAAGGAGAAATCGTAAGCTGTATAATAACTGCTCTTCTTTGAGGTTGAAATATTGCAGGCATATCAGCTAATGCTCATTAATTATCCTGGAGCTTTCCAGTAAGACGCTTTCTAAGAATAGGCTGCATGGTTCTTCCTACACAGAGGAGCCATGCAAATGCTTCTTAGGGGCATAGAGGGAGGAGGAGCTGTGTGTATGTTCTCCATCTTCAAGGTCTCTTCACCAGCATAATAACGTTACTTGGACCCTCATGCTGGGACGATGCCCGACTTTGATTCCGCCTAATGAAAATAAACAAAACGCGTGCATGGCTAATCCTGTTAATTTTGGTTTTGGGGTAGAAATTAAAAACAGGGGAATGTAAATCACTGCCAGGTTTCTCTTCTAGTAATATTTCACGTCCGGATCCCTGGGTGACGCTGGGAGATCTTAATTTGTGGTAAGTAAATCATGCAGGGAAGCTTTTGTGAGGAGGAGGAGGAGGAGGAGGAATTTTGTAAGAACTTACAAAGAAAAAAAGAGATAACTTCTGTCTCGGTTGCAGCCTTTGAAGTCCCCTTGCAGCTCCTAAAGCTGTAACGTCTCTTTAATGTTACATTGAAGAGAGCAGCAGATATACAAGTTTAAGGAAAATAGTATAGCATCTAACTTAAAAGGGAAAAGAAATGAAACCTCTTCTGCATGAATTATGTTTTTGTAGAAAGATTCTTTGTAATTTGGCATCTTCAGAAGATGTATCAGTCAAGAAACTTTACAACGTCTTACCTCTCCCTCTGCTCCTCTTTGCCCCTGCAGTCCATGAAATATATGTTGCCTTCAGGGAACAAAGGGTAAGGAAAATAACAGCTTAACATATACTAATAAAATATCTGAAGATCTAAAAACATTCCTGCATATTTAAGGTACACCACTTGGTCTGGATTAAAACATCTCAACAACTATTGGATGCCTTGTCATGACATTTGTGTACAGTCATGATCATCTGATTGGCACTATTTAATGATTAGATCAAGTGAGAATGCTGACATCAAGAACTTGGATGTCAAATAGGATTATAATTATACCTGCTTAATATCAGTGTGTTAGCATTGTCCTTGTGAGCACATTAGCATGCTAATAGGGCATTTATAGCTCAAAGTACTGCTTTTTCTAATACAGCCTAGCGAGATGACTTTAGAAATGTCACTGTCAAACATCTTGATTTCAATTTGTTTAAAGTCAAATTGAGTTTCTCCTTCTGTAGTATTTGAACCCACAAGCCTCTACCTTCTTCATCCCAAAATTCAAAATGTTACCCTCTTCAGCCCTTCATGGGATATTTCCGCCATGTGCATCATACTGTATGAAGACTTCAAAACCAAATCAAAGCATTATGAACATTTGATTGCTGACCGCCAGTTCCCCCGGTATTCTAAGCCTATGGCTACATAACTAAAAGCTGGTCCAAGTCTAAGCCAGACCTAACAATAAGCTTTATCAAAAAGGAAAGATTTAAGTCTATTCTTATACGTACAGAGTGTGTCTGCCTGGTAGATGACTCCAAAAGGAGAGGGGCCTGATAACTAAAGGTTCTACCTCCCATAGTACATTTAGAGACTGTAGCTACCACAATTTGCATTATGGGAGCATAATGGTCTAGAGGGGTAATACTGCACTAATAGCTCTTAAGTTGAGATGGTGCCTGACCATTACGAGCTTTGTAAGTGAGAGGGATTTTAAAAACATTTTTTTTTAATAGAAAGTCATTGCAGAGATGTCAATACAGCAGTAATGTGATCTATTTGTTCTAGTTGTAGTCAGTTCACATGCTTCAGCATTTTGGACCAGCTTCAGAGTCTTTAGAGAGATATTAGGGCAGCCTGATGAAAGTGAACTACAATAATCCAACGTAAAGGTGACAAATACGTGGACTAGTTTTTCTGCATCATTTTGAGACAGGATGTCCTGAATTTTGTGATGTTACGAAGGTGAAAGAAGCCTGGAAATGTGAAGGACATATCCTGATTACATTCCTAACTGTGGTGCTGGATGCCAGGCTGATGCTATCTAGGACAATATGTAGGTCACATATTATCCTCCTTTTCAACAAGTTAAAATAAGTCTCAGAGCTTCACATGTCTGTGAAGTTTTCTGGCCAAAGATCCACTCTGATCCTTTATTTGATCATGTCTACAAACCCATCTATTTCAGTGTCTGTAGCTTTAAATGCAAATGAGCTGTGTCTGACCACGCCCCCCCGGAAGCATGTCCAATTGTGTTTACAGTAAAAGGGAAACTCAAAGGGCAGATTAAAAAAAACACCTAGCTGTGGGAGTGTTGCCCACCTGGGGGAGGGGCCAGCCTTTGTGATGTCATGAAGGGAGAATCTCCACACAGCCTGTTTGAGCACACATTTTCTGAAAAGTGTAGCAGGCAAAAGACGGAGAGGACAGACTTTTCTGTGACGGGGGGGTTTGTAGACAGACTAGAGACACATATTAGTGATAGAAATGGTAGACATGGTAAAGTGAAATTGACATAATATGTGACCTGTAAATCATTTCATAAAGTTTATTTTCACATATAATCCCTAACTATAATCTAGATCATCAACAGTTAAACTATCTTGAATTGATTCCACAGCCTTAAAAAACATGTTGTCATCCTCTATCAAGCTTTAATGTGAAATCGTGATGATTATTAAAGAATAGTACACAGGTAACCCACTTCAGTTCACCTGTAGTGTAACTGAAACTGGAGCATTAGCAGCCTGTGTTTTTCAGAAATAACAATAGATGACTGTTCCAGCACCAGCAAATGAAAGTTTGATCTCACTGAATACAAATAATGGATCATTGAGCTGTTGCACTAATACAAAATGAATGTTCATAATGTATGGGAAAGTTTATTGGAATAACATACTCTCACATCACAGTCACAGAGGAGAATACACTTTTAGCCAAAGGGAAAAAATGTCCATATGAAGATTAGGCGCTGAAATGAATCAGCAAATAAACCGGGCAAATACGCTTCAGAAGCAACTGACAATGATATTATGAACCGCAAAAGAAAATCTAATTCATCTTGCCCAGCCTTCAAAGTCTGTGCCTGATTAAAAAGGCAGATTGAATGTGTTGCTTCTGTATCCAATTATACCTGGAAAGCCATACCGTGGCGTTGTTTCTTTTTGATTTGTGTTTGCCTGTCTGCCAGCTGAGGCTCCTCACTCATTGAAACAAACTAGGCCCCTCCAAAAAGGCCATTTGGACTCGGAGATGTAAAAAAGACAAAACAATCATTTCAAAATCCTTAAAAACGTCGGAGTATAACAGTGGTGAAATGTCTTAGATTATTCTGACAACAGCACCTTTAACATGAACCATCCTTCAAATAATAATACTCCAAGAGGTAAGATATACAACCAATACCAACACAGCCCCACAACACAAGACGCAACACATCAATACAAACAAAACAAATAAACGACCTCATCTCAGTCCATCACTTCCAACCAGTTCACATTTGATCCAGCACATAAATCATCACATCACATTGTGACGACCCCGGCCTGTGTCAGTGCCCCTCCTGTTGCCTTTTAACAACAACTCAGAAACTCTGGAATCATTTGGTTCCCCGACTTGCAGACATGGCGTCATATTCGTTATCACATGGGTGGCAAAATATGTTTTGTTTATTTTAAGATATTAAAATACTTCACGTATCAACTTTTTATTTCATGCAACTGAGCAGACTGGGTGTTGGTATTTAAAGCTGGCTTCTCAGTCTATCTCTCTCTCTCTCTCTCTTGCCATCACCAACTTTGGTTTGTTGTCTTCGTTTTGCCTCCGCAACACATCACTCACAATCGCAGTCACCACTGATTTACTGCTGCAGATTCTTTTATTAGGATGTTTTGCCTTAGTTTTCTCCATTTTATTAGAATAAAAATGACTTTAAAACTGTGTCGTCTTTGGCTTTGTCCAGCTCACTGATCCTGGGTTATGACAAATTACATTCAACTAAATTAGGCTTTATAAAAATGGGTCACATCTCCTTTTCACCCAGCTTCTTTTTAAAGAGGACTTAACGGTTAATAAAACAAGTGCGTTTCAGATTTAATAATACAAAAAGATGAATTGGCAGGTAAAGAAGCAGGGAGCTGGCAAACAGCATTCTGTTTGAACTTGTGTACTTGACTGATGCTGCATTAAACATGGCACATTGAACATATGTATGCACTGGGAATGTGGTTATGTATCCCTGTCTCTGCACACTGGACCAGTCTCTGACATACACTGCATATTCTAGGAAAGAAACGCTAAAGAATAAAACAAACATAGTTACCGTTCAGGGAGCTGTGTTTGGCAGGTAAACAAACCCAAACAGAACATCTTGTTAGCATCATTATAAGTAGAGCTGAGGTGTCACGTCCACAGCCTACAGCCACTGAAGCGTTCGCTGCTGTGACCCTGTTCAAATCAACTCGGCTTCTCTCCCTGATGTTTTTTTTGGAAACACTGTTAAACTCGTTACCTGACACAAGAAGTTTTTAGAAACCACGTTAGAATAACCAATTATTTTAAATGAAAGAATGCAGTTTGTTTTGTTGTCCCTCAGTTGTTACTGTGTTTGTTTGGTATGATGAAAAAAGAGTAGAGTAAGTGTACCAAGAAGTTTTTAAAGTGTAGAGCCGGTGTTATGCTAACACACAGCCTAATGCTGCCTTCAGGAAATCGAGGGTCATGGAAATAACATATGTTATATGTTACATATGTCTGAAGATTCAAAAACTTTCCTGCATATTTTAGGTACACCACTTGGTACGGATTAAAATATAGTGGCCTAGCGGTTAGTGCACGTGCCCTATGTACAGAGGCCATAGTCCTCCAAGTGGGCGGCCCGGGTACAAATCAGACCTGTGGCTCCCTTCCTGTATGTCTCTCTCTGATTTCTGACTCTATCCACTGTCCTATCTCTAAAAGGCAAAAAGCTTCAGAGTCTTTATAACAAAAAAACACGTTTCTGCTGAAAGTGTCAAACTCCACAGGCGAAAACATTTGAGGTGAAGTAAAAGCTTTTCGTTCTTCACTGTAATGAACACAGATCTATGTTGCCTAAAGAAAGAGTCATGGGACGTACATTCATGAATAACACATTTATTATTGAAATCAATTATTGATTCCTTTGGAGAATTGACCGGTTTGAAACTTCAGCTCACCTCCCACAAAACAGCTCAGGGTTACGTTGCATACAGTTTAACATTAACACCAGAACAGAAACAGAACGTACACGCCCACACACAGCTTGAACAAGCAGCACACTGTATCAATACAACTACAGGTAAACGTGTACAAACAGTTACATGCAACAACGCTGAATACAAAGCTAACATATTTCATTAATGCAACAATGTAGGTCATGTTCTGTGTTCATTTATGGCTAAATCCTATAAATATGAATTTAAAAGTGGTATAAATATATAAATAAGACCATCAAGGATTTATACTTTAAAAAAACACTTTAGGTCTGGAAATAATAGCAATTATATAAATAGATAAATACAGAAAAAAAAATAGTTAATAAATAAATAAATACTGGGGAAATATCTTTGAAACCATTTCCCCAGCAGTGAAGCGGGCTTCTTTCATCAACAGTCCTCAGGTGAGACACTCGCTCACTGGCTGCTGCGGTCGAGCTGCTCAGTGGACCAACAGCAGCACACTTGTGATTTTATGGAAACTTCCCACGAGACGAACTTACATTTTGTAGACTGTAATACCATCCAACATGTACATGAATGACTCACAAAAAAAGATTGAAATATGAGCAACACAGTAAAAAAGCGAATGCCATGGCAACAAAGAGCGCGTCATCAAACTCATTCACATCATCCTGATTACATTTCTGACATTTCTCTGTAGGGCTGTGGGCGGTGAAGGTGTTTAGTCTTGGCTCTCTTCGAAAGTCCAACTCGGAGCGGCCGTGTGCACGTTCTCAAAGGCTCCAGTCTCCTGGTTGGCTCTGGTGCTTCTGCACACAAAAACACAACAATATGAAATAACTGTACGCACCAGTCCTGCATGTCCAGTTTGTCTGTTTATGTGCGTTAACACAGTTTTATGTCAACATACACCAGAGAAGAGCTCATGAATAAAAGGGCTACAACTCCACCACACTAAGTCAAATTCCTTTTATGTGCAAAAAAAAAACCAATTGTGATTCTGATATCCCGAATAATGCAGTAGGTAAGCCAGGATTTGTTTTCTGGGAAATATCCACGGCAAACAAAAAATGAACTTTAAATCTTTCGAGAATATCAGCTTTTAGCAGAGTTTAACAGATTTCTTTTAAATGTGTAGAGACAGAAAGTCATGCTATAAGACTGATTTATTTTCTCATACTGACGAGTTGAACACATTTCATCTCAAAGTAGGAAAGTTGTCGTACTGACTCTCCTGTTAAATATTCAAAAGATAGCTGATTTGACCCCCATCAGACACACACGGGTTCATGAAGAACTGGAAACCAGCTAAATAAGAGGAAAGAAAGAAAAGCTTTGACTTGTGAGACACTGAATAAAATGTCACAACTGGAAATGATCATGCCTGTCACTTGCTTCTTTATTGTTTGTTTTTCCATCACACATTCTATTTTTAATTGTTTAAAGCTCCTATGATAACTCGTCATGAACTGTGTTGGGCACGTTACTGAAAAGTAGAAACTAAAGTGTACTCAAAAAGTCACTGATGCTGTTACTGAGTTATAAAAGTTACTTTACTTGCTTCAATCCTCATATTAATGTTTGCATTATATATCAAGATTAGACAATTGCATATTTCAAAAATAACACTGTCATCATTTTCAATTTGTAGGTATTTTACTGATTTAACCTCTGAAGGCAACCGAGTCAACCGTTGATATGAAGCACGCCAACAACATCTTACCTGTGTATCAGTCTATAGTCAGGCTTACAGATTGTGGAGCAGGCAGTGTTTTAAATCAAGCTGGCTGTTTGTATGGACTGCAGAGCTAATGGGAGCTGCACCTCGGTCTATGAAGTTTGCAGCGCCGTGCTCTCTGACAGCTAGCTTAGTAGACGTGTGCTATTGTTCGGTATTTCTTTCTTATGAGATAAGTTTTCCTTTCTTCTCATAGACTCCAACTCCCCGCTATATTATTGTCGTTTAACTCGAGCAGGGGGAAAATAATGTCAGTATTTCCTAGACGGAGAGCTCACGCCTCAATGATCGCCTGTCTGTGTCCGTTTACAGCATGTGACGTTCTTTCTCCCAGGATGCAGCTGTGCTGACCTCGTTTGCTTGTTGTCAGCTGTTTCACATGAAGTAACGACTAACGAGTACTTTTAAATGTCAGCAACTGTAACGGCGTTATTGAATCTGGAAAGCAACTAATCCATACCCCATTGTTAGTACGAATTTTCATGAATTCATACATTTTGGTAACTTTGTGAGTGAACTGTTTAAATCTGTCTACCATCTACCATCTAAGAGTAACTCTTCTCTTAGGTTGAAGCTGTAACAATATCTATGTAAAACATCTCATAGCAGCAGAGTTATATTTGGTTTGGAGCCAACTATCTGTTGTAAGCAAAGGTTTGCTAAAAGTGAAATGTATATGTCTGACATTTACGAGTCAAGCTGCTGTCTTCTTTCTTGCCTTATAGAGATATATCCAAGTGGACAAGAATTTGTAGGATGTACCTTCAAGCAGAATATAAGCAAGTCTGTTTAGTCTGAACTTTGTCAGTTTGTGATTGTTAACAATTTGTGTTCTGTTGTAACTGTCTGACCTCGGCCGATTAAACCGTAGAATAATCCACAGCCTGTTTCGCGATTTCATCATTGGATTTATACAGCATCAACAACCCCCACCCAACACCCATATAGTTTTTAGTGTTACAGTAACGTGTTAAATAGCAACACGTTGGTCCCAACACTGGTTTTGAATAAACCGAAATGACTACTGATGACCTTTAGCAGAAAACAAGACTATTAGGGACAAACATGATCATTTCTGTTTATTAATGCCAATAATCACTGCCACTAGGTACGTGTCACACAACGCTAGTTAATCCAGAAACAGAGCTCCTTTACATTTTCCACAGTAAATATTCACAGTGAAAGGGCATTTCTGCTACAACAAGAAGCGACTCACTGTGGCTCAGTTGTTCCAGGAATGTTTGACACATGAAGGACGGGGACCACGTTTTCTTTTTGGACTCCATCTCCTGGGGCTCTGAAAGAAAAAAAAACACAGCACCGTCTCATTTGTTTCTGTACCCTTAAACTACATTTCACAGCGGTGTTATCGTCCCACTGCAGCTTATTGGGGAAGAAGAAATGAATATTTGAACATTCATAAGAGAAAGCTGCGTCAACTTGAAAAAGACAAATCAATAATTGTATTTCTCTGAATTAACCTGGCTGACCTCGATGAGTCTATCACCAACACTCTGGAAAAACAGTGTTAAAAGGGCAATACTGCAAAACAATGGAGGGACAGAAAAGTAGGCTCTAATTAAACTACGTCCACGTAATGGCTCCTCATGTGAATGTTGAAGAATTTGCTTTGAAGAATTTTCCAGTTAAAAAAGGTAATTAGACTTTAAATTGGCATTCTCATTATCTTCAATGATTGTTGAGTTCTAGTTTCATGTTTTTATAAATTAAGCTTTTATGTAATTGTCTTTGTTTTTCACGAGTAAACTACAAACCTCTGTGTGTCTCTGCAGTGTACATGGGCGCTTCCTGGCAGCTGCCAAGGGGCACTTCCTGCTCATCATCACCACTGCCAGGGGTACAAGACACCACTGGATCGCTCACACACTCATCCAAAGTGCGGACTTCATCAACATCATCTAAAGCACAGACAGAGGCAAGACACAGTAGAGTCAGAGCAGTGTATGTGTGGTTTCATACGGTGTCATTAGAGATCATTAATGCAGTTCAAAGCTCCTTACTACCTAATGAATTATTTTACTCTAGCCGACCACTTCTTGAATGTCATTTTGTTAAATTTGTATGGAGGTACTGATTCCACTGTAATTGGCCGTATACCAAAACTTCTCAAGCCTAAAATTATTTTTCCCATACTGTGAAATGTAAAAATCCCAGCATGTTGCAGGGATACAGCAGTTTAAAGCTCACTAGGTTGGAATGACTTGAGTGAAATAAGAAGATCAATACTGCTCTCCGCTCTGTTTCAGGCTACAGCCATCAGCAGAGAAGCTTATTTTAGCACTGATACAAGAATCTGAGGCAAATAGGCAGTCTGGGTCTGTCCGACATAAAAACTGCCCAAAAACACCCCATAAGCAAATTACCATTTTGAAGAAATCCTTGTGGGATTCAGATTAGTAGGATGTTATTAGCCCGGTGTAATTATTCCTTTAATCTTGTTTTACCATGAAGTTACCAGAAAATGATACAAAACTTTCTGCAAGATTCCAAAAAAATAAATAAAATAAAGTATAATATAATTAAAACAATACGCCTATTCCCCCATAACACAGTTGTATATATTATATTAAAGGTCACATGTTGTAAAAAATACATTGTACCATGGTTTTCTCACACTTATGTGTCCCAAATCTGTCTACAAGCCCTTCAATCATGAGAAAAGTCCATCCTCTGCATTTTTTGCCTGCCCCACTTTTCAGAAAATGTGTGCTCAAACAGGCTGTTTGGAGATTTTCTCTTCATGACATCACAAAGGGAAGTAACCCCTCCCCCAGGTGGGTGACACTCCCACAGCTAGGTGTTTGTTCTGCCCTCTGAGTCTGCGTTTGCACCGTAAACAATAGGGCATGGAGCGAGAAAGCCAAAGCCCTTCCAGAGAGGGGCGTGGTCAGACACAGCTCATTTACATTTGAAGGTACAGACACAGAAACAGTCTGTTCTGAGCAGGGCTGAAATAGAGGGGTTTATAGACATGATCAAATCCAGGATCAGAGTGGATTTAGAACAAGAAACTTCACAGACATGTTTAGAGGAGCTCTGAGACTTATTTACAATTACTGCAGAGGAGGATAATATGTGACCTTCTTATTCCCCAGTTATGGTTTGTGAGTAAAAAACATAAATATCAACTCTTTGTACTGCTGTGACATTTTGTGAAGAAGGGTAATGAGCCGTTAAATCCCAAAGGAGATTCTCTTCTGTGATTTCTGTATGAATGTTGATACAACAGTCAGCAGGAGAAAATAATGTTCTTCTAGGAATTATAGCTTTCATATGATCTCCATTACTAAGGTTGTAGTGTTCAACGTAAGCATGTAAATATCATATTGTGTAAAGAATTAATTAACATTGAGATGTAATTTGATCAGAGTGGGTGTGAAAGCCTTTTATTGGGCTTACTGCTGTATCTGAATACTGCTGGAATTAGTCTTCAACTATTGTTATTTACTACCATACTATTGTTGTATTATTTTTCTTATTGTTTTTGTAGTTACCTGATGAAGTGTCTTTTTGGTATCCTCTGAGAGGTTCTTTGAAGTCTGTGTGGTCGCTCTCCCACACTTCAGTGACATCACTACACTGCACCGGTGAGGATTCTCTGCTGTAGCCTCCAAACTCACTTTTACTGACATCAAAAAACAAGTTCAGCTCCTTCAGGACGTTGTCAAATTCTTTCTTCATCTCAAACCTGGGTTTGTTGTTCACATCAGAGGCTGGACTGTCACATTTAGAGGAAGCAATGCAGGACGTTGACTGTGGCTGTAACTCATCCTGGATGCCCTCAGAGGATTTAAAGGCTGATTCACAGCAGTGTGAATTGTGCTCCGTCAGGCCGGGAACAGGAACATCTGCTGCTGAGATAGGGTTAGAAAGTTCATCACAACTGTAATCACAGCTTGATAATCCATTTGCCACGTAGTCAGTGTGACACTCAAATCTTTCCACATCCTCCTCCTTGCCCTCTTCATCCTCCTCTTGTGGCACCTCCTCGTGCTCGCTGCTCTCGGCCTCTAGCTTGAGGTGGTTGGGCTGTTGCTGGGGTGTTTTCAGCAGCTGCTCAGACAGGCTGCTGAGCAGAGGGTTGTTGCTGAAACCAGCATCATCATCACCGTCATCCTCTAGTGAGAGCTGGATCTTTTCGAAAGTGTCAAAAGCCCCCGAAACGCGGGCACAAAACGTGAAGGCAGATGGCTCTGGGGAAAATCTGTCACTGCATATGATGGCTGTGGGGTTTTTGTCAGCATTTTGTGAATGTCTCAATTCTTGTGTCGCTGGGAAGAATGCATCACTGGGGGCAGGAAAAGTCAAAGACAAGAGGGCGTCTGTCTTTGGTCCGATTTGGTCATCAGAGAAACCACAGAGCTCATTTGATTGTTCATGTTGGCTATTGAGGATTAATGTGTCCCCCTGTTTGCTCATGGTAGCCTCTGTCTGTTCACTGATACATTCATCAGGTGAAACCTCAGTTTGATCTTCTTTCTGTTGACTGTCCACTACTTCCACTGACATTGCTGAGATATCTTTAACACCATTTTCCTCCTCTTCTTTTCTTTCATTTCCCTCTGTTGTCACTTCAATCACTGGTATTACAGCAGTGTATGGGTGATCACACAAGCATTCATGGGTATTTCCCAATTCAATATGAGTTAAGTTTTTGCCAGTGTTACTTATTTTGATCTCTTCCCACTCATTAAAGAAATCACCAACAGACATTTCACATGGGTCTTCTTTGTGTTTTTCACTTTGCTGCAGAGGTTTGACCTTTGAGTCCATTGAGTGTTCTTCTTTTCTTTGTTCATCACTTTTCATTTCATATCTTGTTGTGTCTTCTCTTTCATTTATCTCAGTCAATCCGTACATCTCTGCAATTTCAGCCCATAAATATTCAACCTCCTGTGTCAGCAGGTGGTCTAGACTGTCAGGCAAAAGACCAGACTGGTCCTGCTCTGTTGAAGGATGTCCCACAGCGTCGGGGCTCCCTTGTGTTTTTTTGTCCCCAGCAGGAGGAGCCTGTACAGACTCACATTGGCTGCTGCTGGGAGTGGACTTCCACTGACAGTTGTCGTCATTGCTTGTATTGTTGAGTATATTTTCTGTGGTGTTGGGACATGGTTGTGGTTCTGTGTATGTCTGACATGTGCCCTCTTTTTCATCTTGGCACAGGTGTGTTCTGCTTTGATCAAGACCTGAATCCTCCTGTGATGGCTGGACTTCAGGACAGAGAGGTATTTCTATCTCACAGATTTTTACAAATGGAGATAATTGTACACCTTCAGTGCTCTCTGAGTTACAGCACTTCTGCCTAGCCTCCCTGTCACTTTCACTCCAGATTGCAGGGTCAATTACACCGACTGGGCCCGCATCATTATCTCCTTCAGTCGGCTCTTGACTGATTCTTGACGACATTGGAGCCTCTGTTGTGTGATCAGCCGTTTCACTCTCGGTTTTGGCTATCATCTTGCCAGCAGCATGGGCTTCTTTTGCCCCACAGAAGTCATCGGCTTCAAGACTGACAGTCTTAGTTACAATATTTGTGGCTAATACCATATCATGAGAAAGAACTGATCCCTCAGCCCACTCAGCAGCAGAAGGAATTGAGTTTTTGCTCATTTCATTTTCATTCTCTGCTTTTGTTTCCCAATTGCAGGCAGCAACATTTTCATTTGCACAAATCTGCAAGTCTGATATTTCTTCCTTATCTTTTACACCTTCTGCCATCTTCCCTGAGGGATCCTCTTCAGGGATTGAGTAGAATGATTCAGAGTTTGCATAATCAATGAAAGATATGAGACTGTTAGCCTCTTCCTTTACCTTTCCTAAAAGTGCCTTCTCATTAAATCCATCCTCACCATCCCTCTGATTACTCTCTTCAGCTTCAGCAGATTGGCTCCACGTGTTATAGAAACCTGTATTACAAAGTTTGACATTGTAAGTGCAATCAGACAGACATCTGACCTCCTCATCACTCGAACTGAGGCTGAATGCTTGGATTTGACTGACAGTATTTTGCACCTGTCTCCCATCTCTGTCATCTCCAGCAGGAAGATTGCAACCGCAGGGGGTCTCGTCTCCAAGTGATTTCCCCAGACGGTCGCAATCAGGATGACTGGACGTGTCAGCGCTGACGTCTTTTAAAGAGTGAGACTCTGCTAATGCCCCACCTGCATCATCTGGCGGGTATGAGCTGAGCTTGTCAGTTTCTTTAAGAGGAGGCTCCTCATCTTTCACCAGGGGGACAGTTCTTTCAGGAGCAATAAAACAGGCATTAGATGATCCTGTGTTTACTTCGTCATTGTCTGAAGTGGACGACGTAGTTATTGGGTTGACGAGAAAATTAGAGTCTTGTGGTTGAGTTTCGGGTTTTACAAAATCCATACCCCCACATGTTGTTGTGCATTGTACACCAGCACTCTTCTGCAACATGTTTGTGGATAATTGTGCGTTGAAGGTTTTCCGAAATGTCAAAAGCTCAGGAAAGTCAAACCTGCTTTTCTCACTCTGTTCCTCTGGCATTGAACAATCTATTCTTGGTCGTTTGGGGGAGAGTGGTGAATAAAGTTTGCTCTCAGTTGGTGGACTGATATCGTCTTGTGAGATTTGATCCATTGTCTTCTTTCTTCTAAACCTTAAATAGAAACAGTGTTAGTGTAAATGTGCCACATGATAGCCATGCTGCTAGGATCAATAAGTGTTAAGTCTATTAAAATAAATGCAATCATTACAGGAAGGATTCTGATACTCTGCAGTCGATGTGCTCTGATGTATAAAAGCTTCAACAACTCACCTTACATCAAACTTGCAGATCAATACATATGGAAGTTATTCAGCTTTAGACCTTTGGAAAAAATATGGAAGACAGCAACATAATATTCAATGAGTTCTGATATCGAACAGATTGTAACACATCATGATGTTGATACACGAAACAGCACAAAGAAATGCCACTGTCGCATCCCTTTTTTAACACCCTTATCAGAAGCTGTGGCGCATCACTCTCTGACAATGCTAGCTTTGTCACAATGAGCATAATAGGCCTTTTTCACACCGGAGATATTGCCTTGTCACATATGGAAAAGCACAGGTGTTACTAAACGCATTAACAATGTCTGCTTCCTGTTAAAATGTCCCTGTCAACCATGGACGAATAACAGTGAGCAGACAGGCACAATACCTGAAACCACAGCAGCTAAATGGAATGCAGCCTGCATTAACTTTATAATTTACACCTCTGATTTTTCAACTACGACTCACATATATTTCTTTTGAATGAAAAACTTATGTCTCACACTTGTGCTCCCCCCTCCCCGATCAACCAAAAGTAAAACTTTAAGACATGAATGTGAAGGCATCAACCATGTGATGTGTCTGTTTCCTGATAGACCACCATGTCAAACAAGACGTACATTTCATGCTTATATAATCGAATGAGATCTGTGGAACTATTTGTAAAATAAATGAAGGATTCCACAGTTAGTAATATTTTGACAAACACCTCCCTTTTTTATAAGATTACATTAGGCATCAAGTTCACCTCTTTTAGCAAGTTGTTTACAGTTTTTAGCTGCCGTTTAGGTTTGTTGTTACATCATATCACAACAGGTTTTTCTTCTTCCTGCATCTCCCTCTATCCCACATTCCAAGTCCAGCACAGTCTCAGCCGTCTGTTCATCATAAGTCTGGTTCTGCTCGAGGTTTCTGCCTAAAGGAAGATTTCTTTGCCACTGTTACTTTGCTAAATGTTGCTCATGATGGATTAATGCTGGGTCTTTGTAGATAATATAACAAAGAGTAAGGTCTTGAACCTGCTCTTTTGTGTCTTGAGATAACATTTGTTATAAATTATAACAAATGTTATAAAAGCAGTGAGCCAGCCACAGCAAGGCTAATATGTCTGAAATCACACACTCAATCCCTACTCCCTAAACATTGAGTTCTGTGTAGGACTATATAGTTCACTCATACAGCACTCTTAAAAAAATATTTAGCTAACTACTCACTGACCTCCGACAGTGACCTCATTACTGTCACAGTGACAAAACTAAATTGTGCAGCTTAACACCCACTGAGTATGAGGGACAAAAAATGACTAAAGTATAAATAAATAAATAAATAAATGTTGGGAGAAATGCATACAATAATGTATAAATAAATGAATAATTAAATAAAAGCATCAATACATAAATACATAAATATATTCATATATTTATTTATGTATTTCTGTGTCCATGTTGGACAAGAAAAAGTAAATATGTAAATTAAGTGTGCCATCCTAACATTACTGAAGTAGGATTGGTCAATTTTGAAAAACAGACAGAAGCAAATTTACATATATACTTTTCCTCTTACGACCTGGACACAGAAATAAATAGATGTGTTAATGTAAAAATACAGAAAAATATTAATAACTCAATTAATGTGGAAATGTATGCATTGATACATATATAACTGTAGAAATACACTAATAAATGAATAAATACATGTAAAAATATATAAATAGCCTTTTTCATTAACAAAGTGTATTTATTATTTATTCATTGATGTATTGTTTTCAGCATTTATATATTTATTGATGCATTTATTTAATTATTTATTTATTTATTTATACATTATTGTATGCATTTCTCCCAACATTTATTAATTTATTTATACTTTAGTCATTTTCTGTCCCTCATACTGAGGACATGAATACCATTAATAAAGGTAAATAGCAGAATAAATGTGAGTGATAACTATTATTATACATTTTCACAAAAATCACTCAGATTTCTTACACCACTACAAAATAGTGTATTCACTATCCACACAGTGAGTGAACATGAAGCTCAACACAAGCTAGTTGCTATTCCAAAAACTTCTAAATTTACAGTTTTGAACAGGCCAGTATTCATAAATTTAAACATTAGTTTCTTGCTTCAAAGATTGGTGCTTTATTACATATCATGACTTGTTATAATTGCAAATATTACACAGAATAACTCAAGCAGAGGTAGTTAGCCAAAGCTGTATTTGAACAATACAGCTGCTAGAGGTAAACTAAACTTTAACAATCATTAAATCTTAATTTCAGAGATTAACACGGACAATTTCTGACGTTTTAGGCAGACATATCTTACCTTGTTATCTATTTAGTTTAGACACAAAGGTTACTCACCTTATCAACTAGTTAGCTGAGTATCTGGTCTATCAGTGGCTAGTTCAGGTTAGCTGAGCGTGTTTTCCCGCCATCCTGTCTGTGGCGCGAAAAAAAAAGTCAGACTTCCGTCACTCTCTCTCACTCTCTCTCTTTCACTCTTTCACTCTCTCTCCCTCTCTTTCACTCTCTCTCTCACTCTCTCTCTCTCCTGCCATTCTCTCTCTCTCTCGCTCTCTCTCTTTCACTCTCTCTCTCCCTCTCTCTCTCTTTCACACTCTCTCTCTCCCCCTCTCTCTCTCGCACACTCGCTCTCTCTCGCTCTCTCTCTTTCCCTCTCTCTCTCTCTCTCTCACTCTCTCGCTCTCTCTCTTTCCCTCTCTCTCTTCCTCTCTCTCTCTTTCACACTCTCTCTCTCCCCCTCTCTCGCTCTCTCTCTTTCCCTCTCTCTCACACACTCTCTCGCTCTCTCTCTCTCCCTCTCTCTCTCTCTCACTCTCTCGCTCTCTCTCTTTCCCTCTCTCTCTTCCTCTCTCTCTCTCCCTCTCTCTCTCTCTCCCCCTCTCTCTCTCTCTCCCTCTCTCTCTCTCTCTCTTACACACTCTCTCGCTCTCTCTCTCTTTCCCTCTCTCTCTCTCTCACACACACACACACACTCGCTCTCTCTCTCTTTCCCTCTCTCTCTCTCACACACACACACACTCGCTCTCTCTCTCTCCCCCCTCTCTCTCTCTCCTGCCTGTCTCTGTCTCCTCCTCTCAGTGCTTCAGCAGCAGTGTGTGTTCAGCAGCATCATCCTGACCCACACCGCTTTACTATCAGTCGAGTCCGACTCTCCTCCCGCAAGAGAAATAAAACAATAACACGAGATCAAGACAAATCGCACGACACAAATCTTAAGCTCGACAGAAGAGCATCTTCATACGTTTAAATCGCGTCTTTTTCCGTCCTCGCAGGGTTTTTTTGACCAGTCCAGACAGCAGACCGGACTTCTCCCGTTCACTCCTCACTCTCGCAAGGTAAGATTCATGCTCTGTATCAATATGTGTGAGTTTTCCTCATGTGCATGGATAACGTGTGTTTTGCACATTGTCCTACATGATGCAACCTGGTGCGTCATGCGCTTCATTTCACACCAAGTATTGATGGATGTATTGGTGTCCGTATTAATGAGAGGCTCATGACAACTGCACATCTCATTTTTCATTATAATAGATGTACCGTTTTGTGCAACATTTGCACGTTTTGCACGAAGAAATGCGATTTATCTTCAGATTAACATGGTTGTGTCTTGCTCTGGTTTACTCTGCCTATACAAGAACACACACATACATGCGCGCACGCACGCACACACACACACACACACACACACACACACACACACACACACACACACACACACACACACACACAGACGAACAACAGGCTTTTGATTCAACAACTAAAGTGTGAAGACGGACAAATTCAGCACCGTTGATTCATGCTGCTCGACGCAGCGCTGTGGGATTTTTTTATCGATTAAAAAAATGCCTTTGCGTGGGATGTCTGCGCTTGGCACGACATGGCACGATGTGGTGTGATGTAGTTTGGTATAGGGGCTGAGAGTGTGTGTGCTTGTGCGTGTGTGTGCGTGTGCGTGTGCAGAAGTGAGATGGGGGTGTGGTGTGTCTCATTAATCCACACCATCCTCAGCATGAGGGTACCTCTGCAAATCAAGCAGGCATTAACACACCCCTTGCAACTGCACCACCATGCTGATTATACTAGCACCTCTTCTGCACACACACACACACACCCTGTTACCAGATACCAGATTTGCCAAAACCATTAACCATTGTTCCTATTGTTGCCGGGGCTCTGCTTGCCTCTCAAGGTCATCCCCTGTTGGCAAATGATGGTGGAGGGACAGTGTTATGTAACAGCCACCGCCTGGCTCAGGGGCAGGTCTGCTGGTTGTCACAGGTCTGTAGAAATTACTCATTTCACAATATATATTTCCAGCATCCCGCACCTGTGTGCTGATGTGTAACTAAAGCAAGGATCCCCCCCCCCCCCCCCCCCCCCACACACACACATTTGGCTCTGCCATGGCCTCGGTGGACTTGGAGACAAAGGGCTATGACTCAGGTTTGGAGTCAGCATGGTGCTCTGCTCTGCATTGCACTGCAGACTGACCCAGAGGGTTTGTCCCAGCCTCTGCCCCCTTTTAGATCTATACATGAACAAAGTGTGATATACATCCTGTAGATGTAAAAAAAAAAAACATCAACATGCATACAATTAAGAGCTAACAGGGGGCGGGGTGTTCACTGTTTTGTACTAACAAGAGTGTCATTCTTTTACACCGTTCTCAAATCACACCCTGATTACTCTCACATCACTTTCCTTGAATTTATCCCTTTTCCGGTCTTACATTCGTCTGATGCACTTTCCCTCCTGTTGCAGGGGCCGTAAAATGTAACCGAGTGAGCTGAAGAATGTCGAAGGAATTTCACAATTATCGCAATCAATAAGATTGCCGTGTGGAGAGACATTTAGTTGTTTAACACATACAGATAGTTTTTTCTTTATCCTACGTCTCATTGGTTCCAGTACAAGGCTGACCGTGAGCAGAGCAGATAAGAGGAGCTCTTACACAGCTCTGAGAAATGAAAGTTGTTGAAGGCATGGAAATGAAAACAAAGAATCCTTCCTGGCATGCGGCCATAGTAACCCTCTTTCAACTCTGTAAGGCACAAGGTAACTATCTTTCAAATGTGTAAAAAAACTGTGTAGGAAGAGGATATAAAACTGCCCTGCCGCACCTTGTTTTGACTTGCGTCACTTTAAAGGTTGTGCAGTTGCATGTTTTATATAGAGTGAGCTGCGGGGGTGCGGGTGTTAAAAAAACGTGTGACTTATTTAAGTGTCGCTTTGCTTGTTTTCACACCATGAATTCAACACTTAAGATACATTCTTTCACAATGAGTTGAAGTATTTGCTTCTTAATAAATAAGATAGTTTTGTCAGTTTAAACAAGGGTTGGACCTGTATGATGTGGAAAAGGTGCTCTGGATGTACAGAGTCAGACGAGGTGCAGCTCTGTCTTGTTGCATGCAGGAAAGAAGACCGAGACATGTGTAACAGTTGCATTTTGATGTGGTGTGTGCATGCTGTGAACGTACCAGTTAGTGCATCAACATTTAGTACCATATGAGAGGCTTTCCACAAGATGCATGAACTCCTCAGAGGTTTCTATGTGTGTCCACTTCGACACCACATGCACAGACAGTTTGCTCAAAATGTGCTTTTAGGGCCTTGAAATGCAGCTTAATTCTTAATGATTTCTGCTGTCCTGGAATGCAATGTGTTCACAGATTCAGAAACATCACAGACACAGAGTCAAAGTGCATGTGCTTGCTGCATATTTTGACTTGTATGAGATACACAACTGTAACCTTTCCATTCATGCACAGTCTACAGCACACACACACATGCACACACATCTGCACAGTGATGTAATGCAGAGGCTGTTATCCGCCTTGTGCTCACATCTCTCCTGAGACACATCAGTCTCCTGCTGCAGCTTCAGTCTTCAGGCACAGCCCATCTTCTCTGACAGCCAGGATTGTAACATTAAAGTGTTGGCAACTTGCTGTGGAAGCGCACTGCCTCCTCAGTTTCACTGCAGCACTTAGAGAGTCTTCTCTCATGTAACAGGATGTTTTCAACCCCATTTAGATAGAGGAGGGGGCCAGGTCTTCATTGTCACATTTAGACCTATTTGTTTTGAACCCATAAGGATTGCTGCAGAGTCTCTCTACTTACATAGAAGAATCTGGTCAGTGTCAAGAGGCAACCTCCATAAAACCGTTGTGTTGTGGTGCCTTTTTAAAGATTTTAACTTGCAAATGTTGGATACATAATATGGCTTCTTGTATGGCCAAGTATAAGAGGCCATCCAAGAAGTTGGTGCTCCTTATTTTTGGTGACTTCTATTAGCAGGTATTGGTGTCAGGACTCTGGATTAACGGGGGAATGACTTCTACACACCATTACAGCAAAGCGCAAACTTCTGGTCCTGAAGCATGAACTGATTCAGAATCCGAATCAGGGCCAGTTTAATCCTTTACACAATCTTGTTTTGATTGTTATTAGAAGGGGGTGCTTTTAAAGAACGTTACTCTTGCATTCACTTTTGTAAAAAAAATGTTCCCATGAAATGGCTAGCAGAAGGCAATGTATTCCTGCACGTGTGTTTCCTTTTAGAACTAAAAGCTAGGGAAGGGACTAGACAACTCATAACGTCTAGCTGGCTCGTGTGTTTTGTGCATTATGGGGTAAAGGGGGCGTACTTTGGGGATGTGTTCCATCAAGTATCAAGCGGTTGTCTAACGCTAAATAAATATGAATTTATACAGTCCTAGACTGTTCATTTGTCTGGCAGATTAGTTAGTTAATCACAGTGTTTACCACAGAGTGACATTTTATTATGATAATGAAGCAGATGTTTAGACTACTTTAAATGCAGAAAACTTGCTTCACAGTCACACAGATGTCTGCTGGGACAGCAGGAGGGATCAATGGACCAAAATGACTTGAACATTAAAAAGTCTGCTGTCTTTGATGTTGCCAAAGCCAACTGGAATCCTGACTTTTCAAACACTGTCTTCCAGACATAAATGTATTAGACACAATGAGCACGTTAACAATGCAGGTATGGACAGCTTGGACATAGATTGCTGCTTATTAGCACATATTCAATTAGTATTCTAATATAACTCTTCATAAACAGCTGGAGCACAGGATTCTTGGGAGGTTTATTATAATACACTATAACTGCAAAAGCAAGCGCTATACTGTGTTTGTCCAATATTCATTTGATACATTTTGCAAAAGGCACCAACGGCACTGACACAGCTTAGATTTCTAGTTCAGCAGCTGAAATTAACTGATTTGACAACTGTAGACAATAAGCAGCACACACTTGTCACTCTGTCAGAGGTTACCAACCTTTTTCATCAGAGCCCAGCCTCCACTTGTATCAAACAAGCTAAGCCCCCCCCCCCTCCCAAACTTTGGCATCCCTTCCCAATCTCCTTTTGGGAACCAACTTCTTTCTCACTGTATTGATGTCATGATATAGATATAAATTATTTAAAGAGAAACAATCTGAATGGTTATGATGAATCAAGATACAGCTAAAGACCTTTTTTTCCCACCAGGCTGTAAACACAGTCATTTCTGCTGTAGAGCTATGTGTTTTATGGGGGATCTAACATAGACTGTAAATATTAACGGACAAAGCCTGAGTGATGTCACCCACCTGTTACTGCAGGGGGCCCTGGAGGCTCATCGGCAGCAGCCGCCATGCTGGTAATGCTGTCTCAGCCTAGCTATCAGTCAACCTAACGACAGGCTGAGAGCTGGAGCTGAGACGGGTTTTGAGCCTCTTGACAAACCGTTACCTTGGCCCACCTGTCAATCATGTCAGCCTCTTGCCTAACTATGCATAACTCGCATTGCACAGTGTGTGCCCATGTGGACAATAACTAATCAGACCTATATTGTCTATTTGTACCAGGCTGTAAGTTACTTTCTGTGTAAAAACTGGCTTTGTTGAATGTGGTGTGCATGTGACTTCCAGGGCTCCTGGAGCCAACCTCAAGCGAACACCCGAAGAACTGCAGGATTTTGCACTTCCACATTTACTTCATTTTTCAATATCAGAGGTTGACCGTGTGTTCTAAGGACCGACTCACTTTAGCAGCCACTTACGTTTCTGCACTTCAATTTGCTAGCCCTGAGGTTGCCTACTGATCTTGACTCCTAAGAGTGACTAAAAGTCAAGATCTCTTGAGTCCTCCAACATTATGGAACATGAAGTGCTAAAAAACTGTAGTACCCTTTTAACAAGTCCAAGTCAGATACCTCTAAAAACAGAAATCACAAACCAAAATTCAAACTGTCATCCACTAATGTTGGCTGAAGAAAAAATATTGAATCGAAGGAATTTGTTCAAGGGCCTGTCAGAGTTATCATCCCTTCAGTGAATGCTGCAGCGTCACTTTTTTAGTATCAACGAGACATTTTTGAATGCTTATGAGTCACACGATTTTATTTTTGACTGGAAAAAAAAAAAACTCAACAAAGGACATTTTGTCAGCTTGAGTTTTGCTGCTGTGCTGATCCACTCCGGCTTCATGATTATTGCCACTATTGGAAATCTCTGTAAACATTTCTAGACTTGTGAACTGCAGTTGAAGGATAAGAGGGTCAGTTATGAATAAGAAAACTGACAACTTGCTCCGCTTTTCACAAGAAAACGAATTCACTTAAAAAGCCCTGCGGGTCACATTTATACAAGGCTGCTTTTCTCTACTCCTGAAAAGGCCCTATTTGACTAACACAGGGTTTTTATCTGAACTCTGTTATGTGCTCATATTGCCTGATCACCGTTGAGTCCTTGCTCAATGTGACTAACTGTTCATGGAAAGGAAGAGGAAGGTCTGTGGAATCATGGGATGTTATAGCTCTTTGGCTTTATGGATCAAAGTGTCTCAAATCAATTAAAGACCCTTACATGGTAGCTCAGACACCATTATATCAGCTCTATGTGATGTCGCGTTTATAACCAAGGCTCCCTGAGCTGAGAGGTTTATATTTTTATGTATTTTAAAGTCACAAAGCAACAAAAAAAAAAAAAGCACGTGATCAAATAGCCTTTTAAAAATAAACAATAGGAGTCTGGGATCTCTTTCAGACGAACACAGATCTAAAACACTGCTCATCCCTGAAGTCATCAGAAATGTGCAAGAGGCCTGACTTCAGGTCCAGAGGGATGAGATACAGCATCTCTTGTCCCTTTTTATCCCAGGCTCCCTCACAGACAATAAACTGTAGCCTTTGACATACCTGCAGTGACTTAATTGGTTATAAATGACTATTTATTTGCTGTATTTTCCATTTAATTGACTGGCAGTAGAAGCCTGGCTATAGTCCTAACTTGATTTTGTACATCATGAATCTCTTAATAAACTGCGGTCAAGCTGAGGGAAAATGTGATTTCAGGGCAAAGTAAATTCATCTGCCTCAGACCAATAGTTTCCAAATGATAATGTAAGCACTGTATCATCTGCGGGGGAAAGTTCTGAAGGGCATTTTTAGGAAGATGAATTATTTTGATTTTTTTAGGTCACTCTTCCCACTAGAAATCCAAATTAGATCAGCTACCACACACACACACACACACACACACACTCTAAGAAAAGTTTATTTGCATTTAGAAAAGTTAACTTTCATTCTTGCCCATGATAAATGGATTGCTACCATTGTCTTGTCTGCACATTATGGATGAAGCTGTTACAAGAAGCCAGCTTACCTAAGCCCACACTAGAAGTAAACATGTTGTTCTCTAACTTCAAACAAGTCCTTCAAACTAAACCATTGTTTCCTGTTCGCTGTTTTTATGCTAAGCTAAAAGCAAAAAAACTAGTTGTATATAGAGTAGGGATGTTCCTAGCGATTAATTTCCCTCTCAAATATAAATTCAGACTACACAAATAGTTCAAAGTTAAGACGACACTCAGAAAACCCTGAGCACAATTAGTTAAACATGGTTAACACAGGATCACAGCAGCAAACAGTGTCAAATTGGCTAACGTTAACCAAATGTGTTGCTAACATCCTTCTTGCAAGTCAACCTTCATTTACTGATTTCCGTTTGCTCAAAATACTGCCAAACCACTACGGGATGCCACTGTGCAGGAAGTAGAGCAGTATGGCAGCAGCCAATAACAGGAGCTACTGCCCCTGCTTGTGGCGGGCTGCTGCGTTACAGCTCACACACATCATTTGACTGGTATTGCAGGCCTGAATTCATCAAAATATTAATAATTAGTGTAAGCAACTAGTAACTAGTACTTGTGCTGACTAGCAGTGTGAGTCGAGGTAATTGCTTAATCGACTAATCCCTCACATGCTAAATGATGAAGGAGAGAAACACTGCCTGTGTACTTTCTTTTATTGTGTTTTTACATTATTGAACTGTACTTATTCAGTCGCTACCATTTTGGAAAAATTACATGGCGTTGTGTTCAATATCATCTGACATTGGGGACACGACTGTTGGTTGCTGCAAGTTAGATTCTTGAGCAACTTCATGACGTGATCGAGCCCTGATAATGAAAATTCAGCATACATGCACAATGCTTTGAAAAAAATGGAATGCAGTGAAAATGTTTCTATCTGGCTGTCAACCTCAGAGCTACATGTTGAGTTTTTTAATGAAGAGAATTGAAAAAGTCCCTGCTCACAATCACATTACTTCACCACAGAAAATGGAACTCTGCCAACGAAAAAGGGCAGGAAAGTGATGCATTATATGTTCCAGGTGAGCCTCAGGTCCCTGCATTGTTGAGATTCAAAGCATATTGAAATAAATTGAATCCAGTTTCAACCTTGAAGGCACAAAATCAATCTCCCAAACTTATAGTGTCCTTTCAAAACATAGTCATCTTAGAGAAGCACCTTTAAAGGGACCTTTCCAAAAAGCGGTGCAGCATGGCAGGCGCTCGGTATATGACTGCAGCACCTCTTTGGATGCCTGCCTGAGTCTCCTCGCCTCACACTGTGCACACAGAGACAGATTGGCACCACACATGCTGTTGCTGCCTCGTATCTCTCTTGGTCTTTTCAAGCTAAAAGAGGTCTAATAAAACATCTCAGCAGAGAGTAAGAGAAGGAAGGCTCCAAAAACTCTTAACATCTTTTCCAAATTATCATAATTACAGGTTGTTTAATGAACTAATCAAGGCCGTAAAGTGGTAGCATCAGCACTGTGCAGACACATCAGCGATCTGCAGAGGCAGCTGGATGCGAACAGCTCCAGTGGAGAAATGAAGGGTCATTAAACACCAAAGCACACTTAAGTTTCTCTAAAATAGCCACATCTGGTCAATGGATTTAAAATGTTATTATTACCATTTTTGCAAATCTAAAGAGCATTATTGAAAAGGTAAGATACACACCATCTGGAAAGAAATGAGCTAAGGGCTTGAACAGAGGGAAGACCAAACCTTTTTGAAAAACATTTGAAGAATCTGATGCCAAATGGGGACGTTTTTGTTTGCTTCTTTTCAGAGATGAAAGGTTTTTACATATTAAAAAAGAACAATATGAAGTACAGCTGTAGACATGTATCATTCAATCTATATTATAACAAAATAACAATCATAACATACAGTGTAATGCTAATCCTCATGAAGTATTTTAAGGGTTCAAAGCTCTTCTGAAAGTGACTCAACAACAAACGAGCTAAACTAGGGCGAGCAGCTGCTCAAAGGGCGCCAAAAAAAGACAAGTTGCATGTCTTACAAACTGACCCAAATATCCAAGAAGAACTGGTGTTACAGGACTTATTTTCAGCCATGTGAACATATTCCAAGTCCTCACATGACATTTTTAAAGTTTATGTTGAAATTGAGATTTGGTTTTTCCCATTTGAATCCCTGTTTGAAAACTGCTTTCAGACTAAGCCCAAGCACACTTCACATCTAGCCTAATTGATGCTACAATCATTTTAAACGATAGCAGCAAAGGGTTCATGTTGGTCTGATGCAGTGGTCGAGTGTTTACTTGAAATTCAGGCAGACGCAACTATTCAGAGTCAGTTCAATAAAACCCACAACTATCCAGTTTTACGACGTGATGATGTTGTGATACTGGATAGTTGGGTGATGATGCGATGACTTGATGACGTGATGACATATGTTCATGAGAGTTGACAACAGGTACCTAACAAAGAAGGCCGTCTATAAATTGTAAGATGATTAAAAACATCATTCTTGATGTGTCTGTGTTTCTTTCCTGTTTTCAGGCAAAATGGGGAAACAGAACAGCAAGCTGACCCCTGAAGTGATGGAGGACCTGGTGAAGAACACAGAGTTTAACGAACATGAGCTCAAGCAGTGGTACAAGGGTTTCCTGAAGGACTGCCCCACCGGCCGCCTCAACCTGGAGGAGTTCCAGCAGCTCTATGTCAAGGTAAGACTCCATGACTCACTTTTACGTGATGGATTATGCAAATCTTGTTCGCTTCAATACTCACACTCATTTGCATTGCTCACCAAGCACACACACACACACACACACACACACACACACACACACACACACACACACACACACACACACACACACACACACACACACACACACACACACACACACCAACACAGGAAACCCCCGCTGATGTTCTGTGTGTGATCCAAGGTGGGATTGTTTGAGTCAAATAACATGCCTCGTTCTTCTAAAACGTTCCTTTAAGTATTTTAACCCAAACAACAATCTTTCTAAAACTGCCTCAGCTTAGCAAATGTTGACTGGTTTTCTAGGTGTAGGTAAGGCCGCCCATAAGGGGATGAAGGCGAAAGCTTTCTGGGGCCCAATCACGTGGGGCCGGACCATGGAGGTTTACATAAAGTAACATGGGTCCATCCCAATTTTTAAGCAACAATGAACATGATTTATTTTAGACCTAATGTTCACCCTAACCTCTTCAAAGTGACAAAAACGCCAATTTTATTTTTTGTTGTTTCAGTAACTTGTAGCCTGTTTGAAAATGGAAACCCCCCTCTTCTTAAAATGCCAACGCCTTGGCAGTGAACTTAACTTTCATGCCAGTTATGTCGCCAATCAGCATAGCCATTCCAGGACCTGCACAAATTAAAGACCCCAGAAAAGAAATTAGAAGAAAAGGATGGAGCTGGATAGGAACTTTAACCCCAACAAGTACTTGTTAACAAACTTGTTTCTGATGAGAGCCAGATAGAGGGTACTAATGTCAGCCAGGAGGCCTTATTTTTTCATGGTTTTTCTAATGATCGGACATAACAATGACTCGATGACATAATCAAAACATCCATTATTTGCATGATTTTTTGCAATCTAGCTTTAAATTGGTAATAATGTCAGCTTTTAGGTTAATGCAGGGATCATTTAAGAAGAAATTAAACTCAAAGTCTGTATGAGAAGGGGGCTCCTGTCCTGTAGCAGCCGCCTTTATAAACAGAGTCAAAGTAGCACAGGTGCATCAGAAGTGTTATTAATAGCATTATGGCATCATTAGCAGAGACATTACTGTTAACTGTATTTTCATTATTAAAAACAACCAATACATTCTCAGTGGGGTTTTCCCCTCTATTCATATGAACAGGGCTGGTTGGTTTGACATGAACACATTCTGAAAGACCAGGAAGACCACCAAGGGAAATTTCACTCCCATTATACACCCTGCTAGATTTGTGCAGGCATCCTGCCATCTTCCTATTTGCCTCTCCTGTATCTGGGCAGAAAACCAACAGAGAGGCAGATATCAGAGGCGCTCAGATGATTATCTTCTAATGCTAATATGTAACCTAGCGTATCTCATTACCTCTTACAGAGCTGTGTGAATTTAATCCATGATTTATTCATTTAGTTTTATAAAACAGAGACACACTCTCATGGAAACAATCATGAATAATCAAATCAGAATAAACCCATTTTTACATGAACAAATCTGTTCTGTAGGTCTTCTAGCAGATAAAAAAGGTTTTTCTTCCTGTTAACATACATGAAAGAATGAGCTCTAACAGTGAGAAATTGATTTCTGGTCTTCTGTCCAAATAAGGTAACTGTTCCACCTCAGCTGTGACCTACTGAGACCTTTTTATTTATGTTGTAAATTAAAATGAATACTCATACGAAACACAACCTGAGAATAGTTATAATAATTGACCTCTAAGATTCCCTGGATTCAACTTTTATTTAGATATTATTGGGATGGATATTGCAGGATGGCTCATATGATAAAATAGGATACAATATAATATGATACGTTATGATAGGATGCAGTACGATACAATAAGATACAATACCATACACTACACTATGATACCATGGTATGCGATATGATGCCATACAATACAATACATATGATATGATACAGTATGATATGAAATGATACCATTAAATATATACAATACATTACGATTTGTTATAATAATTGATATTATTAACAATAATTCTATTTATTTATGTATCAGTGTATTTGTCATTTGGGTCAGCTTTGTTACATCTAGTTAAAGTGCAACATAAGTAGGACTTCTAGCCATGGCTAATTTTCAATTATTTTCCCTTGTTAGGCTTTTAGGAAATCACACACATGATACAAACAACACTGTAAAACAGACTATGCAGCACAGTAGAGCAGACACAGACAAGCAGATTGAATCATCACGAGACATCACAATATAGACTGCAAGACACTCGTGTTATGATACATTACAGCATCTGATTAACTGAAGAATATAAAGTTAACACGAAAGAGTGAAGGTGCAGGATTCATATGTTGATTCAGTAAAAGTCACTATCATCTCTTCTCATGCTTCATGCTTCATCCTTTAACTTTAAACTCACTTTTCACTGTTGTCCTACTATATCCCGGTGACTTTATCTTCTTCTTGTATCCAAATTTCAATTCTTCTTTGGCCATTTAACTTCTATTCACTTTAGCATCGTGTATGTCATAAGAGCCACCGTGAGAAAACATGAAGTAGTTCACGATGAGTCTAAATGGATGAGAAATCGGTTGAGACCATCATGAGATTTTGAAATAAAATATCAAGATTCGGCACCAGCGGTTTAGTAATTGTATCACATGACAATGTATCAGGGTGACAATATATTTCCATGTCAATTTTTGTGTCCCACCCCCCCTATTGTTCCTGTTGTTTGTTTTGAGTAAAATGGAGATGGACGTTTTGACGGCCTCCTTATAATAACAGAAAAACAGCATACTTTCTGTGCTGTTATGTTTCTTCAGTCAGTTAAAAAACAACTCTTATCTCATTGTGCGATTACATCAGGCTAATCTCAGCATCCCGCATCCTCTTGTATGGTCTTCTTTAAAATCCTAGGAGTCCTCATTGAAGAAAGTGCTCTTAGTAGAGTAAGAAGATGCATTCATTGTTTTTTATCGCTGGTGCCAGGAAATGCCTCATAACCAGGGGGGGGCTGCAGTTATGTAAGACACGCCTGGACTCTAAGGTCATGGGTGCACTTCCTCTAAATGCCGTCAGAGCTCATGCATCAGCTGAGATCAGAAAAGAAAGTGAAAAAAAAAAAAAAAAAAAAAAAAACATCAGAAAGAAGTGAAGGTACGGCTGCCAAGGTTTCAAGATAAATCAGAACTAAAGGGCACCTGTCACCGGTGGGAATGACATTCTCCATTCGGACCAATTTGTTCCATTAAAACCTGCTGAAAATCATTTCAAATCGAATCGCAAAGATAACCCGGGCTCCTGGGAAATAAGAGAAAGTTGGCAGCTCTGATAGAGGGATACAAACACACAATAGAGATATCCCTGAAAATCTCTTTACAGCACAATATATGAGAGGCAGCCGCGCTAAAGGGGGCAACACATCTCACATCTAAAGGGGTCTTGTAGGCTTCTGGGTAAATCCTGTTATTGATGCATCCTATTGTGTTTCCAGGCAACTGTGTATCAGTGATAGGGCTTTATTTAAATCCAGAGAGCTGATAAGTGGAAAAACGGTCTGCTGCGACCTCACATTAACAGGACAGATTGTTCCTGTGAAGAGTGAGTCTGTGTGTGTGTGTGTGTGTGTGTGTGTGTGTGTGTGTGTGTGTGTGTGTGTGTGTGTGTGTGTGTGTGTGTGTGTGTGTGTGTGTGTGTGTGTGTGTGTGTGTGTGTGTGTGTGTGTGTGTGTGTGTGTGTGTGTGTGTGTAAGTGTGTGTTTCTGCTGCTGTGGGAGGGGGGGTCATATGTTTAGTGGGTGGGAGAGGGAGACAGAACAGAGTGTTTGCGTCGGTTGAAAGCGAGAAACAGAGATGAGAAGAGTAAGCAAGTGAAAGGAAGAAAGTGCGCATATACATTATTCATTAGTCATTAGCTGCGATGGAGTCATGCAACAGAGACCTGAGAAATGAACGGGAAGAGTCGTATGTGGACGTGTGAGCCTGTGACCTCACTCATACATGCATGAGACATAGGCAGGGCTCCACTTACACCTGTGCACTCACATCTTAATGTCTCTACACTTCCTTCAATCATCCCTGCCCCTTCAGATCGCAGACATCCGCACAAACCTGCACCTGAGACCCTTGATGAGGGTTGTTTCCTCCACTCGGTCGCCTGTCTGGACTTCATGTACCTTTTTTCGTTTCAAAGAAGACACACTGTTCTCTGGCTTCTTTTAATTTTTGTTTCCATCTGTGCTCTCTCTCTCTCTCTCTCGCTCTCTCTTGCTCGTTTAATTCTATCTGCCTATGTGGAGGTAATCTTTCAGGCTTTTAAAAGAGAGAGAGAGAGAGAGAGAGAGAAAACGTGATGAAGAGGGCGAGTTAAGAGGCTGAGGCATTAAAAAAGTGGAGGAGAGAAAGGATCAGGCAGAGGGAGAGAAAGCAGGTGAGGCATGTCGGCTGGAAATAATAGGTGTATGTATCTCAGGGCGGTGTGTGATATTCACAGTCAATGCAGTGGCGCAGCATATAATCTGCGGTTCTTCTCTGTATACTGTCACCAGCTTTATCCTTCTTACACTCTCAGTGGATCTGGATGAGGGGGGTCATTGATTTCTTAGTATGTCATTATAAAACTTCTCCAAAAGCAATCCCAATCTCAAAGAGTTTTGAATTAATTCCTGCTGGATTCAAATGTAAATTGAAAAAAAATAAGTAAATGTAAAAAAGCTATATGCATTAAGATTGTGTGATAGGACGTAGTTGAAATGGTTCCCAAGTGATAATAGTGTGATTTCAATGTCCATTCAAATGAATGAGCTCATTTAAATGCATATTTTTCATTGAAACACTCAGTTCTTCTCATATTTCCTGATGAAAAAGGGAAGAAAAGGAAGATGGCAATGAATAGAAAGACAGATGTGGTTAGAAGTTAGAAACTGAAGACTTTTCATTGGAGCTTCATTTTACAAATCTGCTGTTATTTTACTCAATGTAGCACGTATTCTGTCACGTCATAATCAACTCGCTCTCACAGCAGAGTTCAACACTGCATCCATGTAGAAGACCTCGATGGAGACCTGGTGGGATGTTCACCACCAACACAGCTGCTTGGTTAACTCATGTAGCTGACATGCTAACCATTAGCACACCAATCAACCAGAAACATTTAAGTGCTTATCAATAACAGTGCGGCTCTCTGGCTGTAGCTCAGCAGTGGGTAGTTTGTTCTCTGGATTATTCATTGTAAGGGGAAACAAAGCTATTCAGTCACATCGAAAACTCAATATTCAGACATTCATATATTCTGCTAATAACTATGAGCCACAAAACGTTTGCTATTATCTTGATAATTAGCTGAAGATAGAATGTTCAGTTCCTAGAGTCTGAGCAGACCTCGAGGCGGCTGTGGCTCAGCTTGTAGAGTCGGTCGTCTCTCAACCTATCGGGTTCGATCCCTAGCTCCTGCAGCTACATGTCCGATGTGACACTTAACCCCAAGTTTCTCCTGGTGCTTCATCTGCGGCATATGAATGTGTTTGAATGTGATTAGTTAATACTGATGGACACTTTACTCAGCAGCCTCTGTCATCAGTGTGTGAATGTATAGGTGTGACCTGCAGTGTAAAAGCACTTTGAGTAGTCAGAAGACTAGAAAAGCTCTATACAAGCTCAAGTCCATTTATCACTTGCCTATATTTAAAGCTCCAATGAGGAACTTTCATATTTGGTTGATTTTGGTGACTCCTGCGGACAAAGCAGGACAGTATGTCACTGGGCTGATCTTGTCATTTACATAATGTATGTATACTACTTTCTGACAAAAACAAATCTTATCTTTTTTATTTATTTTAAATGTCTCATGTGCAACTCTGGCAACTCTAAAGGCTGTTTCGGATAGAACGCTGCTAATCCCATCATGTGACACCTTTACTCAGCAGGGCTACAGGCGTACACAATAACTACAGTATTCATCTTTCCTCTAATGATCGTCTCCTTATGAAGGTCATTAATATTATAGTCAGCTAAAAACTCCTCACAGGAGCTTTAAAACATAATACTGAATTCAGAACATGACCTCACATTCTTTACAGTCTCATTGCTCCTGTCATGGTTGTCACCTATTTATAAATCTTGGCTGAACATCGTAGAATCAAATTATGTTTTATTTTGTTTCCCAGTGGATTTCCACTTTAACTGGCATTGCCGATGCCAGACAGTGATGTAAAAATGGAAGAGAGGCTTCGTTGACAATTCACACTCCAGTGCTTGTATGCCTCAGTGTGTGAAATTTCTCATCCTTGACACGCCTGCCGCTCTGGGAGCCATTTGTAACAGGATAACGACGCTCCCTGAGATGTTAAGGTGATAGATTTTGTCGCTAGAAGTATTTTTTTTTTCCCTCCTGCACTTGATGCATGCAGAGACAGCAGCCACACGCACAGATATCTACAAACACACACAAACATTTAACAGTGACCCATGAACATTACCAACACTACTCATTCTTTTGTTCTCAACAGGAAAACACTTTTAAAATAGAATTACAGGGAGCGTTTGATAAGACCTGGTCTACTTGTTGCAGGTCAGTCTTTGTTAGTGTGATGGTTTATAGTGACATCAAATAAGCATCAATATTGTTGGTCACCTTCCAGTTGATGTTCTGTTTTTGTTGTTGTGATGAACTAGCATTTCAACGTCAGTAGGCTATAATGGACTTTCTGGTTTCTGCTACACACAGCAGCTATCTGTCCCTGTCTCTTCCACTCATATTACTCTGTTATTTCTACAGAGGAAACATGTCCTGATTTACAAACAAAGAGCAGCAAGCTTGTAGTCTTGTAGCTGCTTTCATTGCTTCTGTTATGTCTGTGAAGGCACAAATAGTTAAAGGAGCAATATGTAACTCTGACACATAGTGTTTAAAACTGGTACTGCAGTCAATATTGAAAACATTGGAGAGATCTGTCTCCACCCACCCCCTACTGCCGAGAGTCGAGGCGCAATATCTCCAATATTGATCTTAGTTTGAGCACGTTTCTGCTCGTGAAGCAACATGCTGAGGCTTTTTAGGCCGGGTAGAATCATTTATATCTGAACCACTTCTCTTGCCCGCTTCCATCGCTGCAACACCTGTTGATTAGCTGTTTGCCTGGCAAACCGAGGGGGCGACCGAAACGACCGCATGGCGGTGCTGTAAAACCGCCTATCTCGTCCAGAATCAAAACTCAGAAGGAGGACATACTGGCTGCTGCATTGTTGTCACAGAAGCCAGCACTTCTTTAATATCTTTATTAACACTTCTTTAATAGCATGTTTCTTTAATATCTGATGATATAGTAACGTCATTTTAGGATTTCATTCAGTAGATATCTTACATACTGGACCTTTCTGAAAATGTATTTTGTAACATCTAAATAAATAGTATTTTTATTTTATTTTATTTAACCGGGAAAGAAAGAGTAAAAATCTCCTTTTCAAGAGCGTCCTGGCTAAGACAGGCAGCATTTATAGTAATGCATCGACCAAAGGATAAAAGAAGAGCGTTTTGGAAGAAAAGTATGAACACTAAACTCTTCTCTGTCGCTTCAGATGAGAAGTGAAATGATAAAGAGAGAAGGCCTGACTGTAAATTGGAAGCATTGTTGTGACACAAGCCCACTCTTACACACACACACACTGACACAAACACACACACACATGCTGACCTGAATGTAGATGTATGGATGGATGGATTCCGCTCTGTTGCGTCTCGCTTGCATAGCCTCAAGGCTTTTGCTGTTGACGGTTGTGTAGTGTGTGTGTGTGTGTGTGTGTGTGTGTGTGTGTGTGTGTGTGTGTGTGTGTGTGTGTGTGTGTGTGTGTGTGTGTTTCCACCATTTAGTAGCGCTGACTGTGAGACTCCCCTCGCCCTCCCCAGATAGACAGACAGTTCGTCGGGCAGAATGATAGGATGGTAAATGGAGCGACAGACAGACAGTGACATCATCTGGCTGACAGCCTGTTACTGTGTGGAAACATATGTCGCCTGATCACAGGAGACAAAAAGACAGGAAAGATAAAGATGCGTTTCTAGCATGGCGTGGAGGATGAGCTGTAAAGCTCGCCTTTTTCCAGGAGGAGTTATTTGGAAAATCCTTCAGTAATAATTTGGAAAGATAAAACACAGTGGAGCTAAGCCTCTGTAGAGGCAGCCAGTGATGACATAGTGTGGTGAGCATGCTTATGTTCACTAATGCAGTGTAATATATTGACTCCCAGACAAATGCACGCAACAGATGGAAAATATAGCACATGTCAATATCACAATAGTTATATTATTACTTAAAAAATCATTGAGTATTAAAACAGTGGTTCACTTTTGTACAATAAAATAATAATACAACAATAAATAACTTGATGTCAGATATATTTTAACAAACACATTTTAATTCATGTACTTTAAAAAGAAAAGAAGTCTGCTTTGAGCCGTGCTTTGTATGGCGGAGTTGCACATGTTCCTTCATTAGAGAAAATAAAGTTCATAGAAATAAACATACCTTTATGATATCAAAGTTAGACTGTTCTTAAAGGTCACATATTATCCTCCTCTTCTGTAATTGTAAATACGTCTCAGAGCTCCCCAAAACTTGTCTGTGAAGTTTCTTGATATAAATCCTCTCTAATCCTGTATTGTATAATGCCTATAAACTCTATTTCAGCCCTGCTCAGAACAGGCTGTTTCTGTGTCTGTACCTTTAAATTTAAATGAGCTGTGTCTGACCACGCCCCCTCTCTGGAAAGGGTTGAGTGGCTTTGGCTCTTTCGCTCCATGCCCTATTGTTTACCGTGAGAGACAGACTCAGAGGGCAGATCAAACACCTAGCTGTGGGAGTGTCACCCACCTGGGGGAGGGGTTACTGCCCTTTGTGATGTCATGAAGGAAAAATCTCCAAATGTCCTGTTTGAGCACACATTTTTTGAAAAGTGGAGCAGGCAAAAGACGGAGAGGATGGACTTTTCTCATAATTGGGGGGGTTTGTAGACAGACTAGAGACACATTCTAGTGTCAGAAAAACATGGTAAAGTGTATTTTACATTATATGTGACCTTTAATATACTGTACATACGGCTACATCAATTGATGTGACTTATATTAAATCAGAGATTATCTGTGTCAAAAACTGTTAAAATGTTGTGTTAAATGTGTTAAAATCATGGTACTTTGAAACAGAGCTGAAAGGAGATCAATGATCATTTAATCTGAAAAGAGGCTCTTGTAAATTTTTGGGCTCTTTTTTTTTCAAAACTAAAATTAGATCAAGTTGATGTTTTGTTGTCTGTTCACACCAGCAACCTTGCACCCTCTCCCCGTCCACACAAACACCATAGCTAATGGTGTGTGTATGTGTGTGTGTGTGTGTGTGTGTGTGTGTGTGTGTGTGTGTGTGTGTGTGTGTGTGTGTGTGTGTGTGTGTGTGTGTGTGTGTGTGTGTGTGTGTGTGTGTGTGTGTGTGTGTGTGTGTGTGTATGCATTACAAAGCTTGTCAAACCCCTTATTCTCCCATAAAATTACATAACATCAGACGATGCTCTCCCTCCTCTATGTATAACTCTGTCGCTTCTCTTCCTTTAAACCTCCTTTTTCATCCCTCACTCTCTTTTTCTCTTTACCCCCACTTCCTCTCTCACCTCTCTTCCTCTCCGTCCAAGTGGGCCTGTGGCTGCCTTGCACCAAAAATAGCTTTTGTCATCTCACAAGCTCTCTCATGCCATTCTCAATCGCTGTAACAACACACTCCCCCCCCCCCCCCCCCCCCCCCCCCCCCACACACACACACACACAAACTGCACAAGAAAGTCTGTTTATGTGGTTTAGCAGCATGAAAGACTTGTATACTTGAAAAGACTTGAAAAGTTACCCGTTACTCCAACATACAAACAGCGCAGACTCTTCATTCAGAGCTCAGAATATTCTAGTCAGACAAATAGTAAGAATAAACTCCAGACGTAATGACTCACTCATTATGACAGTGAGTCGTTTGCAATGTTTAGAAAGCACAGAGGGGAGGGGATCTAACACTGAATTAACAGACTGTAATTTTCACAAGACAAACGCTGCAAGTTTTCCTCAGTCTTTCAGGACAGAAAATTGGTGTTAATTGTTGCAAGTGTCTGTGTCAGTGTTTGCAGATGAGATGCAGCTGAAATGAGCGGTAATGAAGGAAACAGACACATGAATTGAGTCAGAGAGGCAGAAAGGAAAACAGGAAGACAGACCAATATAGATGCAAAAATGCTGGGAACAAAGTAGGTCCCGACCAATATGGGATTGTTGGGGCCGATATTGATATTGATATTAGCAAGAGAGAAATCCGATAAGATATATCAGTCGATAACTTTCTTTGATCTACATTCGATCTTTAGATATAGATATACACATTTATTGCATTTATCCCTCAGTTGCAGTTATCAAACAGTTGACACTCTAGAGAGTAACGCTTGTTGTAATCCATATAGCACACTCTCCTAGTGACAGAGAACTGCTAGCGAAGTACAATGAAACTCAAGTGAAATGCTATTTGACTGGTGAATAAATAATCTAGTAATATAAGCGCATATCTGTGATAAAATTAGCCAATACCGATAGCCACTTGATATGCTATATCGGCCGATATTATTGGCTTGCTGATTAATCGGTCAGGCTCTTGAACAAAGGGACACTGCCATGGTTGGATTCTTGATAATGAAATGCTTTTCACCTATCAGCCTCTCTCAGGCCTCTTGGCAAGAACCTAGAGGTTGTAATTTAATTATTCAGCATTTTAGCAAGTCTCACCATTGTTGCAGGGTGAGAAGAGGTAAAGGGAAGTTGGGGAGCGTTTTTATCATACACAAAGTCAGATAATAGTTCTGTTGGGAAATCATATTCAGTTTGAGCTGTTTATAATCATTAGCACATCCTCTGCAAGAATAAATCAGTTAACAGGGTTGAATGGGGAAAACTAGAGGACAAAAAACTATTAGGTTTTAATCCCTTAGTGCAGCGGGATAGTAGTGAGAATGACCTTCAGTTGGTAACAAGCCACCGTGTTAAAAGGTATCTACCCATGAGACCAATGCTGAATCTCCATCTGTTTGACCTCTGACCTCGGTGGGGAGGAACACAGGCAAAGAGAAAACAGCTGTTAAAGGAATTTGATGTCCAGTTACATAACATTTTTATTTCAAGTATGGATTTTAAACATTATAACAGATCAATAATGTTTTTTTACACAAGAAGCTTCAAAATCTCTCAGAATAGGATATTGTTAGTATCTAAACTAATGGAGGTTGAACACAAACGATTAGATGCTCATTTTAAATATGTACTTCAGGTCAGGTCAGGTCAGGTCAGGTCAGGTCCTGCGTTCTACAGAGTACCCAGTAAATAAAATTGTCCTTGTTAATAAATGGAGTGGCCCTCGTCTTGCCAGCTGGTAGTGCTTTGAAGTAGCCCAATATTAGGTTAGGGGCCTTGCTTTCCATTTGGTTGTTTTCATACTGTCCTCATAGCATCATGTCTAATTTTAGTCTTTGTTTCCCTGTCTTGGTCTTTCCATTTGTAAACATTGTCCTTGCCTTGTGTTCTTCCTTATACTTGTTTTCTCTCAGTCTTTCTTAATATTAGTGTTGGTCAAAGGTATTGATGGTTAAAGGGATAGTCTCACATTCTGGATGAAAGCTCATTGCTTTGTAGCCAAGTAAGAAATCAATACCACTTTCGCTAAATCTGGATCTACAGCTAGGCTATGTTTGCTAAGTGTAGCATAAAAACTTAAACCATATGGGCAAAAGCTAACCTGGTTCTGTTCAATAAAAAACAGGTTAAATCCCATTTCATTAGTTATTGACAACTTTCAAATGTAAAAACGAATGTCTGTTAAGTTTTGGTTTATAGGCTTCAATCAAGATGCTTGGGTAAGCAAGGTTAACATCAAAGTATTTTTATCAGCGAAAATGAATAATAAAAAAAAGCTAAACATTGAAAATCTACCCTAAATGGATTTAGACTACTGGCCTAGAGTTATGATGGCTTCTAAAAAGGTATTACAGCATTAACTTGTTAACTGGTATCACATAGATTCTACAATATTCAATTTCGATTCTAAGTAGTTACACACCTGACTGATAGTGGTGTTCCTCAGGGCTCAGCAATGGGGTCCTTTCCTTTTACCTTTATGCCTCGGGATTGTCAAAGGCCCTCTGACTCTGATCTTGTCTGTTTAGCTTTAAAGTGAAGTTTCACACATTCTCCCTTTTCCATTGCCAACTTTCTTTTTGGAGTCAGGAAGTCATTCTAGTTTGAACCATCAGGCGGGTTAAAAGCCAAGAAGCTTTTACACTAAGACACATTCAGGGAGACGCCTCTAACATGAAAACAACTCAGTTAAGCCGTTAATATTTAATTGAAACAACAACTGCTCTCATTACTGCAGTCACAGAAGTAGACCTCAAAGTAAAACCATTAGCGTGATGAGGGCTAAAGCAACAACTTTATAGCTTCTGATGTGGTTTAGATAATGTCATATTTGTATTAACAGCTGAATAAACAGTGAAGTAAAAGCTCTATAAATCTAGTTATGTAGGAAATCATTAATCATCTGTATTTCCTCCCCCATAGTTTATCAGATTATATCGCTGTAAGATTTCCAGAATAGAGTTATACAGCCTAATTTAACACGACCCCAATGACTAAAAACTGGGATAAATATAATGAATGTAACAGTTACTTGCCTTTTAATTGGTGGTGATGTTTATTTCAGAAGTAATATTATGTTGTTTTTAAGGCTGTTATTGCTGACTGTTGTTAAAACTGTAAGCCAACCAGGAAGTGTCTAGTCTAATGCCAATAGTTTCAAAATGAACTTTAAATGTTCTGCATTGAGGAGAACATCAATAGTTTTGCAGATATTTGGTCAGAAACCACAGTAATGGGCAAACAGAAATTTTGGACGACTTGCTCATGAGAGGGATTCAACCTCTGGGAGGCTTTCAAGTCATTCAAAATGTAATGACTATACCAAAGTACAGATTGACCTACATTGTCACTTTGATCAGTAAATGTATCCATAAATGTGTGAGGTTAATGCCAACACTGCATGATTGGGGCAAAAGGGAAGCTTTTGGTTAAACTTTTTTTTGTCCCCAAAAACTAAAAGTAAAAGAGACATAGTGGTTATTACCGGTAAGTGAGCAATTTGTTCCAGTGGCAAACTCAACTCAATCATTTTTTACTTGTTTATCAATCAATCAGTCAATCATTATTTGTATAGCGCCTATTCATAACGTTTCATTGCTCAAGACGCTTTACAAAAAAGCATATAGGATACTGTGCAGGCAGGGTTTCTCCTTTGTATTCCTCGCATTCCTGTTGTCCACACTTCCTTGCTGCTGAAGTGGAGGTCGAGGCAGGCCGTGCATGAATGAGGACGGCTGTGGTTGGAGACGACACAGTCCGATGGTGGAGGCTGAGCATCGGCCGGTGGTTGGGATGACACAGTCCGATAATGGAGGATGGGCGTCGGGTGGTGGTTGGGACGACGCGGTCCGTTGGTAGTGGCTGGGTGTCAGGGACTTCGGGTGGTAGTAGTGCCAAATCACCTTGCTGGAGGTTGGGGGAGCTCGTCTCTACTTGAGAGCCTGGCTTCTACTGTCGAGACAAGGCCATAAAATAACAACATTGTAGCGTTGTAGCTGTTTGTCAGGAAGCTTAAAGCCCACCTGAGCTTGAGCTCTTCGGTTGTTTCTTGATTGTCAGAAGGTTTTCTTTCAGACAGAATCTCCAATATTGCAAACGACATCAATGGGCTTCAAAAGTCTGCTTCAGAAACCTATAGGTGATGTCACTGAGTCTATGTCCATGTATTTACAGTCCATGATTTTGTGATAAACAAACTTAATGGGCCTTCAGGCAAACTCAGCCTGTCACTAGAGAGTGGACAGTGCTCACTGTGACAATGACAGGAAAAGGTTGGTGCATTTATATTAATGCAACACATTCATGCTGTGCAATTAAGAGTCGTGTTTCTGTGTAAGATGTTCTCTCCTCTCACTCTTCCCTTTCTTTTTCTTGTCTTTCTCTCTGGCGCTGTCTTTTGACTTTGCTCAGCCGGAAAAGTTTGCTTGCTGATTATGAGCTTCTTTAAAAGGTGGGCTTTCAAACGGTAAAAGCTGCTGTGGATTTATCTTCCCCAGCACTTTAGAGATCAGCCATTCTAGACACACCACTAGCCAGCAAAGATAAAAAAAAAGAGGCTCCCTCTTTTCTCTGAAACTTTGTCTCGCTTTTAGTTGCATCACAAAGAGTAGAGGATAACCTCAGGTGTACCTGCAGAACCTGGCAGCCAGCAGTGAGTCACACTCGGCTTCTTGCCTCGCTTGGTTGCTTCCTGTATCTGATTTAACAGAGTCGGTATCATAAAAGCAGAAATAGCACCAGCGGAAAACCCTTTGCCTGACATTTCTTGTCATTGATAAATTCATGGTTTTCTGGCCCAGGTTTACACCAGAATGGAAAGTAGTTGATCTCAGGGTTTTGATAAGGAATATTGTATGCAGTGAGTCTAACATATACAGTATCTCTCTCAATGAAGCCTTCCTGCTCATTTTTGTCTTTGTCTTTTTTTTTCAATGCCAATAATTTTCCCCCTAACTGCCCGAAGTGGTGAAATCAGTTGCCAAGCTCAATAGTGCCATCTGCTGTTATTGACACTCCTAAAGCAGTGTTAATGCTGCCAGATGGATGTTTGGTAACAACAGATAAACCCGGGTCAGATCCCTGGACTGCTCCAAATTCCTCTTAAGTCGATGATTATTTGAAGTCCAGGAATCAGTGGCTGATTCGTTGGCGTACAACCACAACCACTCTGAACAGCAGAGATCCCTATTGGGCCATTCAGAGCAAGGGTCTGGACTCCCGCCCTTCAGTATCTGCTCCCAACCTCCAACACAGACACAAAACCAGTTCTCATTACACTTATCACTGGTGGTTTATATTTTAACCAAGTGGCCTCTCTTCCTGAAAGCCTGTTGTCTCATGGAGTCAAAGGCTCATCCCTCAAGACCAAAGCAGTCTTAAAGAACTTGAATTAACAAACGGTCACATGCGTGTTAATGCAGTCAGGTGACTCCGCAGTAGGTGCAAATGGATGCATGCCATATTTAGACTAAGGTAGTTGACTATGCAATGAAAGCAACAACAATTAACTTCTAGGAGAGTAACATCGGCAAAAAGGTTTTCACACATGCACAAAACTTCTTGAAAAATTTCAGAAAGTTTTCATGCTGAGCTTCATGTGTGAAAGCACACGTCCCAATATTTCACCCCTACTCTACCCAGGATATAATATTCTTTAAAATTCCCGGGTAAGCAGGCGAGGAGACTGATAAGACCCATTAGACATTACAAAGCAGCTTCATAGTCTTTTAATCTCGCCAGTAGACAAGTAGCATTTATATTACAGTAAAAGACTGTCGTTATAGGGTTGGACTGTATCTCTTCCTGGGCCCTCTTGGACTTCAGCAAATCTTTTTCACATCACCCCCCCCTTCCTGTCCGGTCTGATGGAAAATGTCATGCTGCTGGGGATATCTGCAGGGTTTTAGCAAACCAACAGTATGATATACCTCCACTGTTATTTGTGTAAGTACTTGAAATTGGTAAACACTCTTATCTAGGTATTTTAGAACTCGTGGTAACCACTGTGTCAGTTTACAGAGCAACCAAACACATTCCTGTTGTTAAAAAGAAAAAGACAATTCAGCTCGAGCCAATGTGGGGGGGGGAGATGTTTATATACTTTGTCTGGAGTCAGTGCATTGACTGTCTGTCCACGACCACTACGATCTCCGCGTACGTAATTAAACGGCTGCATTGTGTTTTCTGTACGTCAGTATGTTGTTGTTTTGTTGACATTGTGATTGCGCCGAACCACATGTAGCATTGACATGAAGGCAAATATTCTCATTATAGCATCATATAGCAGACTTTGTTGCTCTGTCCGCTACTTCCACGCCTTTTTTTACATCACGTCTTACCTCTGCAGACCCCCCCCCCCCATCCTGTCTGACAGGGATAGTCTCCTGCTGTGACGAGCATAATGTGAACAGCCAGGTCAGGAGAACATCCAGAACAGTCCTCCTGAAGTTATCTAGGTATTTTCAGGAGTGTATTTGTGAAAACGGCTTGAGTTAATTACAGAGTAGAAGCACACTGAATGACACCATAAATACTTTCAAAAACGAGGTTTTGATTGAGAATTCTTATTTTAAGAAGGTTAGAACAAAGTGAAGTGATTATTTTAGGAGTTATTGTTAAAAATACACTCAGGGATGAATTGCCGCTAGCCTGTTTACCCTCCATGACACTGATATCACAGCAGACACCCATCTGAGGGGAACAAGAGGATGATTAAAAATGAATTTCGCAGAGCAGAGGGAATTGTGTGCGTGTGTGTGTCTATTTGTGTGTGTATGTATGTGTGTGTGTTTTCTCTATTGTGTAGACCCTGGAGGCTTGGAAGCAGTAGCAGCTACAGCAGCGTGCTGGCTAAGTTTCTGTTGCTGCCTGGCATGTCACTGAGGGTTTATGTAAGAGCACACACAGGTTCCGTCTCTCTCACGCAGACACGCACACACACACGCACACACATTGTAAATACCCCGGCAATGGATTATGCATGTATTCCCTCTCCCTCTCGAAGCGGCTGCATTCGCTTCTGTGAAGTAGCTTCTAAGCGATTCTTTGATAAAGCAATGTAAACAGCCATATGCAGAGACAGCCAGCGCTGTCAAGCCAAGGTCCTGCCTGTGTGTTTCTCCAAATAGGCTTGACTGCATCTGACAATGTTAGCGAAGGGATGCATGAAACATAAGGCGTTATTTACGCAGCCCTCTTGTGCCAAAGTGGAACTGTAGGAAGCCAGTCCTAGCTAAAGCCTCATTTTTAAGCGTGTAACGACAGGGGAAAATGCAGACCTCGAGTGCTTGAAGGGCAAATTACAGTCTCAGACTGACCTCTAAAGCCTGCGCTGGTACACTGGGAGACGAACGGCCAATGGCAAACCTGCTACATATCGTTGATAACATTAGAGGCTGTGTCTGTAGCACCGTTGAGCGAGGAGAGATGACCTTGTAAGCTTCATGAAAAGCTGAGCCGAAATATTAATAGGCTTAAGAAACTTAAGTATTAAAAGATGTACGGATCAGATCTATTATATTCCACTCTATGTTTATTCTCAGATGATGAGTGGTCATTGAGCAGTCGCAGTGAGGGCTCATTTTTCTGTAGGCACAAGCCCTGAAGGTAATGATAAAATTAAACCACGGGGCTAAATGATGCTCAAGCTTCCATATTGCTGAGGGAGAGGAAATCTGGCACAAATGAGCTCAGAGGCTCCCAAAATGGGGGTACATGCTGGCCTGTTGAAGCAGCAAGGAGGACAGAAAGATATGGAGTGGGCTGGATTTGGCTTCACACACTCTCAGTGGAAAATAGACTGAGTGTGGCATCACCATGGCAGCCGTCCAGCGCAGGCATTATGGGACAGTGTGCGCATGAATGATCACCTATTGGGTCATCTTCTGGGAGATAGGACGGACGGGGGGGAGGTCTGTTTCTGAAAGGCCTGCAGCATGTCAGCTTTCTGTCTTTATTCTCTGTTGTCTGTGATATATTACAGCAGGCAATACAGAACACATTTGGCTCGTTATTGTATTGTGTGACAAAGACAGAATCAATCAATCAGAATTCTATAGTTGGTCCATCCATTCATCCATTATCGATACCAATTTACCGTTCAGGGTCACGGGGGGCTGATCCCAGCTGTCATTGGGCGAGAGGCGGGGTACACCCTGGACTGATCACCTGTCAATCACAGGGCTTGTATAACAAGCATTTAATAGGAAGGAGGAATATAATACACAGCTAACACATACTGTGAAGACAATCAAAATCAGACTAACTATGCATGGTGCCGTATTTAGACATTGAGACCACCAAGACTTTGTCAACATGTTAACTTCAGGTTGTTTGACTGCACAGTCAACAAGTAGATGAGTTGCTTCTCTTCAATCACATTCTTGGCAGGGTAGCTGCTCGAGACCACCCAGTGGTCTGTACACATGAAATGGGAATGAAAGTTCAAGGTATACTACCAGAATAAAGTAACGTAATGCTGTATGGTAAACTTTCATGGTTTCAGCTTTAATACATTTTTCCGTTATTAAAAAAAAAAGCTTTTTAAACAATTGGTTAAAGGAGCAATATGTAACTCTGACACCTGTTGTTTAAAATGGGTACTGCTGTCCAAATTAAAAAAAACATTGGAGAGCGCAGTCTACCCCTGCCCCCTCCTCTCTAGAGTGGATGCACACTCACAGGTTGTCATGTTGCGGACACTGAAGCTTCAGCGTTTAGCCAAGTCTGCATCAGTCTGTAAACCTTTCTGCGTTCTAACCTCTCTCTCTTTTTTTTTTTACAAACATCTCCAATATTTATCCTAGTTTTACCACGTATCTGCTCGTGGAGCTTATTAGAAAAAAGCTGAGGCATTTTAGGTCGGGTAGAATCAGTTCTATCTGAACCATAATGCCTTCTTCCATCACTGCAAAACCTTTTGGTTTGCTGTTTATCAGGCAAACTGAGGGGCTTCCAAAACGGCCGGTGGGGGTGCCTTAAAACCACCTACCTTCTCTGGTCAAAACAAAAACAGACTATTCAAGATTGGAATTGAAACATATGAAGAGGAAATACTGGCTGCTGCATTGTTTCTATAATATCCGATAATATAGTAAAGTCATTTTATGATTTAACTCAGTAGATATCTTAAATATTGCTCCTTTGAACTTGACCTTTTAAACTGACTTTTGACAGAATCCTTGACTCTACGTCCGCTTAATAGCTGTGCAAAGTATTGAAACATGTCCATCAGTGTTCCTCAGTGCCCACTTGGAGGATGCTGTCTCTATTAGACAGAAGTTAAGTTGTGGTTGAGGGGCGCTAAAAAAGCTATTAAATCGACGTTTAGAGGTTTTGGCCGCTGATCAAAATAATACGTTTCTCCATCAACCTTACGGCTGTGCTTTGATGTGACATTTTATGACAAAATAAAAAATAAAAACCAATGATAAAAATCATGCAGAGATAAAATAACAGTGTAAGTAATTCATAGTCAATGATTCTGATTCATATTGCCTTGTGATAGCAGGAAGTCTCTGCAGCTCAAACTCAAGAAAACACTGCAGAAGCAAAACTTCTGACTTACTGTAGGTTGCATCAGCTAGTGACCTTTTTGTCTAACACATGTTCTATCTGTATTAGCCAGGTGAATGCAATCTGCAGCTTTCCAAACTGTATATCTATAAAGTAAAGAAATCTTTACAGCATTTAAAGCCCGAACCCTTACAAGCTCATCACTGGAAGCTTTAAAGCTACAAGATGTCCGTCCAGCTAAGCTGTCATCTGAAGAGTTGGCAACGAAAACAGGCCAAGGAAACACAAAAAAATCTGGAATGAACATTGCCGTTACTTAATTATGAAGTTATTTTAAAACCGAGTCCTTTGTTGCTTCTCACTGACGAGCGTCTCATTTGCTGTTGAATCACTTCTCTGTGTTTGGAGCTGTATTATTCATCTGTTCTCTGATCTCAGTCAGCCGCTGTTCCTGGTGTGAAAAAGCCTAGATTTAAGTGTGACTTGTGAGAGTGTGTCTTTATATTCCATGCTATTTCTCTCACTCTTTCCCTGTGTTTCTGTCACTCTCCTTTCCCTTTTTTTTCCCCTTCCTTCCTCCCCGCCTCTCTGGCTTTCCCTCTCACAGCCCTTGGATCAACACCAGTGACAGCTTGCCTGCTGATTATGAAGGCTTTAATGTTCCATTTAACAGCAGCATGTTTTGGGTCGTGTGTGTGTGTGTGTGTGTGTGGGGGGGGGGGGGGAAGGTAGGGTATCTGTTTCACAGAATAGGCTTTGCCACACGCTCATTGTCACACAAGAACACGGCCACATTAGCCTTTTATTAAGCCAGCTGTGCCTGTCCGCCTGGCTCTTCCCTGAGTGGACAAAAGCGATCTGGCGTTCAGCCGGTCCTTTGATGGCCGATTGCAAACAGCCGTATCAAACAGCCGTAACAGTGAACGGACGGCAAAATCAAGAGAGGAATAGGTTAACAGCTTTATATCCACGGCTGTAAAGACGAGGAAACGGGCGTTTCAGGTCCTGACTTGGTCATTTTACAGATCGTTAAACGGTCATTTTGTGCCATCTAGTGATGGGAATTGTTTCTCGCCCAAGACAGCTGCTATCTATTTCCCCGTCATCTGCTTTTACATGCAAGAAAGATTAACTAAAGAAACTCAGATGGTAGAATTTCACAGTCTCACCACTCTGCCCCACTTTCCTTCTCTCTCGCTCTCTTTTTTACATAACAAAGTGTTTCATAACTTGCCAGATTGTCGAAGAGCCGCAGTGCCGTTCTCTCCCCCTCCCTCATCCACATCTCTCCCTCATCACTTCTCTGACACCTTTTCCCTCCTCTCCCTCATTCTCCCCGTCTCTCCCGCCCCATCGACTCTTCCTCGCCACATTGTCCCCGGCCGTCCATGTGCCGCCGCCTCTCCCTCCCGGGCCCCGCGGGGTCGAGCTGAAGCGAGGCCGTGTGGGGACAGGAGGCAGGGCTCGTAGGAGGGGAGCCACGTTCAATTTGTGCAGGAACCATCAGGCAGCGTCCCGTTGGTCCTTTGCCCGCTTTGCTCCAGCACCCCCTCATGCATCTCGAGGGGGCTTCCTTCCTCAAATTAGTTTGGCTTCTGCACAGCCGAGGGGCAGATAGGAACCTGTACCGAGCTCCATCGCGGTTACACTCTCTCTACCACTTGCTCTGTCACACTCACTTAAGTCTCCTGCTTCATCTTCTCTGTTTTCATTCCTCTGTCTCTCATCTTTTAGCTCATTGACATTCCTCTCTCTCCGCCCCAAACAACCCACCCCCCCCTCGTTCTTTTCTGTCTGTTAACTTCTCACTGCAGTCTGATCGGTTTGCTGCTGCAGCAGAATTTACTTGGGTGGGACCTTGGTGCAGATGGGCAGCTTTACAACCCAAACTGACTCCCACTGTCTAACCCTGTCTTATTCATCCTCCTCTTCTTTCTCTTCCACTTTCTGCCCCTCCCCTCTTTCTTTCTCGCTGAAGGATTCAGGGACTCGTCTTCCCCCTGCTGTGACTGCAGACACTTTGTGCATGCTGGGGGGGGTTATTGTTATTACAGGCTATGGCAGCATTCATTGCCCCTGTATAACGAGAGCGTCTGCTTCGTACAAAAGCAAAGACAACATGTAGAACACTTGAAGTGACACTTGAAGTCACTACCTGAAGTGATTGCTTGCTGCATGAGATTGTGGTCAATTTTTTCTGAACCTCTTTTAAAGCATTGGCTTTTTTTGGGGCGATAAAAGCTGCTCAAGTATTCATATTTTGAGTCATTATGGATAAATGGATAAGTGGATCTCTTTCCATGGTGAAATCGTCACCTTATTCTGCAGTTCCCCTCGACCTGACAGAAGTTTTTAGCACACAGAAACATTTAAAACACAGTTTGTTAACACTGTGGAGGAGTTCTCATCCAAGGAGGAGCCAGGAATAGATGTCGAATAAAATCATAGCTAAATATATGCTTGACATCATAGCTACTGTTTTAAAAGGTGTTTTTATATCTGTAGTACTTTGGCAGTGCATTACATAAGTTAACTAGCATTCTGGCCAATTTGGTCACGATGACACTAATATTTTATGAACTGTCCATGAATGATAAATGGATTTGAATAGTTTTTTTGACTTGAATAGTCTTCTGACCCAACTAGCCATCAGTACTTTTCCATTTACGCACTGTTAGCGTAGCAGCAGGAGCAATTTAAAGTTCAGTGTCTTGCTTAAGGACACTTCAACATTTGCTTGCAGTAGCTGGGGATCGAACCCCAACTTCTGGTTGATAGACGACTGACTGAACCACCGAGCCACACCTCAGAAATAAGACAGAATCTTGAATCAAATGTTGAACATTGTAACAGGGATTTGATTGTCATAAAATCACATTAAACCAATCCTTCATCAGGTGTCCAATAACACATCATTAAATAAATGATCTTTTTGCTTCTTGACTGCTGCTTAATTTGTAAATCAGCAACTTTGTGCCAATTATTTCCCTAATCAACCTCAAAAGTGATTATTAGGGTTGTCAGCATTAACTAGTTAATAACAATTAATTAAGGTATCTGATTAATTAATTCATTTTTAAATCAAGATTAATCACATGCTATTTTGTCCCTTTAGGCGCACCGTAGATAAGCCTCCTCAGTGTCTCCCTGTAGTCACGGTGATTGAGAAGGACACTATTGCATCTTTGAATGTCTCATTTCACTTTAAACTCTCAAACAGCTCAGCTGACGAGTCCAAAGTAATATCCACTTTATGACATCACACATTTACCTTTGTTGCTGTTCCTTTGAGCTGTTTTCATTTTGTTTTTGATCTGTAATGAGTTCCTTTCTGTGGTTAATGTTAAGTTAATGTCATAACCATGGATGGTTCTTACTTTTTTCAAAATAAAAGCAGGGTTAAATTCAAACAGAAAGCTAGGTACTCTCAGGTTAAGACAGTACAAAAAAAGTATTTCAAACATTTGATGAAAAAAATACTGAAATTTTGCAATTATTTGTGATGAAATCAGTTGTTGCGGTTGAAACCTTTTTTTAAGCCCGTCTTACTCACTGACTTGACTTTCTCCTGCCTCCTACATCCTACACTTCCTGTAATCATAGAGCTCAAAGAAAGGACCAACAGAATCTACAGACCTGAAATGACAAATTGAATAATAACATGATGTAGAGTACTGAGAGAAAGCTTTTAAGTTGATTTATTAAATCAACTGAGAAGATCTAAGTGCAGAGGAGTGACTCCTCCTCCAGTGATTCCTTTGCTTCCGTTCCGTGGTTTGTGAAGATGTTGTTTTATAGTTTCTATTCATGTAAAATCATCTTGACTTAATTTATTCAAACAGATTTGTTTTTTCTAGTTTTCTCATTTCCTTGATGAATGCTGTTGCTGCCGCATCACCGGCTCTCTTTTGTGTACACGCGTCCTCATAGAGCCACCCCGCTCGGCTTAGATTGCCCATCAGCTCGGAGAGTTTTCACCAAAGAGGTCAAGTGAAAGGTTGTAACTAATGAATCGCTCAGCTTCTCACAGCTACCCACGGGGCTCATGGTCCACGGAAGATGACGAGCAGAGCGGGGGCTCTGCGGTCATCCACTGCGTTACTGCATTAACCTCTGAGCTGGTGAGGATGCAGTGATGACATGGACTGCTAACAGGCTGAGGGGCTTAAGATTAGGAAAATACTGACTGAGCACAGAGCTGATCCATAGTATTTACTTAATCATGTACAGTACAGTCTTAGGGTTTTAGCTTTCAGCATCAGTTACGGCAATATGTTTTTGTCAACACTAATACATTCAAGCAAAAATCATTTTATATCTGACACAAAGAAACATTTTAATCATTAGAACATGTTTTCCCTTTAACCTTTTCACTGTTACTCTGAAATCTCTGATAGTTTGTCGGCTGACGAGCCGGATATAGGATTATTCATTCTCTATTACGGTTGCCTTGTTAAGTCCTGGTATTGTTGTTGAAATTTACTTGAAGACAAAATTGTACTTTGTCATCTCTTTTGTGGATATCTGGCACATTTTTTCTTTTTTGACGTGAATTAGAAAAATATGTCTCTAGCCTTGTTAGCACGTGAAAGCTGGTGCTATTAGCTCTAAGCTAACATCAGCATGCTAACATTCAAAAATGACAGTGCTAAAATTCTTTGGTTTAGCAGGTTTCAGGTTGTTTCAGACTAAATATCACTGACACTGAAACATCGGGATTTACTACTGCAAAGTGTATTTGTGAGGAAGAGGACTCAGTCACGTGTCACGATGCATATTCTGTGTTAAAGTTTTAAAGAGATTGGCTGTACAGCTAGGTGGACTGACCATACGTCTCAATTTGACAGGACCTGTCCCGTTTTTCAAGCTCCCTGTCCAGCTTCCTTGGAAAAGTACCAGCCATTGATTTGAAAGCTGTCAGTTTTAGATGATTTCCAATAGCATTGTTGTCATTGATACTAGGGCCTGAATGATGTGGGATTTTTGGGGCCGATATCGATATTTGGGAGAGGAAAAATTAGATACCGATAAATCAGACGATATCTTTATAAGATCTATGTTTGATCTGGTGAGATAGATAGATATAAATATACACATGTATACAGTTAATATACAGTTAATATTATATATAATATAAAATATTTATTATTATGACAAGATGGTCACTCAACTGGAAAGTAACTGCACATGTACGTGCGTCACCGTTTGACACTCTGGAGAGCGATGATGATTGTTGTGATCAATATAGCGCCCTCTGCTGTTGAAAGAGAACTGCGAGTGTTATACAATGAAACTCAAATGAAATGTCGGCACGTATCTCCGATTTAATTAGCCGATACCTAGAGCCACTTGATATGCTAATATCGGCCGATATTATCAGCTGGAAAATCAAATGGTCTAGCTGTATTTGATACGCACTTTTATTGCAATTACATCGCATGATCCTGCAAAATCTGACATTGGTCTTATTGTGACAAAGTTTGTATACGCAAAAACATGACCTGCATCATTTTACAACAACAGAGATCTGAGCCTCTAATCATCACTGAATTACATTTGCTGTGTGTCTGAGCTGAACGGGCAAATGTATCTGTTCCTTGTAAGTTCTGTTTGCAGGGGAGTCAAGCTTAGGATTCTAAAAGTGTTTTTGATTTTAACATCATTTTGAAGTTGCAGAGTGAGAGACTAAACATCCCACCATGACTGACATCATCACACAGGTTCATCCATTTTTTGAGAGTTTTATTGAACAAGCTAAATTTGAAACACTTGATCACGCAAAGGAAAAATTACTGATCATTATTTTTGTCTTCCTCTGTTCTCTCTTCTTTTTTAAAAATTCATTTTAGTTCTTCCCCTACGGCGATGCTTCCAAGTTTGCTCAGCACGCCTTCAGGACCTTCGACAAGAACAGCGATGGCACCATCGACTTCAGAGAGTTCATCTGTGCGCTGTCCATCACATCTCGAGGCAGCTTCGAGCAGAAACTCAACTGGGCCTTCAACATGTATGACCTGGACGGAGACGGCAAGATCACACGGGTGGAGATGCTGGAGATCATCGAGGTAACACAGCAAAGAATAACCTCAAAAGAATCTTTTGAATAGCTTATCAATCTTATATAAATCTTCACATCTAACTCAGCAAAAAAGATTATTAAGTAAATTTCAACTACTTCTTTTAGGTTCTTAATTGGCAAGCATGAACTACACTTCCCCTAGCTCTGTGTGGTTAAGAGTACAGATGCACCGATTGGGAAAATCAGGACTGAAACAGATACCGATGTTTGAATAACAATTTAGCCGATAGCTGATTCTGATACCGATGTTTGTTTCCTGCCTTCTTTTGGTGTAAATCTCCCATAATGCCACCAACTTCTCTCATGTTTGACAATGAAAACAATTTAGAGTTTGTTCAACAGGTGACTTAATCTGCCCAATAAAAAACCTCTTCTCTGAATCAGTCGTTAGGTGTACTAGATGTCAGAACTAAACTAATTTGGCACAACAAATAAACATCAGCTGCTGACATCGCTTCATGCAACATGGTTTGCCGATGTCTGTCATTAGGGCCAACATCATCCGATACCGATGTTGAACCGATGGTGCATCCCTAGTTAACAGAAATTTCTATTGTTTGTAATTAGTAAAATGTTTCCTAACAGCTGAGGTTTGAGTCTAAAGGGACAGACAGAAGACTTATTATCTGAATACAGGAATAATGTGAAACTATAAACAAGAAGCAAAAGAGCAGCTTTATTGCATGTTATCAGGTGTTTGGGCATCTTTTTCTCCATCTCATACATGATATTATGATCTGGTGGAAGGAAGAGTGTACTGTTATTCCGTAAACATATCTTTAGACATTATTCCCACAAGTTTTAAGATATTTTTATTATAACTTGGATTGATAGTGAGTATCTTACATGTGAAATATCCAAGCAGCCAAGAGAGAAAAGCCACCCAGGATTGATCGCTCTCCCCTCTCTCTCCCCTCTTTCTCCCTTCTCTCTCCCCTCGCCTCACATACCTGTTCACTCTGCTGTTAAAGCAAAGTCGACTGACAATCATGTGCTCTGCTCACAAACACACGCAGACTAAGGGGAGAGTTTTCTGGGATTGTTCCTCTTCTACTCGTGGTGGTGTGACCCCTCCTGTTGAAGACCTTCTTCTGGTTGTTTTGTTTAACTGGTCACTATATCACCAGTCCCCGATTGCAGTCACTATTACTGTTAGCTGTGTCACTGTGTTCTCAATGCAGAAGATTTAAACAGCAGATTGTTCCTTTATATTTCTTCCCTGTCAAATCACGTCCCGTGCTGTGTATTTTGACAGCGCAGGGCATACTGAATAATTAGATAATACTCACTGAGGTATAAAAAGATGCTTGAGTGTAGCTGAAACCCACTGACAGGCAATCCAGCTGTGCTCCATCTGCTCTGCTGTCACATGAGGAGAGGACACCTCATTATAACACACAGCCATTTTCTTTAAGTCCTCCCTTCTCATCTGTTTTCAATACAGCCAGACCGATTGATCAGTCAGCCGATAATAACGGACAATGTTCACTTACACAGTGACTGTCAGTATCAGCTAATTCTATCGCAGATATGTGCTGATATTACTAGATTCATTCACCAGTCAAATTGCATTTAATTGACTTTCATTTTATTACACTAGCAGTTCTCTTTCACCAGCAGAGGGCGCTATATGGATTACAGCAGGCATTATCACTCTCCAGAGTGTCTAGCGGTGATACGCCTACATGTGCAGTTACTCTCCATTTAAGAGACCATCTTATCTTTGTTATATATCTTTTCCACAAGTGTTTGATAACTGCATTTGAGGGATCAACACTCTAAATGTGTATTTCTATATCTATCTATCTCTACATATTGTAGATCTTAGAAAGATATCGGCCGATATATCGGTATCAGATTTTTTCTCTCTCTAATGTCGATATCGCTATCTGACCCAAAAATCCCATTTTGGTGGGGCCCTAGTTTTCAGCGCATCACTTGGAAAAAGACTGAAGTGAAGGAAACCTCAGTATATTAAGAGATTTATAGTCGTTTTCCTGCTCTCTTTCTCCCCCTGCAGGCGATCTACAAGATGGTCGGCACGGTGATCATGATGAAAATGAACGAGGACGGCCTGACGCCTGAGCAGCGGGTGGACAGGATCTTCTCCAAGATGGATAAGAACAACGACGACCAGATCTCTCTGGAGGAGTTCAAAGAAGCGGCCAAGAGCGACCCGTCCATCGTATTACTGCTGCAGTGTGACCTCCAGAAATAGGCCGGAGGGCGAGCGAGCGGAGCGCTCCACCAGCCACCACGGACTGCACAGAAAGAATTTCATGTTCCATTCAGTTTGCAGCTATTTCCACTGAAAAAAAAAAAATTATGCTTGGACTACCTTTCAATGGATCTGCTTCTTGTGTTTGAAACACTCGTGTGCATGAGAATGTTACTTGCTATAAAAAGATCTACACACAACATACGACAGTGTGCTGGTACAAGAGTGCAGGTGCACACTCACACCACAGACACATTCACACACACACACACACACACACACACACACTCAGACACACACACGCCTCTCACTACATATAAACACCTTGCACAAATGATATATATAGATACAGTATATAAATATGAATATATATATTTAAATTATTCAAAGATCAACTGCCAAAATGTGAAGTGTGCAAAGTATTTTCCATAAGGTTTCATTCCACTGGAGCTTGCGCATCAGTGATGTGCTACGTTCAATTTGCCGCTACTCTATTTATTGTTCCAAGTTTACTGACGCTAGCTGTATGTGTTTCATAATACTGAGTAATGTCGAACCAAATTCCTATGAAAATGTATCTGCCTCCGAGAAGACACAGTATCCATCGTCTTGACTATTAGCTAGAAGAGATGGATTAGCATTTGTCCAACTTTTCCTTCCAAGAAACATGCTTGTACTGTCAGTAACGACAATGTAAACGTAGTTAATTTGCATGCCTTTAGGTTCTGCCTTAAAAAATCTCCCCATTTTGCATCCTGTGATTGCAGACGGAAAGCCTTATCATAGCAAGTGGCGGTGACGCTCGTCCGGGAGAAGCCGTGAGAAAAAAAGATTTTAAGCGCATAAGGGAGAAAAAAAATCATCTTAACAGTGAGTCCTTCTACAAGTGTTGTCGTATGGGATGTGATTTTTTTTTTTGTGATCTGTCGAAAACGTTTTTTCTTTTGACTGCTTTAATGTGGGAGCATGTTTCCTTGTAGAGTAGCTGTAGTATATGTTGCTAAGAACTTAATCCCCGCCCCCTTTGCATTTACACATACTATCTCATGATGACACAATTAGCAGAAGTTGATTATGGAGGAATACAGAATCGGAAATAAAGAGATACATTGGCATTGGAGGCGAGTGAGATCAAACATTTACAAGAAGACTCTCGAGAAAGAAAGAAAAGGTCCCTTAGCTGAACATAAATGAGATTATAAATAAGAACAAAATATTATTCTATAGTTGTAGAACATTGTTATCAGACTAAGTTAGAACCTTCAGTATGTTTCACCATCAGAACCACTTTTTTCCAGTTAGCCTGCAGGTTGCATATCATTCTATTCAAGTCAGAGGAGTGTATTTGAGACTGAGCGTCAATGAGGAGAACAAATAAGGCCCGCGCAGCATTTTAACTTTCTCGTCTGTCTTTTTCAGTGGAAGTAATTGAGTGCTAAAGTGGTGAGAGGAGCAGTAGTGAATGGCGTTTCATTAAACACTGTAACTAGTAGAGGACAGCCCTTATGTAGAGACGTGTGTTTAGTAGGTTAAATACAATTCGCCCTTAACCCTCACAAGTATTTCTCTCCTACCAATCAGTCAATCTTTTTGTACTTTTTTACTCCCCTCTCTCACACATTGTTCACGTCCTGACGCATTGGAAATGTAGAGAAGTTCAGCGGAGTGTGGTGCGCCCCCCCCCCCCCCCCCCCCCCGAAACACGACTTTAAGTTTGACCTCTTAGCCCACCTGTAACTTCAAATGAGTTCACCTGGTCCTGTCTGAAAGCACCGCGGACGCTTTAACGACCTGCATTAATGCTACCAGTGTTTGAAGAGCTAAAGGAGGCTAAAGGAGACGTAACGAGTAATCAGTATTGCAATAAAGATTGAGCATGCCAGTCCATCGTCATCGCCCTGCAGCGTGGCTTTTCACCGTCACTTTGTAATCTGAACTTCTTTACATGAACGTCTTTGGCCAGACAATGTTTCTAATTCCAACTATGTTATTACTATTATTGCTATCAAGATACCAAATGTAAGCAAAGGCAACCGTGTACAAGGGTTCTTTTGTAGCATGTATTGTGTCCCTGACGACATGGCTGCACTACTCCCTGTGTTGTGATTTAATCTAATAAAAGGAACTCTATGGGCTCTCGTCTGCTCATTAACTTATTCAATCTAAATCAGTGTCACAGATCCACATCTGGACCAGAGGTTCTTAAACTGCACACACTCACATTCTCATCAGATCAGATCATACACCCCTCTCATCATGTTCTGATTGTGTTAGTTTTGTCTGAATTAATGTTCCAATATGTAAGATCATAACATTACCTTACTATATCATCAGACATTAGGGAATCATGATATGTTGAAGTGCTGGCTTCTCTGACAACAATGCAGCAGACAGTATGTCTTTCTAAGTTAAGATTCAGGTGGTTAATGGTCTGTATTTGTTTTGATGCAAACAAAGGGCAAACGGCAAACCAACAGGTGTTGCAACAATGGAAGCGAGCCAGAGAACTGGTTCAGATAGAAGTGATTATACTTGACCTAAAAATAATCTGCATTTTTTCGAATAAACTACACGAGCAAAAATTAGGATAAATATTAGAGATGCTTTCGAAAAATGGAGAGAGGTTAGAACGCAGAAAGGTTTCAAGACTGATGTAGAGCTGGCTAAACACTGAAGCTTCAGTGTCCTCCACATGACAACCTGTGTGCACAGGACTCTTAGGAGGAGGGGGCGGGGGGAGACAGATATCTCCAATGTTTTGAATTTGGACTGAAGTACCAATTTTAAACATTAGGTGTCAAAGTTACATATTGCTCCTTTAAAGTGTGTGAAGTGACACTACAGGAAATCCAATTATATAAAAATGTTGGTTCAATTTAATTCACGCTGTTTCAGCCTGTGTTTTTTATGGTGGTATGATCCATATTTTTAGATTTCCAAACCAACCCATTTCCAGTGTTTCATCTATGTATCCTATCCAGGAGTCACATTTCTATATCATTTTATTCAATGTGGATGAAGTGCATCAATGAACCTTGGTACTAAGGAACAGGATAGGAACATCTCAGAGTTTGCTAGAAAGCAAATTTAAGTCCACTTAAAAATGACAAAGTATTAATATACGTTTACATAATACACAAAGAAACGTTGTATCAAATGTTACTTTAAGATCATTCATATGATGGTTTGTCCATCACGGTAAAGTGATGAATGTATTTTATACTTCAGCTCATCTTAAAACAGTGCAGATTCATTAAATACAACTCAAGTAAAAGCCTAATGTCTAATCTCAAAATCTGTCCGTTGTGTTGAAACTCTTGCTCTGTACTTCTAGATAGCTCGTGGAGGGCAGGATTACTGTGGAGTTCACACAAGTGAAGACTTGAGGTCTTCTTCCCCCACTACACTCGGTCTGCAAAGAACTGCAGTAAACTACACAGAGCTGATAATTGATCTTGAACTAAATGTACTTTCCCACCCAACATGGGATCATAAAGCATCTGAAAATACTAAAAGCCAGTGAAATTAAGTTTTGAAGATATATTGTTTACTGGCATATAATATTCTATGTAATGTTGCTTACCTACCACCAGATGTCACTGTTGAGAGATATTTGCTTTTATTGGTGAAAAGCCTCTAAAAACAGTTTTTCCTTCAGGGATTATTGTTTCCTAGGTGGATTTAAACAAGCAGCAACAGTAACTAGTGGAAATACAGTAACTCCCTTTTTAGAAATACTTTTCAGTCTTTGTAGGAAGGGGAAGGCTGAAATGTTTACCCATAATTCTTTGGTAAATTAGCATTGAATACTCAGGTTTTCAGTTGGAAGCTGTTTTCATCAAACATATACAGCCAACTGCAAAGTTAGACCTCTGAGACTGCATCCCCACCAGCTGTTAGAGGCTTCAGGCAAACTAGAGACTGGGAAACCCCTAACCCCTGTGCAAATGTGGAAAATACACAAGTCTATTTAATCTAAAGGGTTCACACAGAGGACAGCACTTCCACTATGTTATATCAACGGAGTGTAAAAAGTGAGCAGACTGGAGATTTTAGAAAAGGAACATTTATTTGACAGAATACTTTACATAGTCAGTACTCAAACTTGATTTCATACCACACTCTGGCTAGCTTTAAATTAAAGGTTTGTAAAAGTATGAAAAGGACTGACAAAAAAAAAGTGGAAAAACTATTTTCTCAAGCAGATTTAACATCTTACAAGGATTAACACAATGACCGATCAACGTCTGATTCCTGGAGTCGTGTTTCATGCTTTTCCCGTCTGTAAGACAATTCCTCCCTGTCTAGAAGATCACTTTCTTACAGATGGTCTATCCCACATTCAGAGGTTTCCAAGATGGACATTAACAAAATTATCAAATATAAAAGAAGAAGAATATTTTCGACCTGCAAACCAGCAAATCCTGACCAGCAAACAGTAAGTAGCTTGTAAGGATTGTAAAGGTAAAAACAAACAAGCGGCGGTGAAGGTGGATGTGCTGAACGGTTACTTTGGAGGGTCTGTGTTGATGCCGTATTTCTCTTTTAGAAGCTTCAGCTGTTCCTCTTTCTTCTTTGTGTCCATCTTCTGGAAAGCCTGGAAAGAGATGATAACACAGAGACAAATTGATTTATCCGTCATATTACTTTCTCATATTTATTTAATCTAAAGACCTATAATGTTGCTTTATTTTCTTCATTTATTCCTCAGGAATATAACCAGCAAAGGACAAAATACCCCCGACCCCACTCAAAAGGTTAGGGTAAGGGCCCACTCGTTACGGATGTAAAAGAAAAAAGTGATTAAAGTTTAAATGAACAAATACTGTCTGTGAAAGTTAAGTGTATTTAAATATGCTTAAATAGATAGCAAAATAATTCAATAAAAAGGAGGAGAACCCAAAATGTTATTCTAATTTCCACACGGATGTTCTTCTTCAGCATGTAATAGGCATTTTTCTCAAACATACAAAAGGTGAGACTAATTTATAATATACAAAAATAGGTTCTAGTCCATCCAGCAGAAGGAGACTCCACCATATGGTTTTTTCTACCATTATAGCAAAATAAATGCCATTCAATTCAACCAAATATTTATTTTCCTGCATCCTGAAACATTTTAATGCACCAGTTTGTGATTTTTCTGCTACATTTATAATTATGATCTATTCTTGTTTCCTGCAGACTGAGATTACAAACTGTTAAATAACCCTGACTTTTTTAAAACTCTAAAAACTGAGATCCAGTCCTCGCTTCCATCATCGCCTACCTCAGTTTCTCTCTGTGCATCTGCTCCTTTGACAATTACCATCAGGAGTTTGTTTCATTAACAACACAACTTGTATAATAAATAAGATAAATTCAATCTCAATTCTGTTATCACAGCAGGTGAGCCTCAAGTGAGAGGGCTTTTTTTAATGACGTAACAAAACTAAGAGAGTGAAGAGTTTAACATTTAACATAAGACGTCAGCCATCTTTGCATTTCAGAAGAGACGTGACAGCGGTCCTCTTTCTCTCTCTTTGATCATCTGCAGAGTTTACAGACACGACTGTCCTCCAACCTGAAGAAGCATACCGACACAGTATTCAAAATACATACCCTGTTTGCATTGTAGTAGAGGACCACCAGGTAACGGTTGCAGACGTTGAAGCCTGACAGATGGTCACAGGCGTTCTTGGCATCAAAGATGTCTTCATAAACCACGTACGCTGTTCCTCTGCTTTCAGGTGTGTTCCCTCTGAGAAGCAAGAGAGACCAAAGCACACAGAAAATAAATAAGAGAAATAACTGCAGTGTCAAACAAGTGTTTTAAAAACAGAAGTTCATAATTAAACATTTTGTAAGTCATGGGAGCGGCAGAGCGGCCCTGGGTGGGTGTGCACAGGTAATCCTGAGTCTGCCGTCATAAACAAGCATCAAGCTTAATTTGCAGCTCATGCTCGATGGACGCTTGCTGCTCTGTGTTTTGAAGTGACATTGCACCCTGAATTGAGGCTTTATGACGAGGCTGCGCTGGTGCGATGCAAGTTGAATGAAGTTCGGGGGAAAGTGTCACAGTGCGTTTGTGAACCAACTCGCCATTGAAGACGGCATGACCTGATTTATGAATTAAGAATAAAGTCGCTTATTGTCAAATTTATCTTGGTCATGTGCTAATGCGTTTGTCGCGAGGTGGGATGCATTGCTAGATTACTATTGAATGTTTTATATGTCTGTTTTTGAATTCAGTTATCCTATTCCTGCTCATCTTTAACTGTGTGCAGTTTCAAACTTTATCTCTTCACTCATCTCTATAAACAACGACAACCTAACAATTTGTGATAAGCACTTTCTTTTGCCCATTTGGCTGAAGTCCAGAGAGTAATTACTTACGTTCTGATTTGCCGTATCGGTCCATATTTCCCAAAGATATCGTACATCTCCTCAGCTGTGATCTTGTAAGGAAGATTCCTGATGTAGAGGATTCTGTTCACCTCAGGAGGTAACCGTATCTGCAGCACACAGCAACAAAATCACTTTTTAAACATCTTCAGCTTGCTAGTGAAACAACAAAGAGGAAAAGTTTTAAAACTAAAAAACACTGGTGTAAATGATCGAGGTCCAGGCACTGAGGACGGCTTGAAGGCCTTTGGTGTATAGGGCTAGAACATTTAAATTACACCAAAGCTTATTGTCTTGAGCCTTCTTCAGGGTGTAGTGACAAACTGAGACAAAGAAAGTAATTATCCAAATAATTGGGTCTTTTTTGGCGTTAAGTTTTCCTTCACTTTTATTTTATTTAACCTTTATTTTACCAGGCAGAATTACTTGAGATCAAATGACCTCTTTTTCGAGCACGGCCTGGCCAAAATGGCAGCAGCAAAAAAGAAATATAAGACAAACCCAAAAAGAAAGCACAGACATGAGAAAAAGAGACAAATACAGTCCAGAAGGTGAAGAAGAAGGAGGAGAAGATCATGTTAAACAAAAACACAACACCACAATACAATACACACTAAAAGAACAATTTTGTGATGGTGATAAAATACTGTGCAGTGAAACATTTACACACTCCGAAATAAGTAATAAATATAATATATTTTGAAGTATTGTCTTCCATGAGCACCTGTAGTTTCAGTGATATCAGAAGAGCTCATGTTGTCTCTCTTTTTTTAAAGATGTATTTACTTTGACAAAATGAATCTTTCTTAACAGTCAAAATGTTTCAACCAAAGCAAAAGTTTCAATTTTTTATTAAACTCTGAGAGTTTATCACCCAAATGTATACAATGTCCCTACTTTCTCCAAAGAGGAGTCAAACAAAGTTATTTGTTTACGTATAATTGAACACCTTTATGATTATCAAGGTATCAACATTAGTGTAAATTCTTATTATTATTATCATTATTAATAATAATAATTAAAATACCTCTAAAACTACATTTCACACCGCATATAGTCTCCCTACACTCTTACCGTCATCTGAACATGTGAGTTTAGATTTATAATGAACAGCTTGAGAGCTATAATGTGTAAAGTTAAAGCTATAATGTTTAATAATGTTTAATAATGTTTAATAATGTTTAGAGTTTAACGTCAGCAGTGTGATTGTTTTCAGTGTGTTAGCATGCTAACTGTTAGCTAGGACTCGGTAAAGACAGCTTCTAGCCATCACCAAGCCTTCACTCTGGGCTATTCCTATAAAATAATATACTAACCACCAAGTTTATACTCACATTTGCGCGTTTCGCTGCTTGCATAGCCATGGTAAAATCTTTTTAAGGGTCAATTAAGCAGCTGAAAAACAAGCACGCAGTTCCGAAACTCTTCACTCTCCACCTCAAAATGGCAGCAGTCGCCAGCTAGTGACGAACTTCCGGTTCAGGGCTGAACGACTGCACGGAAATAAAGAACAGTGCTGCCCCCCGCAGGGCAACAACAGTTATTACAGCACTTCACCTTTCCACCTGGGATTTTCAACATTCAAATTAAATAAAAAACGATGCTAAAGCCACCTTTAGCCACCTACAAGTTATATATTGTGACTAAAGTTCTATGAAGACATTTTTGGGCTTAGTACACATGTAATATTTGTAGAAACACCTACAAGTTTCAATCTATGTTTTCATATACTTAAAAGTCATTTATTTGAGATGCATGTAGGCTATCATTTATGGATGAATAAACGTTGATTTAGATTATAAAGGTCCCAGTTTGGACACTCAAAGAATCCCAGTCAGTTATGAAAATCTTTCCTGTAGAGTCAAAGCGTCCTTGATAACTATTATGTCAAATTTAGCCTATGAGACTGTTACATCACCTTTCTATCAATAAATACAAACTAAGTGAAGGTTTCAGATAACGATAGCATTGTATATTGTATTAGTTTATAGATTTGTTTTATTTGTAAAGGGACCATGTACAATTAAACCTAAATGATGCCATGTGATGTATAGAGCCAGAGTTAGCTTGGAGTTCATTTACATCTGCTGTCCCATACAACCAAAATACAATAGATGCATTGCTTCAAAAATAAAGAATGTCCAACAAAAAAAGGAGAGCTGGGGTTGATCAGCTCAGTTTATTCTGTTGCTGCGCCAAATAACAAAATTTACTATAATACTGTTTCTTTCTTAACATTATAACAGTTAAACAGCTCCACAAACCAAATAAGTAGGTTATTTGGAAATAACATGCTGGTGTATTGATGACAGAGCAAGTATTGCTTCATTTTATTTTGAAAGTAATGCCAATTTCTCATACAGAAAAACAGAATACTATAGTAAAGACCAGTCAGACATTAAAGATAGATAAATAAAATAAGATAAGGTTGAGCCTAAAAATGTGAAGCTGATTAAAAAAATAGATTTAGAAAAGAAAAAGATTGATACTCTATTTTCTTTGCAGGATGTTTGTCATTAAACTTGTTTGACATAACTTCCTCCATGCTGATGTCACGGGGACTGATCAATCACTTTACCAACCATTAACCTACTGGTGCCCCAATATTTTCAATATTATTCAAATACTAAGCCATGGGGTGTGTAATGTAAAATATTACATGCAGAATCTTGAAGCTATAGGAGCTGCCTGCAAAATAGTGTGAATGAAAGGTTTCAAGCCCATGATGAAATGATCAGGCCAAGCTCTGCTTCCGTTTGTATGTAGATCTGATAAATGACAGCTTGTGTATTGTTTGATCAACAGCCCCTCCATTCACAAATCACAGTTTAACAACACTTCTCTGTGGTAACATAAATCATGATGCTGCTCTTGCCACAAATTAAAGCTAACTGACGGTTTTGAAAACGTGTGGTGGCTGTTCTCCTATATCTATGTACACACAGTGGCCAGTATTGTTTGTTGTTGTTGCAGTCTTCCTCGGTGTAAAGAGGAAGTTGCTGGGGAAATAACTCTTGACGCAACACTTTTCTCTATCATCCTTTCTTAAGTGTAAGTTCTCTCTTACATTCTTTTTAAAAGCTGTCAGTTAAAGACACTCTTAATGTCCTGGATAAAGTAAAAATCTGTTCATGAAAAAAAGAGAAATGTATGCTACAGCAATTGAGGTGTAGGTCTATGCGTATGACAGAGAGAAAGACACCCTTTTTTTTTTTACATGAACAAAAGACCAACATGTTCTGGTTTGAAGAGCCTCTTAGAGAGGTCTTAACATAAACTGTTTTTCTGTAAGTTTAAGCTTTGAAATATGTGCATTATATTATTTGTATTAACTTTCATGAACAAGAGTCCTTTAATCCTCTAAGAGCTGATGTGCTGAAGAACATATCAAGAATTAGAGGACTTATGTCCCAGCAGGACCCGGACAGACTTGTTCAGCATGCTTTTATCTTCAGTCGACTCGATTGCTGTAACAGTGTCTTGACTCGTCTCCCTAAAACATCAGTCAGACAACTGCAGCTGATCCAGAACGCTGCTGCTAGAGTCCTCAGCAAGACCAAGAAAGTGGATCACATCACTCCAGTTCTGAGGTCTTTACACTGGCTGTCCCAGAATTTAGGGCTAAAATACATTAGTTACCTACCGAATAACAATGAACCATCCAGGTGGTCTGGGACAGGTCTGCTTGCATAGAGAAACAGTGCTCAGGTTCTTTGCTCCACATATCTGGAACAAACTCAGAAAAATGCAGGTCTGCTGAAATGCTCAGTTTTAAATCACCTGTTTACAGCTGCCTTTCAGTAAATTAATTTAATACATTTATTTTAATAAGATATTGACCTATAACTCTGCACTGTAACTGTTAATATTATCTCTTTTATATTTTAGCTGCTTTTATTTTGTCTTCTCTTTGATATTTAAGGTTATTTAATCATTTTAATGTGTTTTTCAGCCCTTTGTCATGATGCTTTTGATGTCTTTATGTAAAGCATTTTCAAACTTGCCTAGCCTAAAGTTAATTTCATTTTTGTTATATTTTGATTAAAAATTAAAACAACGAATTTCTATCGTTTCAAAGTAACATAAAATTAGAAAAGTAATCAGAAAAGATCGTTCGTCGTTTCTGCCTTTACTTGATCGTCAGGGCAACGCGAAAGCCACTTCCGGTGCGGGAGAGAAAAAAAGGCGAAAAAAAGCAGTCAAGTTTCTGCACGCTGCGTGGTGTCGTGCTAGTTAACGCTAGCTGATAATAACTAACCTTTACTAACTTTCGGTTTCATGTGGTGTTTTTTTTTTTTGTAATTTGTCGCTTGGATAAAACATCTTCGTCAGAAAAAAGACGGATCATCTGTCACAGCAGTGAACATCAGAACAAACACGGAGAGAGGATTAGCATAGACGGACAATCTGAAAAGTTTTGGCGGTTGGAGGGACGTTAGTAGCACCGCGGCTGTTTATGGATTCACCTGGTTAACTTACCTGGTTAACTTACAACTGTACTTTATTTGGCAGACCTCATTGAATAAAAGAGGTGAGTTTTAAGTTTGACAACTTGTTTCATGACCTGTAAGCTGACGTTTTTGATGTTAAATAGTACAGAAAATGAGTTAGCTTCATGTTGTAGATTGGTGAGTATTACTCAACAGCAAACCCGGTTAATCGATGTTTTCATTCAGTTGTTAACACAAACCAGACCAATATGAGACCAATAGATGCTGTTACCTTCACATAACGTTAACAGATCGATATTGTAGCTGATAGATTAGTTCTCATTAAATTGTATTGTCTGTTGACTCATAATTTCGACCCGTTTTTTCTGTCTTATTTACAGAGATTCAAGAGCATATTATACATCTCTGTGTTACTGTAAGATAGTTAAAGGTGCTAAATCTTTAAGGGCCTTCATCATTTCTTTAACTAATAAGGACGCTAATGTATGAGGGACAAAAAATGACTAAAATATAAATAAATAAATGTTGGGAGAAATGCATACAATAATGTGTAAATAAATACATAATTAAATTAAAGCATCAATACATATATAAATAAATATATTCATATATTTATTTATGTGTTTCTGTGTCCATGTTGTACAAGGAAAAGTAAATATGTAAATTAAGTGGGCCGTCCTAACATTACTGAAGTAGGATTGGTAAATTTTGAAAAACAGACAGAAGCAAATTTACATATATACTTTTCCTCTTACGACCTGGACACATAAATAAATAGATGTGTAAATGTAAAAATACAGAAATAAATTAATAACTCAATTAATGTGGAAGTGTATGCATTGATACATATATAACTGTAGAAATACGCTAATAAATGAATAAATACATGTAAAAATATATAAATAGCCTTTTTCATTAACAAAGTGTATTTATTATTTATTCATTGATGTATTGTTTTCAGCATTTAGATATTTATTGATGCATTTATTTATTTATTTATACATTATTGTTTGCATTTCCCCCAACATTTATTTATTATTAATTCATTAATTAATTTATACTTTAGTCATTTTTTGTCCCTCATAATTTACAGAGATTCAAGAGCATATTATACATCTCCGTGTTACTGTAAGATAGTTAAAAGGTGCTAGATCTTTAAGGGCCTTCATCATTTCTTTAAGTAATAAGGACGCTAATGATTCCCACAGTATGCAAGTAATTTTAGCTATGTGTTTTTTTTTTTTAAATGTCAGCCTACTCTGAAAAATAAGCTTTTTGTAATTTAACTGAACTATGGTGCAGTAGTGTAGATGTAGCAGTTCTTTGTTTGTTCACTGTTTTTATTAACAGTTTATAGAAATGTTAAGCCAACCCACCAAACATTTGAGTTTAGTTTAAAACTGCCCTTATCTATGTTCTTCCTAAAATAGAACACCCTTACTATTTTTTTGATGATAGATTAATTATTCCTCATTTGCAGGAAAAGTTGTTCAAACAAGATATTATCTCTTACTGACTTGGATTAAACTATGTGAACAAACAAGCATGGCCTGAATGTAGTAAGCTTATGTTTGTTGTAATTTTTCCTTTGACTCTTCTATTAATCCCCTTTAGAGTTAGTTTAACTGTTATTACTTCAACTAAACCCTACGCAGTCTATTTTGAAGACAAACAAATGCTTGATTCAATATCAGAGATATATCATGATATTTCCTGGGCCTCATGATTTCAGATTTCCCTCTGCTCTCTGCAAGACTTGTGTCAGCTCCATCATCACCTTGATAATCAGAAATAGAGGGATTTGGGTGAGTAATTTGGTATAATGGCAGTGTTTTCCCACCTCATCACACCACTTTTCCAGCAGACGTCTTTGAAAGTAGTTTAAACATTTGTTTCAATCAACTGGTTTCTAAGAGTGTACAATGATTCCTTACCTTTGGATTGCAGGAGTAAGGGCTGCTTGATTTCTTGTTCAACATTGATATTGCAATGTAATCACATTGCAGTGTGTAAATTCAAGTAAGGCACAAGAAGAAAAAAAAACACTCAATCCTAGAAAAAAATTGTGGCTTAATTACAATACCAAAACTTTAAAGGTTCTACTTTAACACGGCCTGTTTGGGTATTTAATAGTGAGTGAGTGATTAAGTGCAACTCTTTGCCACAGTGTATATAGTGCAATGACAGTTCTGCATGAAAAGTTTGTGTGTGGTCTATCTGTAAACATGCACATGAATTGACTACAGTTACAGACAATTCTGCCTGAATTCTCTAGGCATGTATTCAATTATATGATTGGCTTTTGAGTGCATGTATTCCAGTTATCAATGCCACCTCATCAATGTGCTGTTTAGCACTGGGGCTATATGTGTACAAGTACTTAAAGGTATGTGCAAGTACTTATAAGTGTGTAGTGTGTGTATATTTTTTTACTTGAACACAACACCAACAATAAAATACTGTCTCATAGCATAAAACCTTAATTATACCACTGATCTCTCTCGCTCCCTCTCCCTCCTCTCTATCTGCTCCGTGCTTTGTGTTTGGACCGAGTGTGCACTCACTCACTCTCTCGACCATAAAAAAAGAAAAACAACTGAAGTGGTTCTGCATATAATTCTCTCATATAGCCTTTGCATATAATATTCTGTTCCCCATAGCCGGTAGAGTGCGTTCCCAGCAGTTTGCTGATCTTGTTCTGTACCGGTGTCACTGCTATTGCTTACTGTCAGACTAACTTGTGTCATTTCCTCAAGTACAGCCACCTGCACCTCCCGTTTTTGTCCCTCTTTTAAATGAACAAGGCGATTGAAGTGCAGATCCAGATAACTTTCTTTGTCCAGCATCATATATTACTTTTCCTCGCTATGCTGCTTCCTCAGGGAGCTGCAAGATTTTTTTTTCTTAATCTCTGTCACTGCAGGTGGTTTGTCTGGTGTTTGCTTGTTATTGAGCAAAACGTGTTTTAAGGGTAGTACAATGCTTTTTCCCTGAACATTCATTTCCACATCTGAATGTTCTTTACATTTTTTTAACTCGATTATATATTTGAACTTTGAATATTCTTTGACAGCCCTATCTCCCACACAAATACACACACTCTCTCTCTGTCTCTCCTGGTGCAGGACTCTGATCCAGATATGATTATGTGTGTGCCAGCACAGCGGGACTGTGCTGGCACACATATTCCATGTGTACTTGCTTATCTGCTTGTCGATTTGGTTGGAATTGTGCATTAGGAAAGTTGTTTTTGTTATGGATTTTTATTATTAATTTACTGGACATTAAAAATGGGTCCACTCAACATGCGGACAAAAAAAAAAAAAATCTATCCTCTGCAGCACCTATAAAGTAGCCCAATTCTACGAGAAAATTGGGACTTAGTCAACCCTGCTCCAAAGTTTGAAAAAGTCAAATTCTTAACTTGGATAGGTTTAGGGGTATAGCTTACATTTGTAATGTGTCTTTTTAAATTTAGAGAAATCCATGAAATAGAAATGTTGGTGTGATTAAAATGACATATCAGGTGATTAATTATTTGTAAATAGAATTATTTAATACTTCACTTACTTTAGATACTTTTAGCAGTGCACTTAACCCATTTAAACTTGAACCGCAAGTAAAATATTCTTATTGTATTTTGTTTTAACCTGTATCATTGTTTGTGTGCCTGTGTTTGCTTACATGTTTTCCAGATAACATCTGGTGCCCCCAATCCTTGATCAGAGCTGATAAATGATGGGCATCTTGAGTTCATGAAACCTTCAAAATGACTTCAATATTAGGACTCCCTACACGAGGATCAGATGTAACAATCCTCATAACCAAGGTCCACTTGCATCCCCTTTGTGTGCTTGTGGAGTTCTGGGGAAAATTTAGCCAGGGGAGGGCTGCAGAATATGAGTGTCTGGCCAAAGAAATTCAGTCCCCTGAAAACACTTTAACAGAATCTGAAGGAAATTCTGGTGACCAGTGCTTGGTTCAGATTGATAGCACTTGGTATAGGTCCCGGATAGTCTCAAGAAATGGCTCAAACTACAGTGTGTTCCTCATTGACAAAGGGGTGACATTGACCACCTCCTCCAGTAAGCTTGCATGGGGTAAGAAGAACCACTTCCAACTTCCACCTGAAGTGGAATTTTGTGTGCTAGCCAATGTTTTACCACTCTCGCCTGAGAACAGATGGTCTCCAGTGGCTCTGGAATTTCTGAAATCACTCTTTGGAAAGTCTGTCAAGGCACATGTGCAAGATGTTTTGTTGCCACACAGAACATTTCTGCTGCACATCCCTTGCATATCCAAACAAATGTATGAGATGGGAATTGCCAAGAAGGTGTCTCCAGATGTGTTCCAGGAATATGTCCGTATGTCGCTACAGTCCCAAAGTGGAACTCAAGGTCCTCTAGGGAATGGGTGTACTCCAATGCTGAAAGGTGAGAGACTGCACAAACAAGAGCAATTCATGTACCCAGAGCTGCAAGCAGGAACAGTGGAGACAGTCATAGTCACAGATGTGACAAATCCTCTAAGGATTTTTTGCCAGTTGAAGGTGTTCTCTCAAGAGTTGAGAAAACTCTCAGAACAGATTACACAGTGTTGTGAGGGAAGAAAGACCAATTGTGTTATAGGTCCAGAAATGATTGGGTTTCCATGTGCTGCAAGGGGAAGTGATGGCAGATGGTACCGCTCTGTTCTTCAACAGGTATTCCCAACCAACCAAGTGGTAGAAGTGTTGAATGTTGACTATGGAACAAAACAGTTGGTTCAAGTGGAGAATGTCAGACCACTGGCTACAGAGTTCTTCAGGATGCCTGTAGTGACTTATAATTGCTCCCTCCATGGACTCATTGACAAAGGGGTTGTTTGGACAACCAGGCAGATCGACTATCTCAGAACACTCCTTCTGAGCAAGACAGTGATTGCCAAATTCGAGTACCAAAGCATCTCTGAGGGTGTTTACTATGTCACACTCTATGGGGATGAGAACACAAACATGAACAACTTGTTTGGTTCAAACTTGAGTTGTTCCTCAGAGAGTGAAAAAACACTTGAAGATTATGCCATTTGTAACACTCCATACAGGCGCCAGCATCCACCACCGCTTGAAGGATATCAAAAAAAGATGTTGGAAAAGGAAGAAAGGAAAGGAGTTGTAGAGAAGTTACCAGCTGAAGACCTGTCCCTCAACTCCTCACATGCTGCTGTTGTCCAGCATGTATCTGACCCATCAGAATTCTGGATCAAAACCCAGAACTATGCAAAAGAGTTGGATGAACTAATGGATGAAATATACCATCTGTACAAAGATTCAGTGAATAAAGTTGTAAGAAATCCTACAGTTGGCCTGTACTGTGCTTCCAAGGCAAAAGATGGTGACTTCTACAGAGCAACTGTGACTGAAGTTGGTGAGACAAAAATCAAGGTGTTTTTTGTTGATTATGGAAACACTGAAGTAGTTGATAGGAGTCACATCAGGATGCTTCCTGACAAGTTCAAAAAGCTGCCACGCCTGGCATTGAAATGCACACTGGCTGGTGTCAGGCCAAAAGATGAAAAATGGAGTCCCAGTGCCTGTGACTTTTTCAACACATCAGTAACAGACAAAGTACTAAATGTACATGTGATGGCAAAATATGATGAGAACTATGTTGTCCAACTAGCAGATCCTGAAGCAGAGGGAGAAAAAGATCTTGCTGTACTGATGTGTAGTTCTGATCATGCTGAAAGGGCAGAGACTTGGAGACCACTCAAAGCCAAAATGTCAGTGCAAACTGCTATTCTACCAACTGTACAACTTCTAGATGCCAGTCTCTCGGGAGTACAAATCAACAATGGATCATCTTTCCAGACCCAAAATGCAGTGGGCCTTGCCAGTAATCTAAGACAAACTCCTACCTTCAAGGAGCACATGTTTCCTACTGGAAGTGTCCTAGATGTCTGTGTGTCCTACATCGAAGGCCCAAACGACTTTTGGTGCCAGCTAGTACAAAATGCAGGATTCCTGAAATTGCTCATGCATGACATTCAGGCTTACTATGAAGGCAGCGAGTTTCAGCCTCCTGTAGAAACTGCTTGTGTCGCTCGCCACCCAGATACCAGAATGTGGTACAGGGCCCTTGTGATTCACAGACATGAAACACCTCATGTGGATGTCTTGTTTGTTGACTATGGCCAGACAGAAACTGTCTCCCTCTATGACCTACGGAGGATCCGTCCACAATTTCTCACTCTTCAAGGCCAAGCTTTTCGATGCAGTCTGTTAAATCCTGTTGATCCCACGTCTGCCACAAATGAGTGGAATGAAGAAGCAATAGCAAAGTTCCACAGCTTTGTTCAAACTGCTGCATCCAACTTTGTGATTTTGAAGTGTACCATCTATGCTGTTATGTACAGTGAGCAGAAGATTGTCTTCAACATTGTGGATTTAGAAACTCCATTTGAGAGTGTCTCTACCAGCATGGTCAATCTACTTAAAAGTGCACCTCCCAAGAAACCAGCTGCATCATCTTTCCGCCTGGACACATACTATTTCTCTACACACAATGTTAAAACTGGAACAGAGGAACAGGTCACGGTGACAAGTGTGAACAATGTCAGTCAGTTCTATTGCCAACTAGAGAAAAATGCTGATGTGATAAAAGATCTCAATATCAAAGTTAGCAATCTCTGTCATCAGCTTGAGAATGTAAAGCTCCCAAAAGTGTTTGGAACGTTATGCTTTGCAAAGTATACCGATGGACAGTGGTACAGAGGACAGATCAAGGCCACGAAGCCAGCAATTCTTGTTCATTTTGTGGATTATGGGGATACTATTGAGGTGGAAAAATCGGACTTACTTCCAGTCCCCAGAGAGGCTATTGACATCATGTCTGTGCCTGTGCAAGCCCTTGTGTGCAGTCTCTCTGATGTCCCTGCCGATGCTCCCGCTAAGATGAACAGCTGGTTTGAGACAAGTGTGACAGAATGCAAATTTCGGGCACTTGTAGTGGCTCGAGAACCTGATGGTAAACTGCAGGTTGAGCTGTATCACGGGAACACTCAAATAAATTCAAAAATCAAGAAGATGTTTCAGATTGAGATGGAGCATTCAGAAAATATGGTTGTTCACCAGGGATGGAGAGCACATGACACTACAAGAAATCCAACTCCAAAGAGTCTAAAAGCTGTTCCACAACAGGCTGAGGAAACTCAAACTGTCAGAAAAAATCTTTCTGACTCAAAACCAGCACATAAACGGAGGGATGTTGACAAGGATTTTAAGTCTGAACCTCAGCCTTCTCGCAGTCTTTGTGAAAATGGTCAGAAGGCAAAAGCTGCTCCATTAAGACTGTATCAAACTCCACATCAAAGGAAGGCAAGTGAAAGGACACCGAGTAATACAGAAAATGGGGTTGAGCCAGCAGCTGCCAACATCAAAGTAAGAAATGTGACTCTTCCTACAGAAACTAAACAGGTTGTCAAGTCCAAGTCACCTGCCACAGAATCTCAGAATGAAAGCAATGTTGGGAAACTACCTAAACTTGCTGAATTACCCTCAAAGTCTATCACATCAGGCATGGAAGCAGAAGTGTATGTCTCCCACTGCAACAACCCATTGAGTTTCTATGTGCAACTTGTCAGAGAGGAGGATGACATATTCTCGTTGGTGGAAAAGCTCAATGATGCTAAATCCATCCCCCAAACCAACATCAAAGATGTGCAACTAGATGACCTTGTTCAAGCAGAATTTGCAGAGGATTCATCATGGTACCGGGCAGTTGTAAAAGAAATTCATAGTAACGCGATGGCACTTGTCGAGTTTGTTGACTTTGGAAACACTACAATTTTGCCAGTTTCTAAGATAGGCAGACTCCAAAATTCCTTCTTGCAACTTCCCATGTACAGCACACACTGTATGCTGAGCCATGCATTGACTCTTGAAGAAGAGAAGGTGATTGACCCAGAAGTGGTGTCAGCATTCAAAGAAGACATGGGTGGTAGTGGAGAAAAGGTGCTCAAGTGCATGTTTATCAGGCAATCTGGATCTGTGTGGGAAGTCAGTCTTACAGACAGTGGTGAGGATATCGTTTGTAAAGTGCTTTCAAGGTGTTCAACTGATTGTTCGGAAATTAACTCAGGAAAATCTGAACAACTGAAAGATATACCTGCCCAGAACTCTGACATCAGGCAGGTGCCAGAGATCTTACAGGAATCACTGAAATCCTGTTCGCTTTGTTACCCCAAACAAGAGCTTTCAGAGGGACAAAAGTTAGAGATCTACATCACAACTACAAATGACGATCAGACATTTTGGTGTCAGCATTCAGACCCAGAAAAGCTTGATAAGATAACATTTAATGTTGCAGAGGTTGGGGATACAGCCAACCACAAAGTTATTGACCCAGGCTCTCTTTCCCCTGGTAGCCCATGCATTGCTCTATTTTCAGATGATAATCTTTGGTACCGCGCAGAGGTTATCAACAAAGAAGGGGATGAGCTGTTTGTTTTCTTTGTGGATTATGGAAACAAGTCCAAAGTCAGTGTATCAGATGTGCGGGAAATACCCCATGACCTGACTGAAAGTCCTCCACAGGCATTTTTATGTGAGCTGGTAGGCTTGGATGCCTCAAATGGATCCTGGGACAGCGGTGCAGTAGAAGAGCTGTTGGCACTCACAGTGGACAAAGCCTTGCAGCTGATTGTCACAAGAGTAACAAAAGAAGAAGGTCAAGTCAAATACATTGTGCTGATAGAATGTGAAGGTGAAGTGATGAACAAGGCACTGACAACCTGGTGGAGGAGCTCCATGACTGAAAACAATCCTGTTGCAGTTGAACTGACCAATTCAGACATAAGAACACTGCAATGTGACGATACAGTGGAAGAGACTGTGCCAACAGAGGATGAGCTAGAGTGCCAAAACAAAGAGATTGATGCTTCTGTTACTTGGGTTTACCCTCAAAGATACCACAGTGAAGAACAGAGTGTAAAAGACCCTCATAACTGTCTTACAGATAATGGGGTCCCAAAACTTGCAAGTAGTCCAAGAAACAGTAAAAGCTCTGTAGATAATGTTCATACTGATTCTCTTGATGTTTCTGAAGAGGAGGAGAGAAATCAGATTTCAAAAGAAGGCAATGTGACCTCTGAACCTCTAGTACTGAAAACCACAGAGAGCCTGACAAGTACTGTTTCCAAGGAAGGGGTGTATATGGTCCCTACTATGGTGGTGTCTCTAACCTATCCAAAATTCATTTTGACATGTGATGGTGGTATAGATGAAGCCAAGTTTACTCCTGAAACAGAGAAAGACACTGAGGAAGAGGGTGCCACAATGATGGACACTTTTGAACCTGATGACTTACAGTCTCAGTTGGATGAGAAAGAGGCCATAGATGAGTCAGGGATTGCAATGACTGACTTGGATTCACTACCTGGAGAGATTGATTCCTACATCATTGATAGCAGCTTGGATGAGACCATTTTATCTACTGAAATCAACACAGGGATGGAAAAGGAGAATGTTTCAACGATGGACACTATTGGGCAAGATGACTTATATTGTCTGTTGGATAAGAACCTGACAGAGGTCGGAGAGGATTCAGGGATCACAACATCGGTCTTGGAGTCTTCACCTGGGAATGTTCATATCGACAACATGGAAAGCAGCCTTGACACCATTTTTGCTGGTAAGCAATGGTTTATTAATCTTTTTCATCTTTGTTTCTTGGTTATACGCATACCATCAAATAGGCAGCTTCTAAAATTAACCCTTTGTAATTGTAAATTATGCAATTGTAGAAAATAACTATAAAAAAACAGTTGTATCATGCTCATATTGGCTTGTTAATTTCCATCAAAACATAACTGAGGTCGTATGTTGCTAGGCTGTAATGTTTTTTTGTTTTTGTTTCTTTGCATTTCCAGATTCAACTCATGAAAATGGGGATAAAGAAAGGGATGATTCTGTAAGCAGTACAACAACAGTGAAAATGGTAAATTATGCAACAATGCATATATAATTAGTATATACATGATGCATACTACAACTGACTTGGATAAATATTGGTATTTGATGAAATCTGGTTTGGTGTTTTTTTTCTAAAGTTTCCCCGTGAAGCCATTTGGCCAAGTGAGAGCCTTGATCCGTGTGAGACTATTGGCGACACTTCTGAAGACTTTAAAGAGGTATGTGGAAATATCTGTATCACTAGGTTCTATCTTAAAGTCTTCTTTAAAAAATACATTTAATTACTACTGACTGTAGTTGGTCTGTTGGCACGTTATGATTTTTTTTATGTTTCTGTTTGACTTGTGTGTTCTGTCACCTCAGACTGATTTAGTGCTGGCCTCCTGTGTACTTCCTGCGTCTGGTAAGGGATTGATTATGTTATTATGTAAAAATCAGTAAACATGCAACATTTTCAGGACAAGCAATTACATTATCCTTAAAAAAATGTCCCCTTCAGGTAGCTTCATAGACAATAAGGCACTCTTTGAATTGGGGTATTTTAAGTGGAGATAAATGCGTTGTACTGTGACAGACTGTGTTGAAATAAATGATTGACAAGTGTAATTGTGATTGTCTTCACAGAGGCTAACTCTGAGCAGGACTTCGTTGCTAAACTTGATGAACCAAAAGAAAATATGTCATGTGTTACTTCAAATGACAAGGTAATGTTCTCAAGAGCAATTACTCCTTTAGCTACTGTATGTTCCATGCAGAGGATTAATCTGTGTATGCTAGTTTTCGTTTCTGATATTGATAGAAGCCAGCTGTAAACACATTCCTCAGGCTAATGATGGATAATCTGTTCTGGTTTAGGACGACTTGATGACTGAAGAAGAGACTATGGGTCTTCAGGAGGACAAATGTTCAGGTACATTCCCCACAATATTTAGTTTGCCATATTGAAATGTATCGTAGTGACTATGAATAAAATGCCACTAATAGACTAAGTGGCCATTAACTGTGACTCATTCCTTAAAAAAATATAGCAAAGTCGAAATGTGTTTGATTTGTTAATTAAACTCAATATTGATAAAGTTTTCCAATACAAAGTGCAAAACTGTGACATGGCAGTAAAAACATAAAAATAAAATCCCCCACTGTCAGCCCCTTTAGCCCTGTTTCCACCGAGCGGTCCAGTATGGATCAGTACAGTTTGGTATGGTTTTGTTTCCACAGCCAAGCGTACTCTTTTTTTGGGGGGGGGTAAGCCGGATGCTGATAGCCGCGTAAGCTACGTAATAGCGTGACATCATAGCAGCGCGACACAGTATACCCCGCTAATAAATTCAACAAAAGAAGAACGCGACACAGTAAACAAAGAGCAACAATGGAGGACATCCAGCAATTCGTGGTCTTTCTCATTGGCTTGTTGTTCTTTGTTACAAAACGCAGTGAAGCTTTGTTTCAGACCGGCTGTATGCCGCGAGGAAAAAATACAGCCGTCCTTTATTACCGCTGTCGCACAGGAAGTGACGATTCTTTCGACCAATCAACGGACTGCAGTGTTTAGCTCCAGCTTTTAGGGTCGGATTTGTAGACTTGGCACTAGAGCTGTAATCGGGCCTTAAAAGTTAGGCCCGACAAGGCCCGAGCCCGACAGAATTCGGCCCGAGCCTGACAAGTACATTTTGATTGACAGCTTTTTAAAAGCCCAAACCCGTTTACAGCCCGACATTATTCAAATGAGCACACGCACCCAGCTCTTTTGCCTTTTGTCAAGAAAGAGTCATTTATACATTTTTTAACATCATTTATTCATGAACAACGTAGGCTATAGGCCATTTGGAAATAAATAAAATAAGTCTTCTGTAACATCTCAGCACTCTAAATAGGCCTACGTAAAACAATTTTCTTTCTTAACATGGGGCGCGCTGGTGGCGCAATGGTTAGGGCGCGTCCCATGTATTGAGACTCTCGTCTCGAGCGGCAGGCCCGGGTTCGCCTCCACCCGTGGCCCCTTTCCGCATGTCATTCCCCGCTCTCTCTCCCTGGTTTTCGACTCAATCCACTGTCCTCTCTCTGCATTAAAGGCACGAAAAGCCCAAAATAAATCTTTAAAGAATTGTCTTAACAAATTAAATCAAGATAAATTCTAAACTAAGATAAGTATTTGGCAATAACGAAATAAAGATAAAGGTTCAGCGGGATTTGCTTCGCCACTTCTCTTCACAATCTGGGCCGGCCTCAACACGACGGTGAACAGCAGCTGAAATTGAATTAAAGAATAATGCCAACATTAGCCTATATACTCCATCTACATTATGCATTTAATAATCAATAAATATTTAGTTATAATTTGAAAGACCTTTACTCACCAAGATTAGGCTACATGTTTTTGTGGAGGAAAATTATTGAATCCACTGTAGATGGCTTCAGCAAGGTCCTGCGCTCACTGATGGTGCGTCCAGCAGCACTGAAAACCCTTTCACTGCTGCTGCTACTGGCCGGGATGCATAGTACTGGTTTGGCTAATTTTGCAAGTTTTGGGTAGGATGGTTTGTTGATCTTTCACCAGCCAAGAACATCCAGTTCATTTTCCATGACAGCCGTTTCAATGTAGTGAGTGACCTCGTCATCTTCCCAGTCAGCTTGCTGTACATTTTCCCACTCTGCAAAATTTGCTCTTTTTGCGGGAGGAGGAGTGGGTTGGACTCCGGAGACCTCTGGGTCTTGAATCTCCACATCTGGTGCACCTGCAGCTATGGCTTGCAGAAGAGTGCGGGCATGAGCATGTACGGCATTCCTGTCTGATTGTGACAACATTCTCAGCTGGTTAAATTTTGGCCAGAGGAATGTTGCGATCTTGTGGAGGTCCTGTATTATCACTTTACGTGTGAGCCAGTTTTCGTGCCATTTATGCACGACAGCTTGCTGAGGGGAGTCCAGGGCATTGGGCTGACAGTAGCGTTTCAGTTTCTCAGACCAGAGACACACACGATTAAGTGTTGGATACTTGTCTCCCTCAAGTTCCCGCTGTGCTTCATAGAACGGCTTCAGAAAGTCTATCAAAAAGCCCAGTGTGTCCGGTGCTATTTTTTCAATGCGCACGCTCTCCCCTCGTTCCTCCAGCTTTTCATGGAGCTCATGATAAATGGCCTGTATAGAAGTCAGTGTGAGCCACACGGTACTGAACTGAGTGTCTCCCAATTGCAGCAATGTTGTTGACAGTTGCGCAGCCAACCCCGACTGTTTAACGTACCTCACTAATGCTTTAGCAGCAGAAAAGGTATCTCCTATGTCCGGAGCACTGTCTGCTTTGGATAACTCGGCATTGTCGAGTCCACGGCGCAGTACCGTATTAATGACATGGTCAATGCAGTCCAATCTCTGGTATGGCCGCAGAGCTAATTTAATGTTTGCCCCTCATCCGTCACCCATACAATTTTGCTGAGAGAGGAAGCGTCAAGGCCAAACTTTGTCACCAGTAGTTAGAGTATCTCCCGTTTGATATTTTCTCCCATCTTTGCCTCTTCCAAAGGGAACATTGTAGTTGTCAGGGTTTTATTCACCAGTTCCATATCCTCACTTATGAAATGGCATGTGATTGTCAAATAACTAATTTTCCGATAATCCTTTGTCCACATGTCTGTGGTCATTGCGACTGTGCCATCCTTCAACAAAGTCTTGAGTTTCTGTACTAAAGCTGTCCTCCTTTCTTCTGCCATGTCAGTGCACCTCTTCGCAATTGTCACATGGCGGGGAATAACAGAGTTTACGGGAACCCTCCCATACGCTGCCCCGACATTAATTAGTTCTTGCGCCAGCTCTTCAAACCCCTCGCCATTTACGACATTAAAAGGCCTAATGTCTTTACAGCAAAAGCTGACACACTTCTCCGTTACCGTTTGTTTCACCTTTGCAGGGATGGGTTTTGATGCTGTAATAAATGATGTGATAGTAGGTTGATCCTGGGCACTAGTGGCAGGTACTGAACAGCTTCGGTCAACATGCCTTATCAGCGACAAATACCCTGTCGTTTTGCTGTCGAAATTAACAGAATGCCGCATCTTTTGCATTTCACATAACCCACTGGCTCATTATTCTCAGTATGCACATGGTCAAAACTTGTCCACACCTCAGACTTTACTTTTTTTGCCGGTGCAACCAAAATGTAATCCCCAAAGGACAGCCTCCGTTTCACCTCCTCAGCATCCATTTTCGCATCTTTCTCGCGCTAATTGAAACGCATCACCTGACCGCTCATTTACTGCGCAAGCCCGAGCCCATGTGAAATGATAGAAATTAAACCGAACCCATCGGGTTCGGGCAAAGATCTTCAGCTCTACTTAGCACCCCAACAGAAGGGTAGCAAAAAGTAGGTCGGTACGGAACGGTAATTTGGGGACCGTTCCCGACTTTTGATAGTGGAAACACCACAAAATGCATGCCGTACCGCGAAGAACCGAACTGAACTGCTTGGTGGAAACGGGGCTTTTGTCTTAGTCAAACCGCTCTACTGAACAGGTAAATAATGTGACAGTGCAAATAACCAGAGGTGATCTTTGGCCCATTAAAGTTATGCAGCCAAAACAAGAAGTCACCACAAGCGTAATGCACAATATGGCCCCTGCGTACTGCTTTAAAGACCCTTTAGTCTTTTCCCCGTCCCCTTTTCAACATGTGGACCCCAGGAAGAATAGCTGAGCTCTCTGGTACATATAATGGGAATCCTAACATACAACAAGGAAAGAAAATACTTGTCAGTGAATAAAAACTTTAAAGAAATGCAAACTTGAGCCTTAATGTAATGAACGATTAATCAAGTTGTGCACATGCAGTGTGATACTTTTCAATAAGCAGGGAAGCACTCAGAAGCTTTTAGGCAACACATCTCTTTCTGAATCTGCAGACCCTCTAGCTGACACTGATGAAGCTGCCAGTGAGGGACACTCCTGCACAGCTTCTTCTCAATATCTGGTAATAGTTTAGCCAACACAATTCTAAAATTCAGCCTGCAAAAACTTCCCCCCTGATACGTGAATTCGGTCTCTTTTTGGTTGCACAGGATGATGGGGTGAAAGAGGTGACCTGTCCTGTTGAAGAGGCTGGTTTGGTAGATTTCTGCCCAGGTAAAGTAAAACAGATATTCTAACCATGAACCACATCAAGTTGCTGTTTGGTAGATGGGAGTGTATGCTTTTTATTTCTAAGTTTATCCTTCAATGTATCAATGATTTGTGTCCTTTGGACTGCAGATTTTAATGAGCCATGTGACGGAGAAGTCTCCAGTACACAAGACGATTGTCACTACTGTGTGACAGCAGAGGAAATGGTAATTTTCAACACACTCAGTTTCCCAATGTAAGGTACTTTATCAGTGTATTTATGCTGAGTTTCAGGCTATGTGATGTAGTAGTGAAAGCCTAGGTTTGCAAAAACTTAAATATGTTTTGAATTGGCTGGCAATCAAAGCGGCATTCACAAAAGAATCCCTGTATCATAAAATAAGTCTGGGTGTTAACTGGAGATGTTCCTAGGTGACTAATTTCAAAGTCGATTTAATGCCAATTTAAATTCAGACTGGAGTGTGGTTAAAGGTTAGCAGTGCTAGCACCAGCATTCTTCAGCATCCGGATGCCTGTCCTGAATGCGGTAACACATTGCTCTTGTTGATTTGCCGGTTTAATCTGACAAAGTCTTCAAACAACTTCACCTCCGTTTTCTAGATTAAAGTACTGCCAAACCGCTCTGCTCATACAAGGGTGTTTTCCCTGACATTCGTTTGGGTTGGTGGCCCACAACCCAAAGACACAACCTCCCTCCAACCCAAAAGAAGTCACAAAATACTTTTGAGCATTCGTTATATTTCAACAGAGCATGACAATTTTTTTTTCGCGCTTCACTGGCCTGTTCAGCCATTTGAGAAAAACATTTCCAGAATGCCAGTACGGTTTCTTACCTGTGATTGAGATTCAGCCTACATCCGTCTGAGTCTGAGTGGGAAAATGTCCCGAAAATTAGTTATCCAATAAACTAACTAGTAATTCTGATGTCAACTAGTGAGAATGACAGATCGTTGAGTTGGCTTGTCGCGCACATACCTAGGGTTGTGGACTAAGTTGTTGCCAACATGTCTTATTTGACATTTCAACATAATGTACATTTCCAAAGAACTAATCCCAGTATTACAAAATTAAAATGCATGACCAATAGCAGGAAGGTTGGGTACTTTTTAATAGGTTGATGGTAGTATTTAGAACCATTTGTGGTAGCTTGACATTCATCAAGAAAAGTAATACTCAAACATTGTTTGAAATATAGGCCTGGTTTCCACACCATAATGCTGATATTACATGTGAAGTACGTAAATTCTGGGAACTTAAATTTTATCTCCTTTTTTGCACTAAAATGGTGCATTTTCTTCAAATTAGGTCCAAAGAGAATCTCTTGTTTCTTGTATAGAGCTTCCTCATGAACAATCAGTTGGTGAGTAAATACACTGTAAAGGGGCAATGAAACATTCTGCAGGCTTGGTTAAAAGGTGTGATTTATAACAATTGTCAAACAGTTATTGGTCCTCTTGATCCCAACAATATTTGCTATAACAATATAATATATATATTTAACAATATATTATTGTAATTATCTTCACAGAAGCTCCCTCAAAGCATGATCTAGAATGTGGAGACATTTCCCTCCAGGATGAGGCCTTGAATAGCAAGGTAAGGTGACCTGATTTCTGTCAATAGAGAATGTGAATACAACGTTTAGCTTTTAAGATAAGTTTTTAATGAGGTGGTCTGTTTCAGAATAACTCAACGATTGAAGACAAGCCTGTGGTTCTGCAGGAAGATGAACTTTCTGGTTTGTTCTGTTTTCTTCGTTGTTTGGATATGAAGGTTAAATTAAAACATCTTTGACACCCCAAAATTAAAACCTTGTCAAACCCGCTACATACTATATTTCCCTTTTGTATACTTTAAAGACAAGTTTACTTTAGTTACAATGAACCAATGTCAAATTTGAACACTGCATCCATGAGATATTTTTGTCGTCTGTTTTTGTGTTTACAGCTCTGCCAACTGATTCTGAAGTTTTCTCAGTTTCCTGTCCAGATCTGGTAAAAGAGATAAATCGACACTCGGCTGAAATAAGACATAAGAAAAACATGTGACACTGACAAGTGAAAGGTTCCTTTGTTGCTTTTTTAGAATAACCTGGTTGAAGAGGTGACCTGTCTTGTTGGGGAGATCTGTCTGACAGACATCTGCAGAGGTATCAGACTGGATAACCGAAATGTGCCAGCACTGCAATTTAAGCTGCAGAAAGAGATCAAATTCTGTTGGTTTGAAAGCCTGATGATATTAATACTTCTTTGTTTTGAAGAACCACCGAAAGACACAGAAACAGAAGACAGAGAGCAGATGGTGCAAACATCCACCGAACAAAAAGAGGTAACTGTGATTCGCTTATATGCTACATGATACATGGCCCATAATAACCATATCATGATATCACAACAATACAATAACACAAGAATACAGAAAGCCCCTTAAAAGGATCAGTGCAGGATTAATGTATTCACTGATGTTTGGTGTCAGTTTCACCTCTTATTATGCTTCATTACTTTAATTCCTTTTCTCTGCTGTCCAGCATTATCTCGCTGTGCTCTTCTTTTTGTCAATTAACTTCTGTTCACTTCACCGTCATTCATGTCAATAGCACCACTGTGAGGAGGCAAATTGCCAGGAAGTCTGTTTAACCCTGTTTTGTATTTTTATTAACATGTAGATTTTGTATGACCAATGATTTGACAGTTCTGTCCGCAGATAAGGAGAACAGTATATCACCCCATTTATATTTTGTCCCACCCAGAGTGTTAAACTTCAGGAAGAGCTGTTGCCTAATTTGTGTGAATGCTCACACATGCTCAAAGTAGTACTAAAATTCCCCATTAAGTACTACATTTTCCAGATTTTAATTCCAGTGTTTCTGTGATAAATGTAAATTTTGTAATGTATACCCAAAATATTTAAATTAAGCATTATCTAAGTATTTTTATATAATGTTTTTCTTTTCTTTTTCTGTACAACATTTCAAGTGTCCTTCACTCGGGGCGTTTAGTCTAATCTAACGATCCAATCAAATTCATCCCAATGTCATGTCCCGCCTTCTATCTTGTGATTGGTTCTATCCCATTTCAAGTGGAAATGCATCACAACACGGCAGTTTGACTCTTGAAGTTGCGTTTGATGGTGATGTTGAAATGTGAAGCCTTTGTGATGTAGATGGAATGTGTGAGGGGGGTAGCAGTGTATGCATACGCTGTACAAAAGAAGTGGATGTAGCCATGGTGATGTCACCTGCCGGTACTTGTTTTTTTTAACCCAACCCTTTGAATCTCATCTGGTAGGCTGTCACCATCATGGTATTTTGAAACCATAAAAGGTCATGAGAGGGTAAATAAGCATGGGCTATCTATTTCCTGGTCGATAAGCATCAGTGGTAAAAACCTGTTTGTCACAGATGACATGCCCTAAAGCATTGCACCGGCTATATCCTTGATCTCTTGATTCTGCTCCAATTGGTTCCTTAAATTAAAGAATAAACTTAATGCTATATTGGAGAAGACTTTAAACTAGTGATTAAAACCTGAATGAAAATGTCAACCTAAGTATTGACTTAACTGTAGAAGTGACAAATCTTAGTTGTTTTTGCAACCACTGAAGTCTCCCGCTGCTGGCTTTTAGAAGGAATGCAGGCTTCAGGCACTTCCACAGTGCCTTAAATGTTGTAAGAAGAGGCTCCTTCTAGTGTATTCTCTGAGTGTCTGTAGCTGTAGATTTGCTTACACACAATGTTAATAAGGCACTCATGATCTGTTTGTATTTCAGTGCTTGGACTTGTGCCCTTGATGCTCAGTAGGATCGTAGGTTGCCCCAAATAATGTGATTTGGACTTGTGTACAGTCCAGTACATTTGTAAAAAAAGGGCCACTTTAATTTGAACCTTGAGAATGTTAATAATTGCACTCATACCCTGGTATTATTGTTGATGTAAATATGATGATGATTCCACTAAACATGACATGTAGTTTTCAAATTCCACATGATTCTCACAGTAACCAGGTTTCTGATCTTCTTCTGTCTCTATTTTTCACCATCTTAGCCGTTACTCTCACTACCACCAGAGAGTTCAGAGACCGAGGTCAGTTGCTCTTCTGTGAGAATACTGTATTTTCTACTCAAGCTAGCTGCCAGGGCTGTCATAAGGATACAAGTGCACATGTGAACACTTGTTGTCTAAGCTTGGTTGATGATTTTTCAGGATTTCAATGATGGTATGATGGAGGAAGAAACGTCCTCTTCTGATGACAGTTTTGGTAAGTGAAGATATAAATAATGCGGGTGAATTCAGCTTCAGTTCACAACTCCATCTTGCTAATTTCCACTGCAGGAGTTAATCTACATAAATCTACAAGTTCTGTATGCAATTTAAAAAAAGATAACTTCCTTCCTTAGAAGATCAGCTGTTGAAAATCACTCATCTCTCGTTGAAGATAAATGATGGTTCTGCAGATTCTCTGCCTGTTGAGCAACAGTCAAAGGAGTGACAACCTTCTGTTCCCTTTACGAGTCTTTATCAGAGACCTAAAACAGAAATGTTTCTACTGTTCTTTTCTTTTAAGTTGTAAAAAAAAAAAAACAGACTCAAGTTCTTTCTTTGTTGTGTTCCTTACTCGATGGCAGTCTTGATTATTGGATTTACCTGCCAGGTTGTCTTTATCCTTTGGCCCATTGGCTGATTTCATTGTTCACATGAAACAAAAACATAGTTAAAAGTGCCACTGTGCAACAACAGCAGTCATTATCTCAAGATTTTGTTATTGGCACCTGCTCAGCCTTACTTTGGGCACTGTTGTGTGACAGATGATCTGTCCTGATAAACTGATGCGATGCTTTGAAAGGGACTGAATCTTTGGTTTAATATAAAAAAATGCAGCAGTTTTCAAGAAATGGCCCTGTGTTCTGTGTGGATTCATGCATGTGATGAAGCTGTATTTATGTTGGCACAATAAATATCGTTAAAGAGCCAAAGGGACGAGTCTGTTGTTCTTTTATGTTCCCTTTGTTGGTGAAGCTGAACATACAATGTGTGTGATGGTTCTTTTTCTGCCCCAAATTAACAAATAATCACTAAGAGTAATAAGTTAATAAGAACTTATTGACACTGCTTCTTTGCCTCTGATTATATAATAGTGTACAGTGTTTTATCAAATAGTGATGGTTTGAAAAGGGTCCAACCTTCCCAAAAAACTAGTTAACCTAATTTTTTTCTAAACTGGAAAATCCACCCTTTTAAGGTCACATGCAAATTTTAACAAACACTTACCATGTTTTGTAACACTTGTGTGCCTACCCTGTCTACAACCCCCCTCCCCCCAAAGTATGAGAAAAGTCCATCCTCCCCATCTATTGCCTGCTCCACTTTTCAGAAAACGTGATAAAATCAGAGACAGTAAATATTAATGGATGAAGCCTGAGTGACGTCAGCCATCTGTTAGGCAGGAGGCCCTGGAGGCTCATCAGTAGCAGCCGCCATGCTGGACGTCCTGTCTCAGCCTAACTTTCAGTCAACATAACGACAGGCTGAGAGCTGGAGTGGATTTTAAGCCTCCTGATTAACCGTTACATCACGCCCACCTGTCAATCATGTACTGCTTCAAAAACTGGCTTTTTTTGGCTGTGGTGTGTATCTGACTGGGTTCTCTTGGTGCCAGCCTCAAGTGGTCACTCGAAGAACTGCAGGATTTTGCTCTTCGCATTGGCTTCATTTTCCAACACCAGAGGTTGCCACTTACATCTAACAGGCCAATTGGAGATTTTTCTTTCATGACATCACACAGGTCAGTAACCCCTCCAACAACTACGTGTTTGTTCTACCCTCTGAGTCTGCCTTCTACCTGTAAATAATCGGACATGGAGCGAGAGAGCCAAAGCCACCCAAGCCCTTCCAGAGAGGGGCTGGGTTACACACAGCTCATTTACATTTAAAGCTACAGAAACAGTCTGTTCTGAGCAGGGCTGAAATAGAGGGGTTTATAGACATGATCAGAGTGGATTTAGAACAAGAAACTTCACGTGTTTATAGGAACTCTAAGAGTTATTTAAACTGGTTGAAAAGGAGAGAAACAAATATGTGACCTTTAACTTAAGTGTCAGACAGTGTGTTTGTATACAACCCAGGTTTATTGGATTTATGGTGTGTATAAATGGCACATGTTTACAAAGTATAAAAGTAGAAGGCTGTCACAGTGACTCAGGATGAACAGTGTGAACACTGAGTTATGGCACATTTGTTTTTAGTGTTGGTGGAACCCTTAAAATTAAACTCATTTGCTAAGATGGCTATCTACTTAATGTAATTATACATTTTTGCTATCATTGGTAGCTTTTAACAATGCCCATTTCAAGCCCATTGTTTGGACATATTCTCATTCAAGGCCTAGTTACATAATCACACAGCAATCATAGTATAACTTGTCTCTGTTGGAAGGTCATATCCAAAAAGACAAAGGAAAATTTGGGTGAAATAACATAATCTCAGTCTGCTAAAATAGAGTCCAAAATCAGAAAGATTAAAGGAGTTTTCATCGAGGTGATAGTGAGATTTTCACAAACGGTGAAAAGAATCATTCAGCTGCTCATATGCAACATTCAGGCCTCATGAAACGAACACTGATCCACTGATTGTTCTATGTGTCCAGACAAAAAAGTCTGTCCTACTGGTGAGGTAGACATGATCTTTCCTTTCCATTACCACATTAAAATGTTATCCTCAGTCTTTACGCAGTGCTGAGTAGACCTGGCCTATCCTTCTTGGACCGTTCTACTGAATCCCACGCAGCAGGAGATGAAAGCTGACGGCCAGAGTCCTCTGTATCCTCTGCTGTTTAAATGGCAGACTGAAGCACGGTAACATTCGTTCCTTGAATTAGGTTTTCATCTTGCCCATCAATCAGAGGATCCCACTGGTTAAAGTTTTTCTCGAGGCCTGTAAAAAGCATGATAATGTTCATTCAGGACTGTAGCACAACTGAAAATGTGCATTTCTGCTCTTAACATGACACAGACTTGTGATGCACTGCAGGAAATGTCAGTACTATTCATACCTAGATGGCGTTGCAGAAAGGCGAGGGTTGCTCTGTTGCTGAGGTCTAATGCGAGCTCTGGGTCGATCTCTCCCTTCAGCTTCATCAGCTTCCCGATCCAGTTGCCCGTCAGGAAGGTGAAGTCTGGGAAACTCTGGTGGACTGTTCCTCTGAAGGACAACAAGAAGGGGAAACCTGTAACAGACTTTCACACCGTCAATAACACTTTGTATCCATTGAATCAGCTTTCATTTCTACCTGATTGTGATCATTTTTCTCTGAATGACAGCCGAGTCCAGCTTCTTCATGCGGCTGATGTTCCCCGCCCACTGAAACTTCTCCGAGTTGATGAAGAAGATCGGCTGCTTCACACGGGCAAATATCTCATCGTCTAAAGGGAACATCCAGGAGTCCAGTGCAATGCCACACCTTAAACAAGTGGAGGTCAGAGAAGGTTGTCGTAAAACACAAAGAAGATAGATATTACTTTAATAATCAGATCTAAAACTTGGTATTGAGCTACATTTCACGATAATAGTTTCCCTTTTTTTACTGATACAAAAAAAAGATTGTTTTCCAACAAAACAGAGAAATGAAGATGGATGAACACTGTAAGTCCACATACTTGAATTTAACCTCTTTGCACAGCGCTTCAATCACTGTTGCTCCACCAAATGAATGTCCCATCACAGCTATCCTACACATATCCATGGAGTTCTGTCGGCCAGGGGAAATAAAAACATGGTGAAAAACAAGATCACTGAAAAAAAAAATCACCCTTAACTGTTATAAGGTATAAGGACACGTTTGAAAAGATGAAATATCTTCTCTTCTTAATCATTTAAAGAGGTTCAGCCTGCAGTAATTGCCAGGCGCTTTGCTCTTAGTCAGACATCAGATGTCTAAAACCAGACTTAAAAAGTCAAAGGTGATAATAAAAAAAGTTTACCTCCAAAGTTGTCCAGTCAAACTCTGTTTGCAACACATTCTGCACTGCTATTCCTGAGTTGATTTCAGAGAGTTTGTCCAGAGCAAGAATGCATTCATCTCCTCTCTGTTTCACCTTTGAAAGACAATGATTCATGTAAGTGAGGAGAAGGGCAAAATAATTCCCTACTGAAATGGTTTCACATTAATCTCGAACTGAAACACAGTCTCAACATAAAACAGAGAAGTATTTCAAAACAAAGGCAGCATGAAATGCCAACGTAGGAGAGAGGAAAGTTACTTAAGTGAGACAGAAAAAAAACACATGACAGGCTGAAGAAACAAGGATGTGGTTTTTAGTTTGCTTAGTGAGTCTAAGTTCAGATATGTTGTAATGCAGCTGCTGTCATTCAACAGTGAACTGCATGCTTCTCACCTGTCTATTCCGGAGCGGGAATTCGCTCTCCCCGTGCCTCAGACTTCTGTAGTACATCCACTCTATAACCAGGTTGTCTTGAGCTGAGGCGGATGTGTTCGGCACGTTTTCACTGGCCTTTTCAGACTCGGTTTTCTCACGGTAATAATACGTAGCTGACGCTGACTGGTCTCTGAAGGCCAAAGAAACACACAATATGAAATGTTTAAAAGTCACATACATTACATACATACGTATATTATTGCAATTCTTTTTTCAGAGTACCGATGAACCTTGACACCTTTGAATCGATTTATTACGATTTTACAATTCATTTTTACAACCCTACAGCTCACTTACATTTAAAGGTACAGACACAGAAACTGTCTGCTCTGAACAGGGCTGAAATAGAGGGGTTTATAGTAATGATCAAATACAGGATCAGAGTGGATTTAGAACAAGAAACTTCACAGACATGTTTTGGGGAGCTCTGAGACTTATTTAAACTGGATGAAAAGGATGGTAATATGTGACCTTTCAATGAGTAAAAACCGGCTGAATACATAAATGTACTGTAACATTGACAAAGGATGGACTTTTATTATTGTATTGCTTGTATTTGTACATGTCCACTTAAAAGTAGTCTTGCAAAAGCAAAACAAAGTTGAGCAAAGATTAAAAATAACTCCCATTATGTTAGATGTAAATACTGGGTAAGCGTGAGATCACATCTTCCATCCTGTTTTGTTTGGTCAGTGACTAAGCGTACTAATTTGGCAGTGTGACAACAACAACACTGGCTGAATGTCTGGACTGACCTCTGACCATGCAGCATGTGAAACATAGACTGTCCCGTGTCACAGCTTTGAAATACGTCACCACACAAGCACATGCAGTTTGGCCTTCACCTAGCTGCTAAAATTCAGTGGAATACCACTTCAGTCCACATTGAGCGACAAACTGTGGCCATGGTTCATCTCCATATGGTCCCCTTGTCTCTATACTGAAAAGAAATGTGATGAGCTGGTTCGTACTATTGTCCAAACACCCTTTCCATTCCTACTCCACAGATAAACAGACAGCCGCTTGCAGGAGGGACTGACCTCTGTTATTGTTTGTTTGGCTAAAGTTCAACTAGAATTTCCTCCAACCAACACGTGACATTAGTTTCTAATTTTAGCGTACGTATGCTGTACACGAGCCTACAGTTTGAACAACTGAAGATTGAATACACCATGAATTACAACGTCAGTTCTGTTTGAATTACTGCCACACAGACAATCTGGTTTCTGCTTACTTCAAGAGGCTCCCTTCATTTGTAAAATAAATAAATAAATAAATCCACAATAAGAGAACATATGAGCTTAAAGTACATTTAATGAAGTTATTAATGTACTCGTACCTGTGTTCAACGGACGCCACAATGAAGCCCTGAGAGGCCAATTCTGCACATATAGCTGAATACAAAGTCCTGAGAAAACACCAAGGAGACATCCATTAGACTCGTCACTGAGGCTTATGACCAATTGATGATGAGCAAACATCTAAGCAGTGTCAAGATTGTTTTTTTTATACCTAAAGGCTCCGAGGCCGTGAGAGAAGACAACCACGGGACATTTCTCTTTTGATTTAAATGGAGCATCCAAGTAGGCTGGGATCTTAAAGGACCCTGAAAGACACAGATTATAAAAATAAAAAAAAGATTTAAACAGCACAATAACATTGTTAAGAAACATTACAGACATTGTACTGTAGATTACGAGGACTTTATAGTGCTGACGAATATGACTATCATGCCCACACATTTCTACACTGAGACAATGACACCAATTTACAGAATTTAAACTAACAAGAGTGGGATTCATTTAAATCCCAGTAGATATGTTTGCTTTTGTTGATGTCAAAGTTATTTTTTCCTCTTGATTACATGGGTCCTCTCTGTAAACATAACATTTCAATAATTACATTTCTTTTGCACAAGCAAAACTCTGAACTTATCCAGGATCAAACGTTCACAGATTATTCCACAAGTATATTGAATATGTCATATATTAACAAAAACTTGTGCAGAAATTGCTCATATGGTTGTATGGAAAGCCTGGAGAGAAGATTTTACACCAGTAAGAGTACTAACGGGAGGTAAATTACCAAAGAGGTAGTTGAAAATCTTTTCACTGAGAGACCTGTTGATTTTCATGAAGTCTGCGAGGCCGTTAAAATATTCCCTACATGGCACCCAGTCTGGTTTCTCTGCTTTTTCCGTCTCCTGACAAGGATAGTAGAGCCGGAAGAAGCTGCCCTGTAAACAAGACAGAGTGAGGGGTTTATGCAGCAAAGCGTACACACTTTGTTTTGTTATGGACTGACCTGAATGTCCCAAATGGGATTACATTTCTCATACACATACTATCATGTTGAACTTTGGAACTCTTGTCCTCGTTGAACCGAGGCAAGATCGACCAATGAATGGAAGTGGGAAGTGATTGACAGCTTTATAGCAGACTAAGCTTTCTGCTGCCAGTGTCTCATATCATTTTTTATGTGTGGTAATCAAGTAGTTCACACATGGTGCTACTCTTAAAAAAAATTAAAAATAATTGTATGTATGAATTGTCATAGTATCACTAAGACCATACTGTAAAGTTTTACATCTTAAACAGATCACGATCTCCATTTCAGTTTTCTCTCAGTTTTAAAGTAATCTTCCTTTCTTAAGTAGTTATTTTTGTCTTATTTGTCATTGTTTTGTGAAGAAGAGATTATGCTACACCGCCACTCCTATATAAAACATGTCACATCCGAATCAAACAATAAACTTTTAAAGGATTTTAATACACACACAAAGTGTATGTATGCTGGCTTTACCTTTTCAGTGTGGTCCATCATGAAGTCAGTACATCCCACAGCATGGGGGCCCTTGGCAGGAGGGATCCCGAGATGATTACTGCAGGCATTGCCCATGGTGAAGAAACTGAGCGTGTATCTCTTCTGGTCTGTTAAATACCAAGACACTTGCTCCATAAAATGCATACAAGGGAAGCAATGACTAAGCACTGACAAGGAGGACAGTCACACTTATCAAGATGTGGTTTTTTTGTCACATGCTGTCAAGGCAACAAGAACTTCTGTAAAGCTGCTGCTGTTGAGTTAAGGAAGTGAATATTGACATGATTATGAATACAATTCTGAATAAAAACTCTTACAGCATCAAAATGCTTAAAAACACGTTTCTAACATGAGTGATATCTTGTGTTTTTGAATGTGTGGGGACTTGTGCATGCTGTCAGTTTTCACCACGTGTTTGAATTAGTACTGCTTATTATTAACTCAAAAGTAACACAAACATCGTTATAATCTGTGTGGTGTGACAAACAAATCCATAATACTTTAACTCATTATTATCAGATTATGTAACTAATTTGACGTAAAGGAAATGTATAGGTTAAAAAAAAAAAAAAACATACCTGTTCTTGCCCACTCGCAAATCCGCTTGACTAAAAACTGTACAAATCCCCCATGAGAAAACATAGACCTCAGTAGCTTCACAGCCAAGCTAACAATTGCATTTTCTTGTTAGCTGCTAGCTGTTAATGTAAGAGTTTAACAAAAAGTAAAACCGACTGTAGATACAGAAGCACCAGGGTGGCAGAGTTACACATCAGTTGCGCAACATGTTCACGAAGTCATCTTGACTTTCTGTGATAAATGAAACGGCTTGAATCACTTGGGAGTGGTTTGACAGCTCGTTAAAGTTGGTGTTTAGTTAGCCACCGCTAGGCTAGCATGGGAGGGGCTAAGCCGCAGAAGTGAATGGTGATTGGTCGGTTCGACGTGTAAGCCCCGCCCCCTATCAGCGGCGATGTGATAGATGTGTGATAAATGCTGTATCAATAACAAGCCTAAGAAAATGTCTTACAAAACATTACATCTAATCTACCCAGTCAAACAGGTCTTAAAAAGGTTACGTGATTTATGTGACTCTTGAGCAAGATTTCTCATGTTTTCATTCACTGTGTTTCAACAAGAATATTTAGATGAAGATGAAGCCAAATTACATTTAAGATGGATGTTGACATTAAGGAGTTTGATGTACTTAAATAATACAGATAATATTAGAAATGAAATGCTGTGTCAACTCATTATTATTTTTAATATTCACATGAACAATTTAACTGAATCCAAACCAACTTTCCTTTACTTTATAAATGAAGCAGAACTTTTGTATTAAATAATAATAAGAATAAAGCTATTAAAACATTAAGAATATTGAATGACAATGAAATGAACATGAGCTCATGGTGAATGTAACTTCGTTGTTTATATGTATGATTATGTATTTTCTTCTGCGTCCAATGTTTTAAAGTAATATTGTAAAAAACAAAACAAAAAAAAAAACAGTTTGTTAATAAAAAACGACAAACCAACTAGGACAAGGGTTTGCTGTCAAGTACCATGTTATAGGCTTTTCTTCACCTGGCTGTCCTTTGTAAAAACACGTAAATACAGGTCTAGCGAGTCTGTTGCCTGTGGCCATGTGCACTTGTTGACAGTAATTATCAGTGTTTTTATTGAACTTAACTTTTCAGGAACTTCTTGCAATAAACTGATTTTTTTAACCGTCTTTATTGACAAATTTAACATATACATAAAATGTTTATATAAACTCTTAAAGAGGATGAACATACAGCAGCAAAATACACAGGAACAAGTTAATTCAAACATAAATCAAGACTAGGGGGGATTATATATAAAAAAATAAAAAAATACAAATCAAACTTTTCCAAAAGAAAACATCAGGCAAATGTAAGCAGACAACAAACTGGAGCAAGGACAAATAAATTCAACAAGGGCCAGAAATCAAAACAACAAGAATTTCGATAAATCAGCACTAATCTTTCTAGCAATCCTGCTAGATTTCATTTTTTTCAGAGATAAGAAAATAATATTTAAAATCATTTATAAACCAGTCAAAGGAGGGTTTGCTGTTTCTCCACTTACTACAGAGAATATGATATTTATTCATGAGTAAAATAACATTTACCATGTCAGTAATTGAAGGGTTTAAATTATCCATAAAATAGAGAATACTATAAGTATCAAAAGATGTGATATCATTAATTTTTAGCGACAACCAACTTCTAATGTTGACACAAAATCTTTGAGACACAGGACTGAATAGAAACAAGTCTCTTCAGATTCACCACAGAAAGCACTGAAGGCTTCACATCTAAATTTAACCTTTTTTTTTTTAGAAATGCAGCAGTTGGATAAATCTGGTGAATTATTTTAAAATGGGTTTCTTTCACTTTAGGGAAAACAGACATCTTAATATATATGTAATGTGCTTTAGTCAGAAGAGAAAGCTCAGTGAAGTGATGTTTTAGTTTGTGACTGTAGAGACACTCCAGCCCTGTAGAGGGCAGTAATGAGACAGAGCCGGACAAACACAGACACACAGTGGGAGGATGCAGTGTTAGCAACCTGACCACTTACAACTAATAAATCACCCCTAACTTGTGGTGAAAATGAAATTGGTGAGTAGACACACTTTTAGCGATTAAAGTAACATAGTAATCCCAGCTGACTATAACAATGCGTCACTAAATCGTAAGGAAAGCGAGTTTAGATACTCTGTTAGCTTCGCAGCTATCATCAGTGTATCTCACACACTGGGGCTAACACATGGATGAAGATAACAGGTTGGGTTTGACAACTACTTCATGAAGTCACATGTTTAATCTTGTGTTGCCAAACGGAGCATTTGATCTTAAAATAAGACTTACACTTAGGACTGTTTTTTTTAAAAAGACCTGTAGACTGAAGCATCTCCTGTTGTTGTTGTTGTTGTTGTTGTTGTTGCTCTGTTTGCCTCCATCCTTCTTCTTGCATCTTTTTCTATCCCACTTTCCAAGACCAACACAATGTCTGTTCAACATAAGTCTGGTTTTCTCGAGGTTTCTGCCTTAAAGAAAGTCTTTTCTTTCCACTGTAACTTTGCTAAATGTTTATTAATGTTGAACTCATGATGGATGAATGTTGGGTCTTTGTAGATCATAATATAACAAAGAGTGATATCTTTTACCTGTTCTTTTGTAAAGTGTCTTGAGATAGCATTTCTTATACAAATAAAGATTGATTGATTGATCAGGGTGATGTCGTCTTAAACTTGCTTGTGCTGTATCAACCAGATAAATTATGGTTGGCACATCGAAGTTGTTTCCATATTTATCACTGAAGACGTTCCTTTAATGTGTTTCAGTATTGTCTGTCTGGTCATCCTACATTGCCTTGCAATGTTCTCAAATTCAAATCCACCACGATCATGCTGGACTGTGGGCTGGACACCACATCTGTCCTGAACTTCCTGCCTCTTCCTCTCGTTCACAGGTGAGTCACCAACATCTCCTTTGTAACTTTCATGTTTGGCTGACCTTTTGCTTTAAAAAATAATATTATATTTGTATGTTTTTGTTTCTTTCAGCCCCAGACTCTCCAAGCTGCCTGGTTGGGTCTCTAAGGATGGGACGGTAAACTTAGAAAAGGTATGAGGGATTGTTTTTGTTGTTTTCAATTCACTGAGCAAGCTGTCTGCCTCTGTGTCTGCCACCTGTGAATAACTAAAGATTTGACAGCGATGCTAAACAAGGCCTTTCTTCCCGTCTTTTCCAGGAGCTGAAAGAGTGTGCAGGAAGAGTGTTTGTGGACTCACAGCCGGAGTTCTGTCTCCCTGAGGTAGTCAAATCAGCCATCACACATACTTTGAATTATGTAGCAAGTTGACCTTTGGCTATAGATGTCGGCAAAATGCTTTTAATTCATATTTTAGCTGCAGGAAGTTGTGCTTGCAGACTAAAAAAACAAACAAGAAAGCCGCCTTGCAAAATTAACAAACGAAAATATTTGTGTTTATCAGTAATATTTGCTGCATGGTAGCTTACCAGTTCAGGCTTTTCAGAACTACCATAACTTCCAGAATCCAGTTTTTGATCTGTAAATTATACTGAAATGCTCCACTTTATATAAACAAGTATATAAATCTGTCCAATAATCTTTTCCTCATAGAGAGAACTGCTGGATCTATCTACTGTTGATGTCATCCTGATCTCCAACTATCACTGCATGATGGCCTTACCGTACATTACTGAACGCACCGGCTTCACAGGGACAGTGTACGCCACAGAACCCACCCTGCAGATCGGCAGGTGGGACATAAAAGGGGCAAAGGGTCATAATATGTTTTTTTTTATATCAACTGAAAGGAAAAGATGCATGTTATCATCACACCGTTCTCTATGTTGCCATGGTTTATTTATAGAGATTATCTTTAGGTCTTCTTCAAAGCTTTGAATTAAATGTTGTATTTTTGAGACGTCACAGGAGAATAAACTCTGGGTGATATTGTATTGTGCATCAGAACACATTGACTTGGGTTTCAGATAATGAATTAATGCATTCTTATTGTTTTTTTTTTTTCTCTCAGACTGTTGATGGAGGAGTTGGTGAACTTCATGGAAAGAGTTCCCAAGGCCCAGTCTGCCACCTGCTGGAAAAATAAGGAAATCCAAAGGTGGGTAACCTGTTCAGTCAACACCAATGCACATAAAACTATAAGACATGAATGAATATGTTTTATACATCAGGATGCTCCCTGGTCCACTAAAGGATGCAGTAGAAGTGTGGACGTGGAAGCGAAGCTACAGCATGCAGGAAGTCAACTCAGCACTGAGCAAAGTGCAGCTTGTGGGTTATTCACAGAAAGTGGTAAGAAGTTGTTTCTTCTAAACTGTCTGCACAGTCACACTTTAACACTGATGTTAAACATCTTACCTTTATGATTCATATCAGAACAAGTTCAAAAACAGCATTTTATCATCTTGAAAATAGAGCCAGAATTAGGGGGGTTGTTTCTCATAAAGACCAAGAGAGGCTCGTCCATGCTTTTATTTCAAGTAAGGTTGACCACTGTAAAGGTCGTCTAACTTCCTAAAAAGACGATTAAACAACTGCAGCTCATTCAAAATGCTGCAGCTAGAATTCTGACCCGGACCAAACAAATGGAGCACATTACTCGGGTTTGAAAATCACAACACTGGCTCCAAGTTAATTTAAGAATACATTTAAAGTGTTTTTACTAGTTTACAAGTCACTGAACTGTATAGGCCCAGAATATATTTCTGACATGTTTAAAATGTTTCAACCAAGCAGCAGAAACCTCAGATCTATTGACTCTGGCCAGCGTGTTCAGTCCAGAGTCCTGACTCTGGTCACATTGTGGTTAAATAGCATTTAGTCACTACGCTGCCTGTAACTGCAACAAGCTGCCATCAGAGATTAGAAGTGCTCTAAACATAAACATTTTTAAATCAAGGTTAAAAACATTTATTTTCTCGTGTGCCTTTGAATGAGCCTTTAAGGTTACACTTTATTTTTATCATTGCACTTCACAAATAATATCAATCAATATAGTAAATCTATCTATCTAGCTAATCTAATCTATTAATCTAACTGCTTTGAATTATTTTAATGTCTCTTTTAAAAATGATTTTATTCTCTTTGATTTTATGGACGCCTATTTTGTCTGTATTTTAATTTTATTTGAGCCTCATATTTGTGTAGTCTCCCCTGTGTAAAGCACATTGAGTTGCCATATAAATAAAGTTGTCTTGCCTTGATGTCAGACAGACACATTGTCAGGCTTCACTTCATACAACTCATCAGACATCAGGCTGTGATGACTGTTTGTACTACTTGGCTCCCTCTTATTTTTTCCCTCTTCTTTATCCAGGAGTTGTTTGGAGCTGTACAGGTCTCCCCCTTAAGCTCTGGTTACTCATTGGGCAGCTCCAACTGGATCATCCAGTCTCATCATGAGAAAGTGTCTTACGTGTCGGGTTCATCCCTCCTCACCACACATCCACAGGTAGGTCAACTGGCCTTAAGCCAGATGTGACTACACATGTGGGCAGAGACGAACGTGCAGTGATGAAGGTGGTGATGTAAACATTCAGTGTTTGTCATCTGCTCTTCTCTAAGCCAATGGACCAAAGCTCCCTGAAGAACAGCGATGTTTTGATTCTGACAGGCCTCACACAGATGCCCACAGCCAACCCAGACGGCATGCTGGGAGAATTCTGCAGCAACCTAGGTAGGTTCAAATTTTCTGGATAGGTTGAACAGACTGTTGGATTATTACAGTTTTTCCATTTTGAAAACTTTCCTTGCAATGTTCCATCTTTGGTTTGAAGTGTTTTATTGTCACTATGATTCATCTCTGTACCTGTAGCCATGACAATTCGAGCAGGAGGAAACGTGCTCGTGCCATGCTACTCCTCAGGGGTGATATATGACCTGCTGGAGTGTCTGTACCAGTTCATCGACAGCGCCAACCTGGGCACCACACCGTTCTACTTCATCTCACCTGTCGCAAACAGCTCGCTGGAGTTCTCTCAGATCTTTGCTGAGTGGTGAGGAGCTATTCATCAAAGTTTACGTTGAAGTGACTTTCCTGAAACAAAATGTGTGAAAACGTGTCTGTGTTTGTACATCGGTTAACAAAGTACGAGCATTTCAGAAGTTTGGTTACTTTGAGTTCAGCTTCTTAGTCCTTTGGCAATGTTCGACTTTTAAGATGTCTTAGCTTATATAACCGCAAAAATGTGTATAAAACATCCTAAAACATGTCACCATATACATCTTGTTTACCTTTTCAAACAATACAGAAGCTGAAGCTCGAGTGAATTCTTGAACTTAATCATTTATTGTCTAACCGCAAGAGTTCTGTGTCTACTGGTTTGAATTGATAAAGCTACAGTATTTGAATTTTTGTGTTTCCTCGTGATAAAAGCCTAACCGTACATTGTTTACAATAAAGGTAAACAGGGCTTGTTTACAATAAAGGTAAACAGGGCTTGTTTACAGTGTTGCTTATTGTCAAAGGTCACCTGATACACTACTTGTCCTCTGCAACTTTCTCGATTTATTCTCATTAGATTGACTTTTTATGGTTTTTATTTCAGGCTTTGCCACAACAAGCAATCCAAGGTTTATCTTCCAGAGCCTCCGTTCCCTCATGCAGAGGTGAGTCCTGCCGCTGCTTCTCACTTTGGTGAAGAACTGTGCACTATTTCAGAGATCTCTCTAAAGCCAGTCAAAGCTTGCAGAGGGTTTCTCAGACCAAATGTAGTTGCCTGACATTAGAACAACGTGGCAGATTCTCCATTACAGTACAATTGAAAAGGTTATTTCCATTTATGTGTTATTGAGCATTCCACTGGGATAGCAGTTTACATTTAGGGAATGATTTATTACATTATAAAATATAACACCATTAATAAAGTCTGAGTAAGAGAATGGATTTGAAATAACGGAGTCTTCGCACCCTCTACTTTCTGCACAACCAACTCTAACAACGCCTGCTTCTTTGTTTCAGTTGATCCAAACCAACAAGCTGAAGCACTACCCCAGCATTCACGGAGACTTCAGCACTGACTTCAGACAGCCGTGCGTGGTTTTCACTGGGCACCCGTCTCTTCGCTTCGGGGACGTGGTTCACTTCATGGAGCTGTGGGGAAAATCCGGCCTCAACACCATCATCTTTACTGGTAACCAAACACATCAAGTGATGAAACATATTTCTCCTGTTATTTTAAAGCTATGCTTTGCCTCTAAAAGTACTTTTCTTACTTCTAACCAGAGCCAGACTTTTCCTACCTGGATGCCTTGGCTCCGTATCAGCCGCTGGCTATGAAGTGCGTCTACTGTCCCATTGACACGCGGCTCAACTTCCACCAAGTCTCAAAGCTGCTCAAAGAAGTCCAGGTAGCGCCCACACTCCATTGTCATGACACTTGTACTTCATGTAGTTGTCCCTTTTATAGAGATTAGAAATGTACTGAACTTATATGAAAAAGAATGAGTTTATAGAGGAGGTTTTTGATATAAGACAACAAACGGCAAATAGATAAATATTTTATCCAAATCAAAGTAATGTATGTCAAATCACTGTGTCCACATCTAGAGTTAAACCATGTCCTGTCTTTCCCTCCCCCGCAGCCCCTCCATGTGGTGTGTCCAGAGCAGTACACTCAGCCCCCACTGACCCAGTCCCACCGCTCAGATCTGATGCTGGAGCTGCAGCCTCCTCCGATGCCCTACAGACGCTGCTCTGTGCTCAACCTGCCTTTCAGACGCCGCTATGAACGTGTCTACATACTGCCTGAGGTGAGTTCACACAAGAGCAGGACCTATGGCAGCTAGAAGTCTGGGAAGTGAATATGTTCCCCTTCAACTTGTCTGGTAAATAAGGACCCAATAGACTCAGATGACAAGTGTGGAATAAAAGATCAAATCAGTACTTTTTGAAACAGGTGCTGAGTGCATTCTTTGAATTCTCTCCTGTGTTGGTAGAGACGATGACAAATTGCATGCAGAAAGCTGTGAGAATGAAAGAATGAGATGCATTACGGAGATATTTAAACTGCTGCCGGAGAACAGGTGGCACATTTTAAAGTCTAAACGTCAGATTTTTCTCTTTCAAGCTGGCCAACTCCCTGGTGCCCTCTGAGATTAAACCTGGCATCTCCCTGGCAACTGTGTCTGCCGTGCTGCACTCCAAAGACAACAAACACACACTGCAGGTGAGTGTGTGTCCGTCACACATGTTCATATGACATGTGAGCATTAATATATAAAGATGGGAAGTTTTGATTCCATTGTTAATGGAAAAAATGAAAGTTTCTCTCTGTGTTTCCAGTCGGTGCCCAAACCCCCTCCAGTGGCCCCGAGCAAGAAGAGGAAGCGGGTCATCGAAGAGCCTCCCGTTGTTCTGGCCCCGAAACCTCTGCTGAGTGGAGCTGTGCCGCTGGATGCTTTCCTCTCCACATTGCAAAAGGTATTAAACCTGCAGACACCTGTTTGTAGCAGTATTCAGCACTTAAAATAGATTTGTTTTTACTTTGCCCACCCCCCATATTTACTGCAGCTTTTGTGACTTAATCTCATCAGCTCTGATATTACAGTCTCCTCATGCATAACGCTGACAGGATTTGTAGTTTATTGTTTCAGAAGCCAAGGAATGTAACTCAATAGATGAAAAGAATACAACAGAACTAAGGGTGCACTCGTATTGCATACTGCCTACTGTAAGCATGCCCCAGCAATAAATATAAAATGAGTTTAGTTTAAAAAACACACCTACCTAAACGTAGATGGACACTGCTTTTGCATTTCTGTTTCCATGAAGCCATGAATGAATGACACAAAGGGAAAAACAACTTCATAAAAACTGTACTTTGCATACTTCCCTCTCCCCTGCGCAGCATGGTATTACAGAAGTTAAGGTGGAGGAGACAGCAGACGGACACATTCTTCACCTTCAGGCGGAGGACACGCTGATTCAGCTTGAGGAGGACGGGACACACATCGTCTGTGACAACAACGAGCCGCTGCGCACAACACTGCGAGACTTGGTGCTCCGCTTCCTGCAGAAACTCTGACCTGAATCCCCGTCATACCTCATTGTTAGTTTTTTTTTTTTTTAAATATCTGTTTATTGAACTGCCAGACGATGTTAGAGACAGAGGACGTGAGGAACGACTGGACTGTCCACAACTCAGCTGTATCTAACATTGTGAAACATTTACAGTAGTGTTACTGTTGTAAAATATTTTGTATTAAAAGATTTCATCCACTTTGCAAGTCTCTCTTCACTGCTACTTCTTATGAAAGAAAACCTCAACAATCAGATAAATGTGAAAACTTTACTGAAAGCTGCTCTCGCTCATCTCAGACAATTGTTACTGGTAACTGGTTAAAACAGAATGTCTATCTTGTGTCAAAAATTGGATCCCTGCATACATTGAATCCTGATTTCATGACATTTGGTGAGCAGCTCTATGACTGAATCTGTTGCAGCAGGTTTACAATAATCTGATGAACCAGGAGCCTGAAAATAGAAACAGGTTGGGTGCTTAGAATTTGGTACCAGAAGTTCATTTGAGGAACAGAAACAAGCACAAAAAGACTACGAGATCGATTGTTACATTTGTAAAGAATGAGTGTTAATGATGATGATGGCTTCATTCCATTTAAGATTGTGGGTCCTTGTACTGGAGATCTCTGCTTCACTGTGAGGTAGAATTATATGCAGCAAAGAATCCAAAACAGTGGTCTCCATGTTTACATGTCTACACGTTTCAGCTTGTGGCCTTCATCAGGCTCATCTCTCATGGATGACCCCGATGAAGACCCCCGATGAACCGGAGGGTCGCCGGTTCAAGTCCCAGTGTAGACCAAATGTGGAAGTTGGTCTGGTAGCTGGAGAGGTGCCAGATCACCTCGAGCAAGGCACCAAACCCCCTCCCCACCACCAGCTCAGTAGCGCCCACTGTGGGCCACCCCGTCACTCTGACATCTCTCCCTTAGTGCATGTCCATAGGATCCTGTGTGTGTTGCATGACTACAGAGTGTAAAAACTGAAATTTCCCCTTGCGGGGATCAATAAAAAAGTAAATCTTAATACCACTAGTGTTGCTGCAGCCTTTCACTCTCCATGCACCTTGGTAGTTGAAACTTTGTACTGTTGGCTGAGATCAGTAGTCAGTTAAAACATCTGAAGAAGAAACTCTCACATGTTGAGTGCCATAACAAACGAAGAAAAAGGAACATTCAGGGCACTCGCTATTTGTGTCACAAAATATTTAATTGGTGCAGGGTTTACATGTGGCTAATAATATGCTTTCAATGTACAATACTTTACAGTGTACTACATGACCATCGCTTTCATAATACAACTGTGTGCAGCAGGAGGAAAATCTAGGATTCAAAGATGTCAAAGTCTCTGAGGCTCGTTGAGAACTTCAAACACAAAAAAAAACACTCCCCGACCCCTACAAAAACAGACAATTCAACAAAAAACCACAGACTTACACTGACGCAACAAACTTCAAATATAAATGCTTGTCTCTTGTTTGTCCAGATTTGCTGCAAAATCAGTCATCAAGTGAGAGAGAGAGAGAGAAAGGTAACAAGGTGAGTTTGTTGCGTTTCAGCGAGTGTAGACGTTAGAAACACGAGGACACATTTTGTATGTTGTTCAAAACAGGGAAATGAAAATAAGGGACACTGATGTTGGTTCCATCAAAGTCATACTGATGTGTATGTGTGTAATGAGGTCGGCCCGTCTCTGTCAATTCGAAGCTTGTTCCAAAGGCAACTGGACTAGGTTGAAAATCTTTAAACCAATAGCTTCCACTAAGTCCAGTTGGCTTTGGATCAAGCTTCAAATCTACCCTGACCTGGATGACTGAGAACAGACCCCCGTGTCTGTAGATCCCTCCACTGTTAAAACCCTTTGTTGAACAGGTCTTTAATGTGTGAACAGCAGTATTGCCCCCTCTTTTTTGTGTACTGAAGTCACAGGCAGTGCATTTCTGTTTGGAGTATGATGACACATTTTCACACCCTGAGGCTCAGTTGGTCTAACACACACACACACACACACACACACACACACACACACACACACACACACACACACACACACACACACACACACACACACACACACACACACACACACACACACACACACACACACACACACACACACACACACACACACACACACACACACACACACACACACACACACACACACACACACACACACACACACACACACACACACACACACACACACACACACACACACACACACACACACACACACACACACACACACACACACACACACACACACACACACACACACACACACACACACACACACACACACACACACACACACACACACACACACACACACACACACACACACAGAGAGAAAGGTGACCAGGAGATGTAGCAGGACTGTTAGGAGGGAAAGATGATAAAGGCTGGAAACGCTCGTGTTACCTAATCAAAACCCAGAGAGGGAACCTTTAAGTCTCTCTTTGGCAGTAGAAGTTCAACCTTCATTGTTAATGAGTTCACTAACAGTGCAGATAGAGTTGGATCATCATCGCTGAATTCACCACTTAAAGCCTGCTGGTAAGGTTTTCAAACTGATCTCCTGTAACTATGGTGATTAGAGTGTGCAGGTATGAGATGAGGGGTGTAAAGTGGAAAAATATGAAAACCCTTTAAAATGCTGGGGGAGGAGTGTAAAAATCAAAGAGCCCTCTGTGTGTTCATTGAAAAGGTTTTGTTTGAAATGGATCATAATGACTTTGACTGTGATGTGAAAGAAGGGAAATGTCACCAAGCTGGTCCAAAGCTTGACTGTTTTATGTCTCTTTTTTTTTTTTTGCAGCTGAAGGAAGATGATAAACAGTGTAGACTACCAGCAAAGCGCCAAGTGGAAGACAGCACAGATAGCAACTAGCAGCAAGTGGAGGCTGACATTACTGAAGCAGAATATTTTTAATAAATGTGAATGTTGTTAGGAATAGACAACTTAGTGATATCAACTTAAAAGGTATGTCAGTGCTGTTTTTAGCAACTTGGAAGTGTGACCCCCAAATAGCAAAATAATATTGATTAAGATTTACAAAGAAGACGTGAAATCTTGATATGAGTCAGGTAAAAATGATTTTGGATCTCTGTGCAGACACATTATTTCCCTCTAGATTCAAGTCCTTGCTGGCCAGGTGCATATGCTGCGAAGTAAAGCAGTGCAGCTCGAGCTCTGTAAAGCACTCCGTGTTGTTATGATGTATGAAACATGATGATGCGTGGATGTTCACGACTCGTGATGCAGTTGCTGCTCCTTGTAATTTCATCTGCACTCTTGCTGTGCCGTATTTGCCGGAGGAGGTGAGTCCGTTTTGTCCATGACTGCCTTGTGAGTTGATTTTTCTGCGATCATCTGAGTGGGGAGGGGGATTTAACCTGATACATGTGTGTCCTCTGTCTCGTCAGTGGTTTGGAGTTTATCCTCTTCCTCTACTTAGATTCTTTCTCAGCGTTAAGCAGTGCAGAGCTGATGCCCAGCTTCTGTAACTCGTCCACCAGGTCTCCATTCTGGTGCATCTGGAGCAGGATGTCACAGCCTCCCACAAACTCTCCGTTGAAGTAAACCTGAGGGATCGTGGGCCAGTTTGAGAAGTCCTTGACTCCTGTGGAAGGCAAGTGGCATTCATGTCAGAGTCATAAATATACTCAAAACATTAACGGATCAGGTGTCAGGTTTAGAAGATCACAAGAGGAGTACAAACAAAGGCTGCAACAGCAAGAGATCCTCACTGAATATTAATACATTTACATCTATCTCCAGCAATGTATGTTGTATTTAATCTTCATATTTAAGACTAGTAATGCTAAGTTAAATCCTGGTTGTATATATTCCCATTCTTAAGTTTTTTTTTTAGTGTTTTTTACTCATATTGTGTGTTTGGACAACCTGCTGCTGTAACGCCACAATTTCCCAGTTTGGGATCAATAAAGTAATTCTATTCTATTCTATTCTATTCTAATCAGCCCCATTAAAGTCAATGTTTCACTGTAGACAATATCACATGTTCCGTACAATTACTGTCAGTTGCAAAGACAACAAAAGGAATTGAAATAGGGCCCGACAGATATGGAATATTTGGGGGGCGATATCGATATTGGGCAGAGAAGAAAACATTATACCGATCTTTCTTGGATCTATGTTCTATCTGTAGAGATAGTTAAATATACACACATCTATTGCGTTGATCCCTCAAATGCAGTTAACATACTTTTTTATTATTATTTATTGTGGAAAAGATATACAGTATAACGAAGACAAGATGGTCACTCAACTGGAAAGTAACTGGGCATGTACGTACATCTCAACTCTCTGGAGAGTGATGATGCTCGTTGTAATCCATATAGCGCCCTCTGCTGGTGACAGTCAGAAACAGAACTACTAGTGTAATACTATGATACTCAAATAAAATACTATTTGACTGTTTATTAAATCTAGCATTATCTGCGCATATCTGAGATAAAATGAGTCGATACCAATAGTCACTGGATATGCTAATATCGGCTAGCCGATTAGTCTGTTGGGCTCTTATTAGAATATATCATTTCTGGGGTTTATACCACACAAACACTTCTGTGTCCAAGTTATGTAGGATTCAAGTGCTAGATAACCCCAACATGGTACAATTTGATGCTCCAGACCAGAGAGTGACATGTTTATGGTATGATATCTATTAAATGTCTTAAATATGGATATCCCCAGTACTTATCAATGTTAATCTCTGTTATAAGGAAGTGAAATTATCTTTTTTTACCCATGAAATGATGATGCCTCAGAGTTTCCCCCCTCAGTAACAGTACTTAGTATGATGTAAACAGAGGAAATAAGGAGTTAGCATGAGCCGAGGTTAGCACAGTGACTCATTCTTCAGCAACTGAAACCCAAAAACAGGCAGAGCTCATATTATCACCAACTGTTTAGTTACCGAGTGAACTCATACTGTATAAGTACGATTTATAAACACCACATGTACCAATTTAATATGTATTGAAACAACAAATGTGTTTGTACACCTCACTGTTACACTGGAGAAGAACGGATTGTTTTCTAATGTTCCCTAACAATTTAGTGTAAGACGACATTTTAAAAAGTTAACAGTATGTTCGAGGTAAATGGCCAAAGTAGCGCGTTCCCTTTTAAAGCCCTTCACTGAAAATGTGCTGAGAGACCTTGTGTTTATAATCAAATGATGTTGAAGGAGCAAACTACTGATTGTACTTCAGATGAATTTGTTAAACTCGAGTTCCTTTTAACAAGTTACAACAGCTGTAGTGAGAAGTCGACTCTACAGCAGCACATGTACATGAATCCTCTGATGTGTTTTACTACTGCTAGATTCAACACATTACATTTAACACTGACACCAGAAAGCTCTGTTTGCAGCCGCTGTTCTTGCTATGAGGTAAGATTGTTTATCTACAAGGTATTTGGACAGAACTCATTAGATTAAAAAGGGATTTTTCCCTGCACTTGTTGGTTTGCCAAAATGTGTGTGTGTATGTCGTTCCCTGAACTCGCTCCTCTTTGGTCAAAGTGCTTTTAGTGTGTTCTAAAGTCAACTTAAACTAGAGCTATTAGTTGGCTTGACAGATTTCCAAACAGGATAAAGGATCATTCCTTGTAAAATAAAGTTACTCTGAATGTAAATCCTTAGTGAGAAGTCTTGAATCCAAACTTTCTGTGTGCAAATGTTGAATCTGTTGATTGTCTTATTATTAATGTCTTCTGTATGAGTTTGGGTGTTTTTGTGGTTGAAACTGTGTGTTGCTGTTATTCAACATGCCATGACTTGGCATAAATCTGCTGTTTCTGGCCTCAAGCGACAACATCCTTGTTCCTTATGTGCTGCCTGCCACCATTCAAAAACACAGGAGACTTCAGTAGCTTCAGTAGCAGTAAATGTTAGACATAATCATACTGACGGTGTCATGTTTTACTCAAGAGCCACACCCTGTGGTCCTGCTGCAGAGCACTGATAATAAGAGAACAGTAGAAGTAGTTGAGATGGTCGTTGTCAGAAGTCTGATATACCACAGAAAGAAAAGTCGTGTAAAAAACCAGGACAGATACAAGGGGATAATATTTACATACCGTACAGGTTACAAGCAAACTGTTTGGTGACACGTTCACTGTCCATTTTGAAGAATGAAAAAAGACTTTCAGGTGACAACTTGTTGCTGTCATGTCCTGAATGGTTCACCTGAGTTTACTGACCTTGTCTGAGGTCCTGGTCCTCCAGCACGTTGTACGCAGCATACTCGTCTACCCCATGCATCCTCAGGATCTGAACAACTGCATTACTGAAGCCACACATGGGTTGTGCCGGTGTCCCCTTCATAAACACGACCACTTTGTCCTTCTTCACCATCTCACCAAGGTCTTTCTTCACGTCCGCGCACAGGAACCGGGCCGGGGCCGACCAAGCGCGTCCGTCGGCTGGTCTTGGCAGATAGGCTGGTGCCCCTGACCGCAGACACCTCGCAGTGATTTTAATTAAACTATTCATAGTCTTTGGTATGTGTTACCTTTGAACGAGGAGGAGAAATGTGGTAGAAAGTGACCAGCCGGTCCTGTACGAGGCGGAATAAATGTAGTGCGTCAACACACTTCACGTTCGCGGAGGAGAGGCGGAACTTGAAGGGTGATTGGATCCCGAAAACTCTAATCTGAATGCTATTGGTCCAGCTACACGTCAATCACAACAGTCGATAAAGAACAAAGGCACAACTTCATAAAATAAAAATAATACCGTCGCGAAAATGTCACTGTCGCATTTGTTAATGAATTTGGGAAAAGCAGCCACAAGAAAGTTAAATACAAAATAAAAATATTAATCCCCGGTTACAAAAGCCCTCAAGTACTTCCGGTGCGACCTGCGCAAACCGGAAAAGGACCACCAGCGAAAGTTTGAAAGATGGCGGCGCACGAACAGAAGAACAACAAGCCGAAGAAAAGCGGAGGTAAAGAGGCTCAGCCTCTGATAATCGCCAAAACTCCGGCGGAGGAGCAGCGTCTGAGGCTGGAGAGGTTGATGCGGAACCCGGACAAGCTGGCTCCCATCCCGGACCGGCCTAAAGAGTGGAACCCGCGGGCCCCGCCGGAGTTCGTCCGAGACGTGATGGGCTCCAGCGCCGGGGCGGGCAGCGGAGAGTTTCACGTTTATCGACACCTCCGCCGCAGAGAATACCAGAGGCAGGACTTCCTAGACAAGATGTCAGAGAAGGTGAACGAGGACGTGGACTACCTGGATAAGGTGGAGCTAAACAAACAGGCAGCCGAGGAGAGGACAGCAAAGCGCAGGAAGAAGCGGGACAAGCTGAAGCAGAAGAAGATGATGGCAAAGAAAGCAAAGCTGGAGGCCAAAAACAAGAAAGATGACGACGGCAACAAAAGCTCGGAGAGCAGCGAAGAAGAGGAGGACGATGATGATGAGGAGAAGGAGGCCGAAGATGATGCCGAGGCTCCTAGCTTCATCATGGGGAGGAAATGACACCCTCTGTCCTCTGCAGGGTGATGGACACCCTCTGTCCTCTGCAGGGTGATGGACACCCTCTGTCCTCTGCAGGGTGATGGACACCCTCTGTCCTCTGCAGGGTGATGGACACCCTCTGACAAGACAGGACACTGCAATTAATGCTCCTCTTTACATTGTGGGTGGATTATTATAAAACCATACTGCAACCTGAACAACCAGAGGAGACCAACATATTATGAACCAGTTGAAGAGCCCAGTACCAGACAATCAGCCTTCTGTAGAAGAACTGAAACATAAGTGCCGAGTTGAATAGGCAGAGAAACTATCTTCACTGGACAATGTTAAGCATACAAGAGAAGTCAGACTCCAGCTTGTAAAAGAGACAAACATGTTGAGACACCTATTTTTCTTACAGCTTGTCTGATTGATGTTTGTGGTTTCCAGGTCTGCTGTTGTCTTCAAGTGCTGTTTGAGTTTGTCAGTGTTTTCAGATTTTTTCCACATGCTTCTCAATGATTTCAAATTGTGATATTGTTTGGGAATCCGCTTCGTTTTACTGGAATATTCTCTATGTTTTGAATGAAAACATAATAAAAACAATGTTTTGATTAAACCATGTACACTTGGGGTGTTTTGAAGTTAATTCACATATATGACATGAGTAAATCATGATGTTAGTTTTACGATGTAATGTGTTGAAGAGTGCGTGTAAGTATGACTGAATGATGTTCTCGACTTTGCAGCCTTGTGAAGTTGCTCCTTGCAACCATTATTGCTCGTGAGCTCAACAAGGATGCAGAAAGTATCTCAAAGAATGAAAAGGCGTGACTTCTAGAGGTTTCTGGAGTTTCACGTGCGATGTTCCTTGGACACAGTCCTGCTTTCCACGGAGGTGATGGGCTCTTCCTGTGTCTTTCACCTTTCTTGAGGCAGGTAGAGAAAAGTACTCGACAGCGAGATATTGTTTGTCACAGGAGAGATTACCTGTCAGACACTTTCAGCTGTCACAATGTCTTCACATTTTCTTTACATGCATAAATAAAGTGCGTTTTTCAGAAACTTCAATTTCAAGTTTTGTTTTGTAGGTTCTTCACACTCATGGAAATAAACTTGACGCACGACAGAGCTGATAGCAGATCAAATGTTGTTGAAGGAAAACACGACTGAGCCACATAGTCTGACAATATGATGACACTTCTTTAAATCTAAATCATGTGCCTGTTGTTGGATATTTAAAATCAACCCCCTCCTGCTCCCTTGTAGTTAATTTTCTTGAATATTTCCTGCTCCTTTGTCCTATTATCTCAACTTCCCGTGGCAGCTCACCCCACAGTTTTCAGGAGTTCTGCATATGTGTGAAAGCAGTACAAGTGATGTCAAAGTGTTTCCGGTGTGCTGTAACTGCATTTGTTTGACACCTACCTGACCGCAGCCGTTATGGGTATTAAAAATAACTATCTGGAAATAAGCAATGTTGTTGCTAATAGTCTGTTTGCATTTGAGTGTCCCATAGAGACATCAGAGTATTTTATAACTCGTCATACATTGTCACAATAACAAAGACTACAAATTATAAATCAAAGCATGTCTCTGTATGTTTAATCAGCTCATCAGAGGCTCAGGACTGTATACGCTCTCCTAGCAAAAAACATCACTATACAACACAATACCACCACCATACACCAGAATTAATGAAAGTCACATATCAAGTGTTTAATATTTTGATATTTTTAAAACAAACCCTCCAGAAAGAAGTAGAAAATATAAGATTTTGCTGTGATGGTTGTTTGTTACGGTGGTTTACTTTTGTGGTCTCCAGGGAGCCAATCTTTTAAAAACACATCTTTTAAAAACTTAATTCTTTGCACTTTCACAAATCACAATGTATTTGTATAGCGCCAATTCAGAATCAGAATCACCAATTTTTGAGACACTTTACAAAACATCAGTCCACCATGAGCACTAAGCAACATTTAGTCAAGTTAAAGTGGAAAGGAAAAATGTCCTTTAAGAAGCACAAACCTCCTGGAAAGTGGGCTGGAGGGAGATGGAGAAAGAAGGAGAAGGACAGAGACAAACAGAGCAACAATAAATAAGATAGATTTATAGCTACATTGTCAGTCATAATGCTAAAAGTATGAGTAGTAGAAGCAGCAACAGCTACTGTAAGTGTTAAAACAGACTTTTGCTAACATTAGCAGCTGTAATGATGATGAAACAGGGACATCTGATTATGTTGATTATTATAGAGGTTGAAGTTGAGCAGCTCTAAGATTCACTTTAATATATAGAATAATGATAATAGATGTAAGGCTGATATTATAGATGTAGCGGTTGGAGTCTGGAGGGGGGGGGTCCATATCACCAGAGAGCTCAGGAACTCCCAGGAAGATATGCGGTTATTAACATGCATAATATAAGAACATTTACAGACAGTGACGTGCAGAGATATGATGTGAATGCACGAGAGAGGGAGAGACAAGAGCTCTATGATGATGACATTAGCTGTTGGTGATCAGGGTTATATGGGCCAGAGTAATAAAAATAAGCTCAGAGAAAAAAGCAAACTTTGGCCACATCTGCTCATTCCTGCCGACTACTCACTCCCTCCCTGTGACTCTGAGCTAACATGTCTCTCTGTCAGTGAAGCACTCTGCCATACGAGAAAGATTTATTGCAGACATCTGTGTAGGGACAAAAAAACAGACACTCAAAAGAGTTACACCGGCTGATTTTTTCTAACAGTGGACGACTTAATGCTTCCAAAGAAAAGTTTTATGAACCACACACTGCTGAAAGGGTTCAGGTTGAGTTGTCTCAGGGGAGTGGATGATAGAGTTGATCAACATTTTGGAAGGAGGTGTAAGCATGTTCAGGCAGGACGCACTGCCTCACTCTGCCTACCACCTACGTCTACTTCTTCACTTGTAGTCTGTGAGGAAACCAATGAGCACCTCCAATGGCTACATGTGCCTTACATTCAAAACTGTTCTCTGTTCCTGTTTTAATCTCGTCAATGGATCATAAAAAAAGGAAGTGTGACTGACTGGAAATGAGAATGCAGGACAAAGCGGATGGGGATTCACATGAGAAATCAATGGGGGAGTTCAGCGATGAACATGTTCAGCAGCCTCAAGGTAAAAATGAGAAGAAAATCTGTTTTAGGTTTATTGTTAGGATTAAGCCACTTTGTGATAATGATAAATTGTGTTATGACACACATACAAAATTAAATACTATCTAAAAAGACCACATTTACCTGAATCTCTCCATGTCATTTCAAGGTAAGCGTTATTGCGTTATTGCATTTTGTTGCCCAATCATACCCAATTGTCTCGCCTGATGATAAGTGTCTGAAAGAATGTGTGATGCATGTGAAATAATCGATATAAAGGGGTTCAAAGACGTGTTTGGTCATCTCTAATGTCTTTTTTTGCTGCAGTCTTTTTGTGGTGCAACACTAATTTCCAATGTTCTTGAAGACTCTATCCTTATCACAATCAACACAAAATCTCCTGTTTGCCACTCTTTCAAAGCAGCCTTTGCCAAAATATTACGTGTCAACTGGAACACAACACTATCCTCTCTGCCAAGTCCCTGTTTTGTTTTTCCAACAGATGACAGGAAAGCAGTGCAGAGGAGAACATTCACCAGGTGGATGAATGCTTTGCTGCAGAGAGTAAGTCATAACACAATGCAGTTATACTGATACTTTATTAATCTATTATTAAGCTTACATGCAGTCATATTGTTTACAATTATTTTTAGTTCCAGTGTGATCCTCCAGTTGAAGTGCACGACCTGTTCACAGACATTCAGGATGGCAGGATACTGATGGCTCTGCTGGAGGAGCTGTCTGGATGCAAACTAGTAAGAGTCATGCTTTATAATAGAAAAATGTATTCACAGAAAAGTAGAAAATATGATTAAATATGTTTTAGCCTATGTGTGAGTCTATCGAATCCCTTAAATGAAACAAATAAATCTGAAACATTGAAACCACTCCCATGTTTTGTAAAGCAGACATGATCTAGCGGCCAGTGAGCTTGGCTTAGCGCAAAGAAAAGAAGCAGATGGTGAACATCTATTTGCCATTTTTACATTTTTACATTGTTGGCGTGGACAACTGTTAAAATGTTGTACTGTTGTGAGTTGTATAAAATAATAAGGAAGAGTTTACAATTAGGCCTATTTATTGAACAGTTAAGGAAAAGATAAATATGCTATTACTTTGGCAATTAGACTCTGTCATGACAACTTTATGAACTCAGAGGGCAAGTGAGGCTGACAGCAGGATAGGATAGGAATCAAATAAGTCTGTTTAAAAAAAAAAATGTTTGGACAGAGCTAAGCTAGGTTTCCCCCGTTCCATAGGCAAGTTTAATGTCTGTAGCGTCATATTTGCCGTACATGAGCGTGGCATCTGTGTTTTTATCAGCGCAAATTGAGTTGGTTCCACAAATGTTGAACACTTCCCTTAATTACTGTAATTTTTCTGATAAGCTCTACAGGTATAGGTCATCCTCTCACCGCATTTTCAGACTGAATAACATTTCCAAGGCCTTGGCTTTCCTGGATGATAGACATGTGAGTTTATTTGCTTTAATTGAACACAATAATATTGTTCAGTCATGTTTTACATTTACATCTGGAAAAACAATACTTCAGATGAGGTCTCCTCCCTCCTCCCTACAGGTGAAGCTGCTTGGCATAGATGCCTCTGGGATTGCTGATGGCGTCCCTGCTGTTGTTCTTAACCTCGTCTGGAACATTATCCTGCATTTCCAGGCAGGTCTAGTTTAAATCAATGTCATTAATCAATCCAAAATGTAATGGATTATTTCACCTGCCTGGGTGGTTGTCTTTGTCAACGACCTTACATACCACTCTGCTTTTCTACTCTTAAACAGGTAAAGGAGGTTACAGGAGGCCTCCAGAGGCGTTTGTCTTCAAGCCTCTCTTCCTTATCGATGAACAGTCATCCTTCCTCCAGTGACCTCTCACCTGAGCCGAGGGACTTTAGCAGCCATTCCTGCAGTCCAACGCCAAGCAAAGGCAGAAGAGCCACAAGAAAGCCAAAGTATCATGGGAAAGCATTAAAGACTCTCCTGCAGTGGGTCCAAGGATGCACATTGAAGTGAGTGTGGAAATAAGAGAATCTTTTACCAAGAATGTTTTGTGAATTTTGTGTGAGCTGACTTTTTTTTTCTATTGTGTAATTTCAGTTTTGGGGTGGAGGTGCTTGATTTTGGGAAGAGTTGGAGGAGTGGGCTGGCGTTCCTCGCTATGATTAAGTCAGTAAACCCATCCTTGGTTGACCTGAGGGAGAGTTTGACTAGAGAGCCAAGAGAAAACATTCAATTGGCTTTCAATACAGCCCATTACAGTCTGGATATACCACCTCTGCTGGAGCTTGAAGGTAAACACTTACTGAATACTAAAGTGGATAATATTGATCCATTTTCAAGGTCAATATTTATCTGCACCATCGCTTAAACAGTTCTTCCACTTCTCCTACTCTAAGAAGTTGCTGGAGGCCCGTCAATCTGTAATGATACGACCCATCATGTAGCCACAGGTGTATATCAAAAGCTCACTAGAAATGAACAGCCAAGTTTATCACTTTATTGACAATCTTTTTGGTATATTTTCAGTTGCCCATGGCACCTAAACTAGTCCTCTTACAGAAGGGCTGTCACCTTGGTTACCTCTGAATGCACTCTTAAACTCTTAGATTAAACAATCTAGTTTTCTATCTGCAGATGTGTTGTGCTCTTCACCTGATGAGAAGTCCATCATCACCTATGTGTCCATGTTTCTGGTGCATTGTTCGGACATAGAGGAGGTTAGTATGCCTTGAATCTTTTTACATGTTTACTTTTTTGACTTCTTTTTGAGATATGGAGTACATTTCTTCCATTTACACTGGATTATTTTAAAAAATGAAGCTACGCAAAGCTGCTAGCTTAGTGTTTTGATATTAGTTACTCATGAAAACGCAGGCCCACGATTGTCAAAAAGAATCAAAATCTGTGTATCAACAACTCTTTTTTAACACATTATATCTTGCTTGTTTTACACAAAAACTCACATCTTAGTAAGTGTATTTATACATTAATCAATTTCTAGGTAAACATGTCTCAATACACTCATTATAAGCCTGATTTATAAGACAAGTCCAACATTTTATTTCAATATATTAAAAGCAAAAAACAAGGCCTAAATTGTTTGTTAAAGCAAAATATCTGCCAATGGAATATTACATTTTACTCGCTGAGTGTTGTTAAAAGAGATGTATTTATCTTAATTACAAAGTACATTTATTAATTACAACAATTAAGGCCTACTTTTTTGCTTTTAATATCTTGAAATATAATGTTTGCTTGTTAGATAAATATGGCTAATAATGAGTGTATTTAGATATCTTTGGTTAGAAATAAGACAAGTTATTAGAGTTTTTGCAGTAACATTATGTGTATTTTCCAGAATTCATGTGCAGGAAAATTTGCTGTCTTGGTTAGTTAGTTGAATTGACTTTGTACCGATAAAGCAAAGAGATTTTAATATTGCTGAAGTCATTTCTAGACATACTGTGGTCAGATTTTGTTCCCTGTGGACACAGCCAGACAAGCTGCCTTCTGTTTTCCAGTCTTTATGCTAAGCTTGGCTAACAAGCTGCTGGCTGTTTGAAACACTATGAGAGCAGCATCAATCTTATCGGAAAAAATAGTTAATAAGATAATTTGCCCAGATTTCTAATCATTTTTTGAACCCCAAAGACATTTTCACATTTAACAATCACTGGATATCCTCAAAGATACTTACATTATTTGCACTGATGTGATGTACTAAGAAGTCATAAACGCTTTGTTACAGAACAATGCCTCAGATGTTGAAGTTCCTGCGATTCCACACTTTGGATCACTTGAGTCTGTCACTTTTGGAGAGATCAATGCCGATGAGCCAGAAGCCAAAGCTCTGCTCATAGGCTTTGAGAAGAGCACCGAGCAGCAGCTATGGAAACAATGGGCCAGAAGACACTTACTTCACACAAATGGCGCAGTGACTCCTGACCTCTCCTCCAGTTGTGGTGACATCTTTTCAACCTGTCACAGCCAAAGCACCACTGAACAACCAGCAGGCAGTCCTGAAACCTCAGCATTCACCAAAAAGAGAAGCAAATATCGAAGTGTTTTCAAGCCACCCAGTCCGCTGGATGCAGGCGTCGTCAGCCTGGAGATCCGATCATGGATGGACGAAGCATCTGGAGGTCAAGGCTACAGCAAGCAAAAGGCAGGTGAAAGTCGCTTTTCTCTGAGCTCTGAGGAAGGAGTCTACAACTTGTCAGCACTGGACTCAGATGAGGAGGAAGCCTACAGCTACATCCTGGAGCTGAATGAAGAGGATTTCCAACCAAATGATCAGCTAACAAGGAAAGTACCAAGGGTTGAAGAGGAAACTGCAGAAGAAATGTTCCTGAACGGACAGCTGAGTGAAGAGTCCAAACCTCTGGAAGTTCATGAGAATCCAAAAGCCAATGGATATAAAGACCAAGAAGTCCTTCTCAAACAAAACGTTGAATTGGATAAGTCAGAGGCTCAAAGGGAGTGTGATTGGGACAAAAATGACAGATGTTCCAAAGAGATTGCAAACAATGGATCAGTGTTAGCCATGCAGTCAGAGAAAGATAGAAAATGCAGAAAGGGAAAGAAAGAGGACAGAGTTGTTGGACAAAGTGATGGACGTGGTGAATATTGTGGGGAAGACAGGAGGAAGGAGAAGTCAGATAGTGCTTATTTGATGACACATGGGTGTACTAAAACCGAGGTTTTGAATGATGAAATAAAGGAAACAAATCTTTCTGAGGTTGAGAAGGCAACTGAGAGAGGGCTTTATGAAAGATGTGGACAAGTGGGTGAAAAGAGATTTGGAAAGGAAGAAAAAGACAAGGAAAAATATACAATATTTGAAGAAAGGAAGTACAGAAAGGAGAGGAGGGAAAAGGAAGGTAATAATGTGAAGGACCAAGAGAAGGGAAATCAACCAACTGTTTTCAATGAAGAAGGTTTCAAGGTAAATGAAAACACATTAGTTGACCAGCCTGAAGTCAAAGGAGCTGCTGCAACTAGAATTAACACAGAAGAAGATAATGGCAGCAAGGAGACCCCGACAGTGGAAGATTTGACTTCTCAAGATGAAAACAAGAAAGAGTACAGGGATAAAGTCAAACATTTGATTGATGCTGAGGAAGTTTTAACCAAAGAAGAAAAAGACATGGAACTTCAGGTCAAGAGACGAACACTGTCTGTTAAGAAGGCAACAATAATGGACCACCGTGGTAAAACTCCCCCCCAAAATGACACTAATGGAGGGGTTACAGTCCATAATGATGACAAAGGTTGGACTCCTGCTGACAGTGCAACTTCTCAGTCGTTCAGGTAGGTCCTGACATTAGTAAGTAACCTTATTTAGAAGCATTACACTCTTACTCCACTAACATCTCCAGCACATATGCAGTTTCCAATGATAAATGTGACACACTGAAACTCTATTTAAGTGAATTAAATGTATAAGCAACATGGTTTCATGATTCAAAGTGAAGAAACTTATGTGGAAAGAGTGATGTACCAGGTAAAAAGTCTATATCCTTGCTAGCCGATGAGCCATTCAAAGACAAGGATGCAAGTTGAAAATGGGTCGCTACTCCTTACTATAAAGCTAGCTCCAGTATTATGTAATTAAAACATTGTTCATTCAACCATAACCCTTGGTTCATTTAGTTTGCTTCTGTATAAAATATACTGGAACAAGTAGAACTTGGGTATTCACAGTCAAAAAGCATGTAATCCGAGTTTTTGTTTTGAGAAGAGAAAATAAACAGCTGATCAGAGTAGTTGCAAACATGAATACTAATCTGCTGCAACAAGTAAAGAAAAGGACAGTGTGAACACCAAATTATTCTCGGAGCTCACACAGGATAGACGCTAAAAGCCTTTTTTCCCTCTAATATAATCTTTAACCTCACAAAACAGTGTTGTGAACTAGCGGCAACCCCAAATGTTGAAAAAAATGAAGCCAATACACAATTGCAAAGAAAGTACCATCCCTGTTGGTCCACTCCAAATATATAATATATATAATTTAACAGCAGAAATAAACATGTCTATAAGGCTGGAGTTGAGGCAGGTTTTAAGCCTCCTGACAGACAGCTCCAGTGCGCCTGTCCATCAGTCAGGTCAGCCACGTACCTTATTCTTATCCTTCATAAAATCAAAACAGATACGTTATCCAAAAATAAACCCCTTGTACAGTGTGAGCTTATAAAGACATGCGCTATTCAGATTGTTTTAGAACCAGGCTCTAAAAATGTTTAATTTTTGCATGGGGTGTGTATGTGACTTTAAGAGCTTCTGCAGCCAAACTCAAGCAGACACTTGAGGACCTGCAGGTTTTTTATGCACTTCTGCATTGGCTTCATTTTTCAACACCAGAGGTTGCTGCTTGATGATGTCACTGAGACAATGTTCATGTTTTATACAATGTAGTTACTTGATTTTGCCAATCAAAGCAAACCTATAAGCCACTGATTAGTAGCTACAATCTGAATTGACGTGTAGACTTCCGTGTGGCATGGCAATGACTCAATTCACAAACATTTGTGCAATCGTACTCATGTGATCTACATACACTTATCCATTATAACTTGAATGCAAACACAGGCTCGATGTTCAGTCCACGCTACAAATAACAACACTGGTCAAAAAACTGTGCCTCCAATGGTAGGCTGCTCACCTGGCATTGATTACCTCTTCCTGTACTTGTACATTCATCATACGCCATTGTGAGTATGCTACCCACTCAGAGGCGATTCTAGAGTCTGGTGGGACCCAGGCAAAAATCTATTGGGGGGGCCCTCTCTCCTAAAGACGGGAATGACACATAATCCCACTTCTTTTCAGAACTTTATCGCCAAACATTTTCAGAACATTTTCAAAATGTTTTCACCAAACGATTTCAGAACGTTACTGTCCAAACGTTTTCCGAAAGATATCGGCGTTGCTTGTCAACAAGCAACCCACTGTGATAACTAGAAATTACAACCAAGAACACACACTGAAAACACAGCAATTGTATACAAAAATGGCTTTAACATATACAGACTTCCCCATGACATGCCCCTTGCCTCATTTACAAGATTATTAGATTAGACTTGAAAGAAGATGAATACACAGTTGAATCAATTTCTTTCTTTCTTTTTCTTTTTCTTTTTCTTTTTCTTTTTTTTTGGGGGGGGGGGGCTTTTTTTGCCTTTTTTTGAGAGATATGACAGTGGATAGAGCCGGAAATCAGGGAGAGAGAGAGAGAGTGGGGAATGACATGCGGGAAAGGAGCCACAGGCCGGATTCAAACCCGGGCTGCCCGCTTGAAGGACTACAGCCTCCATACATGGGGTGCCCGCACTAACAACTGCGCCACCAGTGCCCCTTGAATCCATTTCTGAAACCATTTACCCCATACACATTGCTTAATCTTAAACAACGATTTTATAAGTGCTGACGGATGAATGGTCTTATCATTTACAACAACTGTACAGAAATATACCCTTAGAAAAATGTAATTGGACCATATAGTTCCTCTTTATAAATGTGAATTTAAAGCGCCTTTCTCTGGTTCTAACACTTTCATGTTTGCTCTACTATCCAACAGAGGTGCAGGATCTACTCTTCGATCTCTAGCGGCCTCATGTGGCACAACCCCATTAGAGCTGGAAATGCTCTTGGTCCTGTGGATCCTGCTCTACTGCTGCTTCATCCTGCCCCAAATCAACCTCTGATCCCATAGCAGTGCATCGTCCTTATTAAGACATGCTGATTCTCCCGGTTCCCATTAGTGTGCCAAGCAGAGACACTTCGGGTGGAATCTTTATCTGTGTCACTTAATTTCCCTCAAGGCACCTTAATGATTTTTTGTTTCGTACTGGCAGCAGAAATTATTTGTCATCTGGTTGTTAGTTTCAGACAAACACATAATCCTGTTAAACCATTTATAACACACTTTTTCAGCTACTTTGGTCTTAAAGTTCACAAATGATTAGACATGTTTTGTGGGGTGTTTGTTCTAAAATGCTCTGTTTATTTGATGTATTTAGCAGAAATAGTCTTTTTGATTTCAGTTGATGTTATCATCCACAGGGTGGCATCGCAGCATCGCAGCAGCTCTCTCAAATGACAGACTCTTTTAACAACATTGTGTTTACTGCTGAGAATCCCATATGAGCTGCTGTTTAATTAGACGCTGTATTGACATGGTGAGATTAATCTCATAGTATTTAATGAGCACTTTGACATTTGGCAGTCTGTCACTGTGTCACTGGTTGCTTTGAATGTAAACTGTTTCATTGTTTTTTATGTCCCAGATAGGATATAATAGTTAGACTTGGCTTTTTTCCATTACATTTTCTGTGAGATATGAATAATAAAGCAGATACTGTATCTGGGTAAGAGTTTGGTTCTTCCCATGAGATAGACCCAGCCATGTAAATCATCAACCATTGATAATTGAGGGTCACCCTCATTAACTATGATGCAGTGAATACATATATAAATGACAAACAAATGAGTTAAGCTACCACAGGAAATACAAATCAATAAAAGAGCAATAACAACAATAAAATATATATTATGAAATTAAAAATGATTTAAAAGGCTTCAAATTACTAAAATGATTAGTCAACAATAAAAATAAAATCAAACAGTTACAGGGAGGTATTGGGCAGTTAAAAAGAATCAAAGTGACCAAGAGGGATAAAAGTGCTCAATTTCAGGTGACGTTGTAAAATATTCCAAGCAGTTTTTCCGAGTTAAGTCTTAGCATGAGGAACTAAAAGGAAATACTGTATTTGTATGTGCTGAAGACATAAATTGTTGATTTTTACTGTTTTAATGTCATGAGTTTGTGTGCACATGTGAAACTAACCCGAACTGCAAAAATGAAGTATGCATCAGTTGCACAAGTGTTCAAATTCCATGTTGCCCAGCATGTGTATCAAAGGGGGAATGAGTGTTCCCTGTCCTCACTGTCCACTACAACGCACACACACACACACACACACACACACACACACTCATTCATTGCTGCTGAAATTCTAAGAATATAAAAAAGCCACCATTGTTTGTTTGGAGCTCAACCCGAGGGTCAAAAGCTCAGCCCAGGAGATCAATACACTTTCAACAGCACCTCAACCCCCGCACCCAGCCACAAGAACAACACTTCCCCCCCAGCTGGACTTTGGGTGGTCATATGTGAGCCTTTTTTGAAACTGGCCAAGCCAGGAAGGGTGGAGAAGAAATTATTAAATGTCTCTCACTGTTGGAATTGCTCAGCCGATGGCCCGGTTTTGCAAAATCCTGAGAAAATTTGCCAGTAGGCCTCTGCAAAGGCATTAAGAGGTTAAGCAGCAACAAAACATCAGCCCTAAACACAGCGTTGGCCTTTGAACTGTACCGTTTCCTGGCCGCCAGAACCACTCCTGAGCTGGGGATCCATTAAAAGCAACAGCCAACACATCTTGTTCTTGCCCTTGGGCTTTATGTCAGCAGCGGACTTGCTATCCCGAGGGACGGGCTCCGTGAGCCAGAGCCAGGCGCTGGAGGCCCTCAGAGGAGAGCATACATTTCTGCTCATACACATCTTTAGCATATATCTTCTCTCTCTAGGATGGTGGAGGTGGGGTTCAAAGGGCAGGGTCTCAGGCTTCGAAAAAGGACACAAGACTGAATTGGGGCCAGTGCGGGGGTGGAAATTTGAGAGGCAGGTTATCAAAACAGGTCTGTTGCAGTCGATAGTCCAAAGGTTTGAAATGGAACTGAAGGTGGGATTCACACAGAGAGTCAGCTTGTATAATACTGGACAGTTATCACAGTCTCTCCAGGCTTCAGCAAACTGGACCCTCCACCTTCAATATCAGCTTTGAGATGATGAAAAAAAAACTTGACAAACTTTACTTAATTATAAGCACTTTAAAGGTAGTGTCTTGTTGTATGAGTGATGACAGCAGATTTAGACATAAATGTTCACAACACGAGGTTTGAAAGAAAGATGTTTCACTTTATTGCTTTGCAGAAGAGGAACTCATCCCCATGAAAATGTATCAAAACTTAAAGCTTAAATGGAAATGAATTGCAGCTCAACTAGAAAGGCATAGTCAGTACAGTTCCAATATGTGTTCATTTTGTCAGTGTTACACCACCAACTAAATAAAAAACTAAGCACCTGTTGTTCTACTTAAAGTGAACAGATAACTTGTGACTATTGGTTGTTTTAAATTCTTGCAGATGATGCATTGTATAGCTGTGCAACTTATTTTTGACAGTAAATATACGATTCATATTTAAATCAGAGCCTTCTCTATTAATGGTAAAAAAATAAATTTAAACAGACAATCCGCCTCCAGCTAAACACTTGTGCCATTTTGTTTCTGATAATCAGTTTAAGTTGCATCAAGGACTAATAGAAGTCATTCAGAGAAGGACATTCACAACGAAGCCAGATGGAGCTTGTTTAAAGGATGAGTGAATTTGAAATGATGTTGCATGTGTCATTTGGCATCACATTTGAAATGCAGTCCACAGTATCACTTTCAAACTACAGACTAACATAAGACTGTGACCTTCCTCAAGCAAAACTATGAAACCGACATCATTACAAATTGTGAATGTAAATTTACATTTCAATTTGGGCTGGCAGTAGCTTAGGCTGTAGGGACCTTGGGAACCAGAGGGTTGCTGGTTCAAGCCCCGGTGCGGGGCAAAGCATTGAAGTTTGTCTGGTTGCTGGAGAGATGCAAGATCACTTCCTGCGTACTGCCAATGTGCCATTGAGCAAGGTTAGGGACCCCATACAGCTCTGGCACACACCCACTTTTACATCTTTCCATTAATGTATGTCCACAGGTCCTGATTGTGAATGTGTGTAATTCAGACTTGTATGTGTGAGAAGCATGTCTCTAAATAACAGAGTGTAAAACCAGAATTTCCCCTCAGGGATTAATAAAGTATGTAAAAAAATAATAACTAAAGTTTGAAAATCCTCCTTTAAAGTGATCTAGTTATTGTGTTATTTGGTTCTGCAATGGTCCATGAATGGCGAATGAGCATCACCAACTCTACATTATAATTCACATTCTCTTCTTTGAATGCTACTTAAAACCCTATGAAAAGGGTCTGTTGGAGCTATCTAAAAATGTTTCCCACCATATATGGAACTTCATTTCCCCTCTGTTGTTACAGTTTTCTTCATTCAGTATTCCACTCTGTCTGTCTGCCAGCCACACCCACCTCATCAGCCAAATCAACTCACCTGTTTGTCCCTGACCAGCCAGCTTTGTTGTATCCTGGAAATATCCTCAGCCTTCTGTCCCAGACGAGGAGTTCTGTCTCTGCCCTCCTGGTTCCTGTCTGGCTTTTCCCAGCTCCTCAGCTCCACTTTTTCCTGTTTTCCCCGTGTAGATCTCTGGATTCTACCTGCTGGCTTCCTGACTAGCCTTCTGCCTTTTTCCTCAGTAAGCTCTTGCAGATTTAATCCTGAACTCTGTTTACCTGCCTGTTGAACTTGTACCTGCCAAATGTATCAGTAAAGGTTATTGTCATTGATCTTGAGTTTCCTGTGTGCTGCATTTGGGTGCACTGCAGTTACTGGATTTTTCTTTTGTTTACATGATGAATAATTCTGAGTAGAATGAAAATAAGAAGTAATTACAGAACTTTCCAAACATCACTGAGGGAAAGCCTGCAGACCGGGTCCCACAAGTTGTAACAAGACAACTTAGAGCAAATCCATTTAAACATTGATTGTTGCTTTCACAGGCGGGCATAAATCCATTTCCCTAAATTCCAACTAAGGAAATCTTAAAGCTTAGAAAGCCGTCTGAGGACACCTGGGGTATTGGCTATTTTCTCAGACTCAGCCAACGTTTGAGGGTTATCTCTGAAGAAATAACTGAGACCTGTCAATGTTAACAGAAAACCTAAACTTTCCTGGTCTTCTTTATCAGTCAGGGACAACAGTCTGGCTTTAGGAAAGGTCACATGTGCTAAAGTAACATTTGGGATTTTATGACTTTCATTCACTTCCATTCGTTACAAGCAAGGGAACAAATGAAACATTTAATTCTGGCAGCAGAGCAAAATTTGCATCTTTCCATGAGTTCAACTTTGGTGAACTTTGACTTGCAAAGTCGCAGCCTCAGCAGAAAGGCAAAAATAGTTTGTTTGGTTAGCTGAACATAGCCCCATTCACATTTAGCACAAGAAGATATAAATGTACAGGCAAAGGTAATTTATCAGAATTTCTGTGACTGTGCTCGAAGCACTTTGTTAAGGAACATATTCCATGTGAAAAACTCATTATCATTAACTATGAGCAACTTACATGCTGAACTGTTTTCCATTCTCTCATTCTGTCTGGTGCACACATTCACCCGCGTGTTCTTTCAATCTCTGTTCTCTTACTAATTTGGTTTCTCTCTTGTTTTACCTGGCCACCTCATGAGGTTTAGAGTTGGCAGAGACAAAGTAGGACTATGGGAGGAAACCTGACATCACCCTGGACTTCTCTGTTCTCCTGAGAATTACATTTAAGAGACCATTCATGTCAATGATCTATGATAATGTTAGGGGCCTCCCACTGCTCATTCAGAGAATGATTGATTCCACAGATGTGGAGAACGAATATTGCACTCTCCCTTTGGACGTTTCTTGTTTTGCTTTTGGTATCATCAAGTGCATGTCCAGAGGGGTGTTCTGGGGTGGCATGGGTCCCCCTTGAAATCTTATTGGCCACCCCAGGTGCCACTCCAAAATCCAAATCTATGATTTCATATTTGCATAATCAGAGGTGGGATTTTTGTACAAATCAACTATTATGGCTGTTTTCAAGGCTAATGGCACTTGCTCATTTGTAAAAATGCCCAAGGAGAAACTTGTGCACACAGTCTGACTTAAATAACTTCCAATAAATGTATTTTTTAGTTAGACAGCATAAGTGTTTGCACGTCACTTTCTACATACATCTTTGTTTTGGAGACCCTAAAGAATGAAGCTAAGGAGATTTACATGTTAACAAATTGTGTTTCTTTCATTTTATTAGTGGGGATAAACAGGGTAGAGAAAATAATTAGCTTTTTGTCTGCCAACTAAGTTTCATGCCACCCCTGCATAAATCAGTAACCCAGGTCGTCCACCCCATTAATATCTGCACACATCCATGTGTATAATAATGCATTTGGTGACATTTCTACAGCTTTGGTTTACAAATAGTATGACATATTATGTTGGAAAGAAAATGCATTTACAGCTATTTTACTGAAGTTTCAGAGTGTTTTGTTTCACCTCCAACTTCTCTAACATTACATGAGGATTTATAGTTTATTTTCACAAAATGATGAAAGGGATTTTAATGGCAGACATTTTCCCTGTAACTAAATCTCTGCTTTTGTAGCAAACACATAAAACACCTTTCTTCTATTGCAAAAACATTTTCTCTTCTGCCCCCCCCCCCCCCCCCCCCCCCCCCCCACTCCACAACCAATTTCCTGCCTTTACATCTCTTTATCACCTTTCACAATTATTGGAGATGGCTTAACAAGAACATCAAGGCTTATTTCCCTCACACAAAAGGTAAAACTCATCTCTTACATTTTCCCTGTGAAGAAGAGTTCAGCAGATCCAGGACGCATTAGAATATTTTTTTTGTACCTCAGCAGTAGACAGCCTTGAAGAGATGTCCTGATAATATTTCACACTCTAAAGAGATGATGAATAGAGGACAGCTTGATGAACAGGACAACAGATTTATCACAAGTAACAGAAATGTCAGCATATTAATCAAGAGGAGCCTTGACAACCCCGCGATTGGAAGCCAATCGGAAGAGCCGATGGTTCCCAGAGGTGACTTACATCACTTTTCTATCAGGCTCCCAAGACGTATAACCCTTAAGCATAAAATATGACGAGCAGATGGGCCAGATGTATAAACGATGCAGACACATAAGAACCCATATGCTGTTTTCCATATGAAGTGGTGTTTTATGAAGGAAGGCTTTGCTGTGAGAATGGGTACAACTAATATTTTCAGACGCAGGTAACGGTGTGATTATTACAGGCCAGTAGGGCCACTGTACAATATGTGAATGGAAGTTTATAATGTTGTCAGGGACAGCTTTAGAGTTATCTTTTCATGAATCATAGACATCTAAGTCTTTGATCATGACAGCTGTTAATTTTCTGACACAATGTTTAGATTTATTTTCAGGCTTTTTTTATGACTTTGTATATGAAGACAGGACTGTATAGAGTCAGAAATGGGGGCTGGAGAGATTGGGGAAAGACTTGCGCGAAAGGAGCCACTGGTCAGACTACAACCTAGTTCACCCACTTTGAGCAGCCTCTGCACATCGGGTGCACAAATTTACCAATGAGCCAGGTAATCCAAGAAATCTATGACTCAGGGCCACAACAGCTCGATTTGGACATACTTGGTTGACATCTTTTTAAATTGTTCATATGTGTTATGCTCAAATGTAGAGCCTTAAGTTTGAAGCCAGTGTGAAACTTATGTTAAGAGTGACGTGAAAAGTGTTATTTTTAGGTTTGGCATTGCTCAAAACCTGGTTTCATGAAACTAGCATGCTGTACTGCAAAAAAATTCTAATCTTCAACCTAAAATTAATATTTCCACTTAGATGATTAAAGAAGGGAATGTAGTTTGTTAATCCATGCAGCTGTTTGTTCCTCTGCAATCTGACTGGCCAATGATTTTGTTAGTTTATTTTGAATCAGTCTGTTTCATTGTTAGCATAAAATATTTGATAATTGCATTAAAGAATAGATACATTTATAACACCCATTTTCTTAGAACAGCTTGTTAGCTCAGCAGTGATTCTTGACCCATGACTTGCTCAGTAAGTTACATCAGACATAAAGACAGTCATGCCAGATATCTCTGGATAGAGAATGGGGACTGTGCTTGGTTAATTTTTGACCAAGCTGTCAGCTGACTTTCAGAGCTCCTGTATATATTGAGAAAACTGCTGGCAAACTGTCTGCTGCAAAGGGGGACATTTAAGGTAACCATGGCACTTTGTTGAAATACACAATTTTATTGTCATAAAACTTGTGACTTCAGACGCATTGAAGACTTGCCTTAATCTGTATAAAAAAAACATGTTTGGAAAATTGAAGCTTCATAACTTAAAGTGTTAAGCAAGCTTTTGTCCAATTGTAATTTTGTTTTTGTTTTAAAAAAAAGCTCTATTGCTATCATACATTCTATTGTTCAGCTGATCTAACTTCTTTTGATTTCCACTGGACAGGCTGTGAAGATGCGTGGTGTTTTCAGTAGTTGTGCACTCGCAGTTCTGCTGCTGGCTGCAGCCTTGGCAGACCACCACCACCACGACCACGACCACCACCACCACACTCACGGAGAAATGAGCTGTCACAGGATTTCTCCTTCGAATGCTGATTTTGCCTTTGCCCTCTACAAAAGTCTAAGCGCCAATGCTGAAGCTGGAAAGAACATCTTCTACTCGCCGCTGGGCATCTCCACTGCTCTGTCCATGCTGTCTACAGGGGCCCGAGGTGAAACCCACAGCCAGCTGTTCTCCAGCTTGGGCTACAGCGCTCACAACCAGGAACAGGTGGATGAGTCATACAAGCATCTTTTCCACATGCTTGGCCACAGCCAGGAGCAACAGCAGCTGGATGTTGGTAATGCTGCTGCAGTGCGCTCTGGCTTCAACCCAATGGAGAAGTTCCTGAATGATGTCAAGCAGTCCTACTCTGGTGAGGTCCTTAAAGTCGACTTTAATAATCCCACTGAGGCTGCAGCTGAGATCAACAGATTCATCGCCAGTAAAACCCAGGACAAGATCAAAAACATGGTGAAGGACTTGGACCCTGCTATGGCCATGGTGCTGATCAACTACGTCTACTTCAGAGGTAGGATAAGTACACTTATAGAGAGATTGACGAATTAGGCTAAGGATGAAGTTAGCTGTCTGCTTTAAAGAACACATTAAGGACACATCATTGTTTCAAGTAAACGTGCACATGATTTCCTTGAGTAGTTTAAGGAGATTGTGGTCTGAAAGATTCTGAAAGAATGCATGACTAACAGAGCTTATTTTAGAACAAGTAACCACAGGCTACCAGTTGACTTGCAGTCACTTTAATGTTTTCAACCAGGACAGTGGGAGAAACCCTTCGATGGTAACCTGACAGAGAAGGCTGACTTCCATGTGGATGAAAATACCAATGTTCAAGTGGACATGATGAAGAGGACAGGTCGCTATGACCTCTATCAGGACATCGACAACCACACCACAGTCATCATGCTGCCCTACAAGGGCAACACCTCTATGATGATCGTCCTACCCGATGAGGGCAAGATGAAGGAGGTGGAGGGCTCCATCAACAAAGACTACATTAAACACTGGCATGACTCGCTCTTCAGGACGTAAGAGAGACATTTGATTACTTTTGAATTCCAATTCTCATTGGTTGTGTATAGATAGAGTATCAGTGTGGTAATTGGGAATGTCTTGATATTACTTGGGCTACAGAATAATCGTGTATTAGATACAATTAACTTAAACTAGTGACTGAGAAGGTTTTGAAGTGATGAGAATTTATTGTGCAGTCAATTGTATAATTATGTGATGCTGATGATAGTTGTGTTCTTTGTTTCTCAGTTCTGTGGATTTGTTCCTGCCAAAGTTTTCCATCTCTACTGATGCTTCCCTGGATAGCACCTTGAAAGAAATGGGTATAACCAACGCTTTTGCAGACAACGCTGATTTCTCTGGCATGTCTGATGAGGTTAAACTTAAAGTCTCAAAGGTAAGATCATCAAAAGTTCCTCTTTTTATTTGTAAGGAATTGCAAACTTTAAAAGATTACGTGTATTCCGTTGCAATTGCTCATGGAGGAATATTAACATGTTCACAAATAGTTTATAGTTAATGCAGGATACTGAAGATGCTGCAGATACCCTTTGGTAGCTTAGCATGACCTGCCTCCTACTGCTTCCTCCACAGGTTTCCCACAAAGCCGTGCTGAGCGTGGATGAAACTGGCACAGAGGCAGCAGCCAGCACCACCATCGAGGTCATGCCCATGAGCATGCCTGAAGTCATGACACTCAACAGACCCTTCTTGGTATTCATACTTGAACACTCGACAAGGAGCATCCTCTTCATGGGCAAGATCAACGACCCCACAGCCATGTAGAGAATCCAAGAAATTTAGTCCAACATTTTAACACTGGAATAGGTTTTTTTTTTTGTAGCGTCAGGACACATATGTAAGATCTGAAGAGATGTCACAGTGGTTTAAGAACATTTGGGGTATGATGAAAAGAGGATGGTTTGGTGAACAAGACAACAGATCAATCATAAAGAACAAAAATGTTGCTCAATTTGAAGTCTTCCAGCATGACACATTTATTACCATCAACTAAACCTGGCACGGTGAACCAATGTCTAAATACATTATATTGTATCCAGGTAGCTTTTGTTAAAGTTATAGAATAAAAACAATGGTGGATGTTCACCTTTGAGACATCTGCTTAAAAACTGAGCCTATGTATCCTATTGTGTTTTTGCTGTTTCAACATCCTTCAATATCAACTGAAATAAAGACTTTGTCATGAACAACTGGCCCGATACGTATCCTTAAGTAATTCTTTGGGCATTTTTGCCTTTAATGGATAGCACAGCTGAAGAGAGACAGGAAATATGGGGCAGAGAGAGCGGGGATGAAATGCAGCAATGGGCAGAGGTCGGATTTGAACCCACAGCCGCAGCAAAGAGGACTATAGCTTCTGTACATGGGGCACGCAACATAAACTTTACATCGGCGCTCCCATGTATCTTTCAGTCTTTCCTTAATTTCACAATCTAATCATCTGTAACAGGTTCTGTATATTTTCCAACATCAATTAATGAAAAAACATTTAGGGAAGTAACCAACATTTTTTAAAAGTTTTATATGAATCTCCTTATGCCCTACTTTTGATTTTTGATGGAGTATAAATTGACTTTATTTCATTATTTTACACTTTTCTAACCTTCTAACCACTCAAAGCACTTGTCACTATTAGGATTGTATGAACCTTATATGACTGTAACTATATCTGGATTTTCTAAAGTTTAAACACATAAATACATACATTTGTAGCACCGATTTTAAGACCAAAATTTACCCAATATAAATAATTTTTTGTACCCGTCATATCAAATGGACTGACTTGCCATAACTCTTTGGACACAGTGCAGAAAAGAGGCAGCCCCCTTGTTAATTTTTAATAGGACTGTCAGCAACATCTCTTGAATCAATTATAACGGGGACATTTCTGCTAAACTGCAGTTCAGGGGAATTTGTTAGGCTTTCATAGAAATAAGCAGAATGCATAATACAACCTATCAAGAGCTGTGACGTACAACTAAGCGACATTCGGAATTCATTACAGTTACATAAAGCTTACAGTTTGTGATGATATGATGTATGAAAAAATGAACAGTTACTTTACTATTGTCAGCTTTAATCTTTTAAATGGTGACATTAGCAGATTATATTATTTACGTGGTTGCATCATTAGTTGTTTTTTGTCAGTCCTACTTTCTCTTGCTTACTATTTCTGGGGATTTTAAAAGATGTAGCCTATGGGATCCTTAGCCACAAGCTGTCTTCTCCCAATGTTCAACTTTACAATTTATGAAAGATTGAAAGCTGAAGCTGCTACCTGAAAATAAACTCTACTTTCAGAATACTGGCCTCCTCCACTACCCTGAAACAGAGAGCCAGCTAATCTGCAGCTTGGATTCTAACTTAAAAAAGACTCTGACTGCCTCCTACTGGTTCCTCTACAGGTGTCCAACCCGGCCATGCTGAGCATAGATGGACGAAAGACAGCAGCTACCACCACCTGGTCAGTGGAAGAGTGGTGATAACATTTTTCTAATTTGTAGCCTTGATATTTTCCAAAAACTGTGTTTTAAACAAAAGAAAAATGTATTGCCTCTCCCTGCTTCCTGCTTATGTAGCCTACTTTTTATCTTGGAGTCAACCTGAAACAAGGAGACAGCTTTGTAAATAAGACACAAGATTTATCATACACAAAAGAAAAGGAAGTTCATTTGCAGTGACTCATGAATTACCATAAGCAACCTGGAATTGCTTGGGTGACGAAAAGTCTACATACATTTTATTCAGTAAAAGGTTGTTAATTGAAAATTTGTACGTTTTGCCGACATTTCATTAACCTTGGTATTGTTTAGCTATATTAAGTTTATTGCCTTACTAATGGATGGAAGTCCATGGAATCGGGGAGAGGAGCACAGCACATCATTGTTTAGGCTAACTGGTTGACATAAATGGAAAAATGTGTTAACTCGTGAGAGACTGATCTTACGTTGTGTTATCACATCTACAAACAGGGCAGTGACAGCATGATGCTCTCTGGTATTGTTACATTAAGTGTGTATGTCTGACTGTCAATACACATGTGTCAATCAACTTTTCTACACAGTGAGAGTCAGTTCAGGCAGTTCAGTTCCCTCTAAGGGCGCTGAGAGTCGGCAGCCTGTTGCAGCAGCTCCGACTCTTTTTCTTTATTTCGTCTATTTTCTTGCTTTTATTAAATATTTTTCCTCCTTTCACCCTCTACATGGTGAGCTGTGGCAGATGGGCAGCTCCTTCAGCCAACGCCTCATCCCACCCAGGTGCAAAACAGAGCGCTTCAGGCACTCCTTTGTGCCCACTGCCATAAGACTGTACAACAGCAGCCTATGACAACAATAACAGTCCATCCTTGACACTAAACTTCACCCCCATAAAACACTACCCACATGACCTGCTTCATTAGTATCTATGTATTATTGTATTATTATTATTATTTAGGTCAATATATATATACATATATACTGTACATTCTATATATTTTATTATATTATTATATTAGTCCATATTATATAACATTTAATTATATTACACTATATTGTTCATATTGCACTATATTATATTATATTATACTACATTGTTTTATATAACTGCACTCTGCAGTACTGTGGTACAACACTGCCTCTCTTCTCTGCTGTTTACATTACTTGCTGCTATTTATTTATCATACCAAGTCACTTTAATCACTTGTCACTTTATCTTCTCATTCTCTGCAAATACTGTCTCAATTCTCAATTCCCCCCAGTTAACTTCATCATTCATTTTGTACTGTATATACCCCCTGTTTTTATTTTTATTTTTAATTTTTATTTATCTTATCTATTCTGTTTAATGTGTATTTGAGCTTTCTTGTCTGTGCTGCTGTAATGCCCGAATTTCCCCTCTGGGGATCAATAAAGTACTATCCTCCTATCCTAACTGAGTCCACTAAACAGTGTGTGTTTATTCCTCCGTATATTTTGGTCTGCTTTTGGGTATGCACATCAGCTTTGCAAATTGAGTCTGCTAACATTACTGTATCTAACACCCTTTCTTTGTCATCATGTGTTCCAGCTCCAAGGTTTAGCTTGTGGAATGATGCATTTATGCACAAGGACACGGCATATTAACTATTGCAGACTACATTATTTACAGAAATAAGTTTCATTTCTATCAAACTGACTACCAAAAGCTACATAAGGTTGCTACAGAGGCCCAACAGTCTTTAAACAAAGGATTTGTTGTTGTTTGGTGACATTATCTTTAACACAGGGGTGGCTGTGGATCAACTGGTAGAGTTGTCACCTTTCAACCAAAAGGTCAAGGGTTCGATCCCCAGCTGAGCAACATGTCCAATGTGTCCTTGGACAAGACACTTAACACAGCATTTTTCCCACTGCTTCATTACACATTATTTAACATTGTTATACTCTGAGTCTTGTAGCTACCAGATACTTAAATACCACATCAATTTCTAAGTGGCATGGGCTCACAGATTGCCTTATTTATGCTCTTATAGATATTGCAATTACTTTGCTTCTCTTGTATGGCTCTAGCTTGTACAGTGTTTTGTTTCTGGTATATTGACAACTCAAATCAGCCCTAGGACACAAGGCAGGTACAGTTAAAATGCAGTTCACCTGGTACATTTTTTTGGAAATATAGGGTCTGCGTAGGAAAGCATCCTGAGAGGCAAAACATTGCAAAGGGTCCATGTAAGAAACAAAATCTTGATAATAGCGGAGACATAAACAGAAGGGAAATTCATCAGGTTATAAGGCTTGAAAGCAAAGTAAGAAGACAGTTGGGTAGGAATAGGAGAAAGGGTTAATGGCATGATGAGGGGAGATGTTTTAGTATTTGAGTGACAGTGGGAGACATAAAGGGGTAAGGGCCTTTGTGTGACTGATGAAGAATGATATGTTTCAAATGAGATCATTATTGGAAGTGCAAAAACCTGGTGTATAGGATAAAAACACAAGTTATATACCTGGTGTATATAACCTTTAGACCAAACACCCACCTGTTCAATATAAGTACTTATCACATGTTGTGTTTGTTGCATGATGTTGTTGAATTTCCAGTAAAGCTGCTCCTGGTTAATTTTTAACAGATCTGTTGGCTGAGATTGTAAGACCGACTGAATATAATATCAAACTTTCTGCTAAGCGGCACTGAAGAGGACATTGATTGGTAAGAAAGGACCTCCAATGAATTCATGCTTTGAGAACTTAAACTTGAGAAGTGAGATGCATTTGTATTTAGTTAGTCTTTTAAAGTGAACCCTTGAGAAAATGGTGACAGTATTTGTGGCAGTGGAAGTGTAAATATTTAAGAACATCCTGGTTAAATGTGTCAAGCTTTAAACTACTGTTGACTTTATCCTTTTGATTCTCAATGTTATTGTGAACAATGTTTCCACTTTACCTCATGTTACATTTTGTGTGCCTTATCAATTCATTACTTATTAATTTGGTAGGTCACCAAATGAACTATAGAGTGACATAATTATATATTATATATATATATATATATATATATTAATTATATGTATAGTACAGTGTTTCCGCATTACCTCATGACACATTTTGTTTATCTCAGCAATGAATCACTCATTCATGGGGTTGGTCACCAAATAATATATAGTCAAATAGAATGGACAAGCTACTAAGAACTTTCTCAATGTTTTCCTGTCATGTCTACAGGCTGTGAAGATGTGTGGTATTGTCAGTAGTTGTGCACTTGCAGCACTGCTGCTGGCTGCAGCCTGGGCAGACCACCATCAGAGCCACGGCTCTGAACACAGCCATACCGGAGATATTACCTCCAACAAGCTGTCCTCTCCCAATGCTGACTTTGCATTTGCCCTCTACAAAAGTCTGAACGCTGAAGCCGCTCCTGGAAAGAACATCTTCTACTCGCCGTTTGGCATCTCCACCACCCTGTCAATGGTCTCTGCAGGGGCTCGAGGGGAAACTCACAGCCAACTGTTCTCCAGCCTGGGCTACAGTGCCTTCAACCAAACTCAGGTCAATGAAGCGTACAAGCACCTCTTTGACATCCATGGACGCAGCCAGAAGAATCTTCAGCTGGATGTTGGAAATGCTGCTGCAGTGCGCTCGGGCTTCAGTCCTCTGGAGAAGTTCCTGAATGATGTCAAGCAGTTCTACCAAGGTGAGATCTTCAATGTGAACCACAACAATCTCTCTGAGGCTGCAGCTGAGATCAACAGATTCATTGCAAATAAAACCCAGGACATGATCAAAGATATGGTGAAGGACCTAGACCCTGATATGGCCATGGTGCTGATTAACTACGTCTACTTTAAGGGTAAGAAGCAAGTTTCAATTTGTGATTTTTTTTGTAAGCCAAGATGGATTAAGACACACACCATTTACATGTAAATAATAGAAATAACATTTTGATTACATTACAATGATTTTTGGTCAGATATCCACTGTTAATACATAAGATATTTGTGGTTGTACAGGAATGTGGGAGAAACCTTTTGACAGTGATATGACATATAAAGACGACTTCCAAGTGGACAAAACCACCAAAGTTAAGGTGGACATGATGACAAGAATCGGCGACTACAAGGCTTACTGGGATCAAGAAAACCACACCACTGTTGTCATGCTGCCGTACAAGGGCAAAGCATCCATGATGATCATCCTGCCTGATGAAGACAAGATGAAGGAGGTGGAGGGCTACATCACCAAGGACTACATCAGACACTTGAAAGACTCACTCCACATGAGGTATGTAGAATCAAATGTATTGGTTAGTCATAGATTGAGTTTGTCAAAGATGAAGAACAAGGTCCAGTAATCTTTGATATGATGAAATAAACAGGGCTGAAGTGATTGAGAAGATGTTGACTGGAACATATATCGTCATAATAAAACTAAATTAGACAATCTGAAAATCATTAGTATATTCTGTTGGTTCGGACACAGTGTTGATGTTAGAGTCAGAATCTCGAAATACAAAAGCACCATCAGGAACCATGATCAGAGGTCACCTCTTTCCTGACATTTTAATTTTGCTTGTCTCAGGGCTTGTACGTTAAGATTGACAGGGATGAGTCAGTTAGGGCCACTACTGTGCAGAGGTGACAGAGAGAGGCCTTCTGGATTCATTATCTACAGACAGAGTATCTAGGGTCTGAAACAAGGAGCTTTCATTTTCAAGCTTCTTATAAGTGTTGTGATGGACAATGCTCTGATCGAAAATGAACTATTGGTAATGGTAGGACTTCTATAGCACTTTTCTCGTCTTCTGACTACTCAAAGCGCTTTTAGACTGCAGATAACCCCTGCCCATTTACACCCATTCACACACTGATGCCAGAGCTTGCTATGTAAAGTGTCCACCTGTATTAATTAATCCATTCAGCAGCAGGAGCAACTTGGGGTATCTTGCCAGACACACAGACATGTACCCACAGGAGCTGGGAATCGAAACCCCGACATTCCGGTTGAAAGATGACCAACTCTTCCACTGACCCACATCTTTTATTATAAATTACTGCTTCTTAGTAATTTTCCCATCTATTCAAACTCATTTTGTGTAAATGTGTTTGTAATTTTTTGTTACCAGAATTCTCTGTAATTCAATTCACTTCATTTTGATTTGGATTGTATTCATTTTGTACCAATTTTGCTTGAATATTTATGTACAGGTTTGGCACTTGGCAACAACTGTTTATAAATGGGTCACACCCACATAATGTCTTTGAAACGCTGATGAAGGCTGAAACGTGTACTTTTCTATTAGTAACTCTTAATCTTTGCTATTATTGTGTGTGCTGACATTTCTTGCAATCAGTGTCCTTTGTTTCTCAGCTATATAGATCTGTCCCTGCCAAAATTTTCCATCTCTGCTGATGCTGACCTGGAGAACACACTGAAAGAAATGGGCATAACTAACGCTTTTGAGAACAATGCTGATTTCTCTGGTATATCTGAAGAGTGCAAGCTTAAAATCTCAAAGGTAGGAGACAGTTTCTTCACAATTTTATGTTCAAATGAACAACATAGGGATATTCCTTCTCAACAATATAAGCAGTAGTTCAGGAATATTGCAGATTTGATATATATTGTAGCGTTCTGCTCACTGAAGTTAGGAGACGTCATTCAGCTTGCATGGGGGTTTATTTCCAAACTTAAAACAGGCTACTGTAGGCCGTAGCCAACGCCAAAAATAACAACCCTACAGCCTCTCTCCTAGTCACAACAACGTCGGCTAAGCTCACGCACACACACACCGCAGTCCCACCTTTCCTCAAGCTCTCGACCAATCACCCACTTGAACAACCTGCATAGACACTGTCATAGGCACATGAAATAACTGACAGGCTTACGACCTCTCAGAACACTGGTGTCAATCTAACACATTCACTGACATTAGGGACAAATCAGTAACTGCCAAAACAGTCATGAAATCTGATCCGTTACAATATGATAAATATCATATCAAATCATACTTGATATATATACAATTGATAACTATTTCCATAGGATTCTAACAATGCTGAATATGACCTTGTCTGAAAAAGATCTCTTAGGTTTGTTCATATATCATGACTCATGAGTCTTCCTTCTGTCTTTTTCACAGGCGTCCCACAAGGCTGCGCTCAGTGTCACTGAGATGGGAACAGAGGCAGCAGCTATCAGTTTCACAGAGATGATATTTTTGAGTTTGCCTCCATCAGTCACTATCAACAGACCCTTCCTGGTTTTCATCGTGGAAAACACCACTGGAAGCATCCTCTTCATGGGCAAGATCAACGACCCCACAGCCAAGTGAAGACACACACACTTGGAAATTAAAGGGATACTTCACCTGTTGAAACATGAATCTGTATTGACATTGGGTCATATATGTAGTAGAAATGTGAAATAAATAAGTTGGTGCCTTCTTGACCGAGAAAAGGCAGAAAGTGTCTTTAGTGACCTCACTCTGGGAGTGAGCTCCCACTCACTGATCTGTGATAGGTCTGTAGCTTCAGTGGTCTAAAATATGAGGAACTAACGATGTAGTTTCACCCTGCTGACCACAACAGCCGCCGATGATGCAAAATGGTGAATTTTACATCATCGGAAGCTCCTTTTGCAGACAAGAAATACAAAGATTTACCGTCTCAGGGGAAAATGAGGGCGGGATGCATGACGATTTAAAAATACTACCAGGTTTCTAATGACACAAAGCTTAATGCAAATGGGTGAAGAATCCCTTTAACAATCTTGATCCAAGAAGAATTGCATTCCCAAAATGCTTTGCAAAAGGGGAAAATACTACCACCTTAATGGAAAAGAAATGCGAAAGGCCACAACTCTTACGGACACACCAAAACACAAATGAAAATATCACAACATGGACGCAAACACAACAACACAACAGTAATGCAAATAGCTACAAGAAAAGTTGCATCCTGTAGGATCTTGTCTTTGTTTCTGTCGGACTGTTATTCCCGATCGACAAGTGGAAGAGAATTTTTTTTTCTTCTAACTTTATAAAAACATGACAATCGTTTTGTACAACACAAGAAGAAAGCAGTACAGGGGGACAAAAATGACAAACAGCACATAAATAAATTGTACAATGTTAAAGGTAGAGTCAGTAGATTTTTCCTAATTAAATATATATGCATACAAAAGTAAAGTAAAGTAATTGTGTTGTATTGTTTGCATTTATGTTTTGATGTTTCCATTCAGAGTGATGGCCTTTGCGTTTGTCTCTTCTCTTAATGCGTTTGTGTTTTTCTCTTTTCCAAAGCATATTGACAATGCAAGCTGAGGCTTCCGGGCCACCGTACCATCAAGCCAATCTCATCATGATAAAATCACTGACTCCTCACCCATCTTAACAATACAAATAGGCAGAACACGTTTCCATAGAAACCAATGTAATCAAGATATTGTTATTGAGTTGAATTCAAAGGGGCTATATGTAACTTCAAAAATACTGTGCCTGCAGCTACACCACATGGCCGTTAGGCGAACTGAACCAGTAACCTGTTGCTCGCTCTCCCTCGCGTGCTTGTCATACGTGCTCGTACGTACACAAACGAGCATCACCATCGGCCGCGAAACACTGGATATTTACCGGCATAATGTTTACAGGGGAGGTAAGTGGTCATACACGTGAAAGTCTGTGAAGGAGTCTGTGTAGTGCTTGAGACCGGTCGTTTATTTGTACTAACAGATTTCATATTAGATTCATTCTCCATCCTACAAACAACAGTCTCTGCAGGCACTGGCTGAGACCGGGAGTGTGTGATGAGTTTGTACTGTTGATCTCTGTAAGCGGAGCGGAGTGAGGAGGACTTTGAGAACGTGCATAAAATGTCACTTCCTGGAGCTTTCGTGGAAAATACGACCCGGGGAAACTTTTTATACAGGCAACACAGATAGACAGTGAACATCTACTTTTTCACATCAGTTAACCGTTCGCTTATTAATGGGCGATAAAAAACTAATTATACATGTAAAAAGTTACATATAGCCCCTTTAATAAAATTCAATGAAATAAAATAATATTTGCAGATTAAATAATAAAAGATTGAATTGAATTGGAACTGGTTGGTCTTTTGCTTAAACAAAAAAATACACAAGTGCCCTAAAAAGTTTTCATGTAAATTTTTTGTTGTGGTTGGACAGCAGGTCATCGCTACACTATCTTCTAATAATCATAATAAAATCTATGACCTGCTAATCCTGTTTCTAAGACAATGAATACATTATCATTATGAATCCGGCCATGTTTATCAGCAGGACCATAACACAAACTTAGTTTTCTGGTCATTAACACTTTTATGATACTTTTGATACCTCCAAAAGAAGATGAGTAACCTGATGGGCAAATCCCCCATGTGACTCATCACCCTTTGACCTGTCAACAGTGTTTGAGTGTTTACACAATCAGTACACATACACTTTGTCTCCCCTGTCATCACCACACACACTGACATCTGTAAGGGACATGAGTAAGAAGTGTCTGAATGACACAGCGGTGTGGGCTGCTCTTCAGAGGTGTAGAAATGCTTCCAGTCTGTCTGCTGTATGTAGTCCTGAATTTGCTGCACAGGTTTCTTGGGTCTTTTGATCACAGTTGCTTTTATTTATGGTGAATATGTTTTTGCAAGTTAAACTTACACAACTACTTACGTCAAACATCATGTACTCAGTCTGTAAGGACTTGGGTTGAGAACTGGACAGGTTTGCCAGTTCAAGTCCCGGTCAGACCAAAGTATGGTAGTTGGTCTGTTAGCTGGAGAGGTGCCAGATCAGTGCCCGATTACTGCCCAGGTGCTCTTGAGCAAGGTGCCGAACCCCTAACAGCTCTGGCGGGCTGTGTAGCAGCCCCACTCTGGTTTGGACTCTGACATCTCTCCATGAATGCATGACCACAGGTTTGTTTGTGCATGTGTGTATATCAGGCCTATGTCTGTGAGAAGCATGTCTCCAGAATTTCTCCCAATAGGGATTTATAAAGTAGATAAAATATTGTGCAAAAAATGTAACTTTACCTTCCTTTATGTGATAGATGCTTATTTTCTCGAAGATCCCTAAAAGATACTGCTGTAGGTTAATTTCTGTGCAGCATAAGATCTGCTAAGACTAATATTGAACAGCCTGTGCAGGGGAAAAGTGAAGCAGAAATATTTAGAGCTTTTCATGTTGACTGGTTGCAGTACAGGTCATAAATCCCTGCTCCATGTTAACAGATGGAACATGGTGCAAACTTTAAAATTAAATTACGCATCTAAGACATTTTTCTGGAATATGGATAATAGTTAGTTCTTATCACTTTGATTAATTTCCAAGAGTGTTAACTTTTCTGAGAAGTTTCGTTTTAATGGTTCATTAATGTAAACAAGAGTGTTGAGCCCTCCATAAGTGAAGATCTGCTTCACCCACACAAGGATGTGGTCTGCTGTGGACTGTATACCAACCTGAGGGATTTTTGTGGTTAAATGAGAGCTTTAGGAGGCAGGCGTCAATTCAGAGAATCCATCAGCCAGATCCCTGCTGAGCATGTCTTGGCTCCAAGCCAAGTCACCAGTGCAATATCAGCACCCCTCGCAGGGGTATTTAAAAAAAAAAAAAATTTCTACAAGAAGGAGATGGAGAGGTGTTGCCCATTTTCATGTCCAGTCTATTTAACTTGTTTTGTTGACAATGCAGTAAATTAGCATATTGAAATTAACTGTATAGGAAAGCATCCTGAGAGGCAAAACATTCCTTTCCATTCCTAAGGGCCTTTGTGTGACTGATGAAGAATGATATATCTCAAATGAGATCATTATTGGAAGTGCAAAAACCTGGTGTATAGGATAAAAACACAAGTTATATACCTGGTGTATATAACCTTTAGACCAAACACCCACCTGTTCAATATAAGTACTTATCACATGTTGTGTTTGTTGCATGATGTTGTTGAATTTCCAGTAAAGCTGCTCCTGGTTAATTTTTAACAGATCTGTTGGCTGAGATTGTAAGACCGACTGAATATAATATCAAACTTTCTGCTAAGAAGAGGACTTTTCTGCACTGAAGAGGACATTGATTGGTAAGAAAGGACCTCCAATGAATTCATGCTTTGAGAACTTAAACTTGAGAAGTGAGATGCATTTGTATTTAGTTAGTCTTTTAAAGTGAACCCTTGAGAAAATGGTGACAGTATTTGTGACAGTGGAAGTGTAAATATTTAAGAACGTCCTGGTTAAATGTGTCAAGCTTTAAACTACTGTTGACTTTATCCTTTTGATTCTCAATGTTATTGTGAACAATGTTTCCACTTTACCTCATGTTACATTTTGTGTGCCTTATCAATTCATTACTTATTAATTTGGTAGGTCACCAAATGAACTATAGAGTGACGTAATTATATATTATATATATATTAATTATATGTACAGTACAGTGTTTCCGCATTACCTCATGACACATTTTGTTTATCTCAGCAATGAATCACTCATTCATGGGGTTGGTCACCAAATAATATATAGTCAAATAGAATGGACAAGCTACTAAGAACGTTCTCAATGTTTTCCTGTCATGTCTACAGGCTGTGAAGATGTGTGGTATTGTCAGTAGTTGTGCACTTGCAGCACTGCTGCTGGCTGCAGCCTGGGCAGACCACCATCAGAGCCACGGCTCTGAACACAGCCATACCGGAGATATTACCTCCAACAAGCTGTCCTCTCCCAATGCTGACTTTGCATTTGCCCTCTACAAAAGTCTGAACGCTGAAGCCGCTCCTGGAAAGAACATCTTCTACTCGCCGTTTGGCATCTCCACCGCCCTGTCAATGGTCTCTGCAGGGGCTCGAGGGGAAACTCACAGCCAACTGTTCTCCAGCCTGGGCTACAGTGCCTTCAACCAAACTCAGGTCAATGAAGCGTACAAGCACCTCTTTGACATCCATGGACGCAGCCAGAAGAATCTTCAGCTGGATGTTGGAAATGCTGCTGCAGTGCGCTCGGGCTTCAGTCCTCTGGAGAAGTTCCTGAATGATGTCAAGCAGTTCTACCAAGGTGAGATCTTCAATGTGAACCACAACAATCTCTCTGAGGCTGCAGCTGAGATCAACAGATTCATTGCAAATAAAACCCAGGACATGATCAAAGATATGGTGAAGGACCTAGACCCTGATATGGCCATGGTGCTGATTAACTACGTCTACTTTAAGGGTAAGAAGCAAGTTTGAATTTGTGAGACACACACCATTTACATGTAAATAATAAAAAAAAGTAATTTTGATGATCTTAATAAAGTATAATGATTTTTGGTCAGACATCCACAGTTAATAATTAAGATAAGTTGTACAGGAATGTGGGAGAAACCTTTCAACAGTGATATGACACGTGAACACGACTTCCAAGTGGACAAAACCACCAAAGTTAAGGTGGACATGATGACAAGAACCGGCAACTACAAGGCTCACTGGGATCAAGAAAACCACACCACTGTTGTCATGCTGCCATACAAGGGCAAAGCATCCATGATGATCATCCTGCCTGATAAAGACAAGATGAAGGAGGTGGAGGGCTACATCACCAAGGACTACATCAGACACTTGAAAGACTCAATCCACATGAGGTATGTAGAATCTTTGGTTGGATTAAGTTTATGTTTTTCAAAAAGGATTTCTCTCTCCACCTTTGGCCTTCCTTGTGTAATCTAAACAGACCAAGGCATTAATTTCCAGTCAAACCCTTCAAACACATTCTCAGCACTGTGAATGTTTCCAGCTCATATCACCCCAAATCTCAGGGTGTTTTGAAACACCAGTCATTAAAGTCTTTTCACCACAAGTATTGCAGAATTCTACACTTCTACAATTCACTTAGCAGACGCTTTTATCCAAAGCGACGTACATCAGAGACAAAGTACAACACAAGCAAGGATCTAGAAAAAAGGGAACAATGTCAGTAAGAGCAAACGATCAGCTTTGAGTCCGATTGGACACACAGGTGCTGACAGGCATTGCACAGAGGCAAAGCACAACATTGACGGCAGTTCTTGAGAGCTTTAATCAGTATGGAAACCATCTTATAAGTCATCGTTATCAAACAAAAACAATCGTTACAACCATCATCATCAATGATATCGAAACCATGATCATTAAGTAAGTAGGTATTCATGAAAGAGCTGGGTCTTTAGCTTTTTCTTAAAGATGAAGAGGGACTCTGCAGATCGAATAGAGTTTGGAAGTTCATTCCACCACCGGGGGGCAACAGAGGAGAGGACTCTAGTCAGAGACGTATGATCCTGTTGTGAAGGTTGGATCAGACGCCTTTCATTGGCAGAGCGTAGTGGGCGGGAGGGAGTGTAGACCTGGATGAGAGAGTTAAAGTAAGGAGGAGCCGTTTTTGTCGCTGTTTTGTAAGCGAGCAGCAGAGTTTTAAATTTGATGCGAGCAGTAACTGGGAGCCAGTGTAAGGAGATGAATAGCGGAGTGACATGTGCTCTTTTAGGAAGGTTGAAGACCAGTCGTGCTGCTGCATTTTGTATCATTTGCAGAGGTTTGATAGTGCATGTAGGAAGACCTGCCAGTAGAGAGTTGCAATAATCGATGCGTGATATCACAAGATATGTAGCGTGTAGCGTGTTCTTACAGGTAAGGTCTGATTTTCCTGATGTTGTACAGGGCAAATCGACATGACCGGGCAATCGAGGCTACTTGAACCTTAAAAGTTAGCTGGTCATCAATCATGACACCCAGGTTCCGCGCAGACTTTGTGGGCATGAGTTTGGTTGTTCCAAGCTGGATATTGATCTGTGGTTACATAGAGGGACTGGCTGGGATGACAAGGAGCTCAGTCTTTGAAAGATTGAGTTGAAGGTGCCGTTCATTCATCCATTTAGAGATATCAGCAAGGCATTATGAGATTCTTGCAGAGACTGTAACATCGTCTGGCGGGAATGACAGGAAGAGCTGGGTATCGTCAGCGTAGCAGTGGTATGAGAAGCCATGGGAGCGGATTATTGAACCAAGTGAGCTTGTGTATATGGAGAAGAGAAGGGGACCAAGCACTGACCCTTGAGGTACCCCTGTGGATAAGCTGTGCACTTTGGACACTTCTCCCTTCCATGACACTCTAAAGGATCGCCCAGAGAGAGCAGAAACCGATAATAGTTTGGCCGAAGGAATTCCGTTTGTGTTGTTTGCAGCCCATGAAGCTGTTCTAGAATCCATGTCCATATCCTTGTCCATGAGCGCTTGCACCGTGCCAACTCCATTATCTCCATTGTGGTTTGAATACCTCATGAGCCAGACTGTTACACAGTGCGCATGCGTCGGCGTCTCCGCTCACTGGAGAGAAGCGCTGCCAAAACTTTTTACTTTTTATCAAGTTTTAACTTCTTCCTCGGTTATTCTTGTGTTTTTAAGTTTTTAGTATTTATTCAACATAGATGAACATTTTTAGCCTTTGGGTGTTTGGACATTACTTTTAAAGTGTGGTAATCACTGAAGCCTGCTGCTAGCTTAAAACTGTTTGTAAACATCTGGAGCTAGCCATGTCTGTGTGTACGAACTGCGAACATCACTACTCACAGTTAAAGGACGATATCCAACGCCTTAAGTCCGAACTTCGGAACAAAGACCATTTGATTGAAGGCTTTGTTTCCGTGGCTGCTGCACAGTCAAAACACATATCTCTGGACCCATTCCAACCTTTGATCGTGGTCCTGAGCGTTTTAGCCGTATCCTCTCCCTGCACACCTGGCTCCGGCACGCTTGCAATTCACACAACCTAGATTTTATTGACAATTTTAACCTGTTCTGGAACCATGCTACACTTTTTAAAAGCGACGGGATCCATCCAAATCCGTTGGGCAGTCAAATGTTGTCCGCTAATATCCAGCACGCTGTCCAGTCCTTAACACCTGTATGACATCCATCTGAGCACACACCCACTTCCAATCCCCTCTCACCTGTTTCACCTCAGAACAATCTACTCACAGCAAGCCCCTCCCCCACTCCTCACACCTGGTGTCACTCTTTTTCTCCTTCTTCTCTGTCCTCCAATAACTGTCATACACTCTCTACTGTCACAGACCACAGCACTGAATTCACTATCCCTGTACACGTCACATGTAGACTGTCTCATCAACATCTGTCACCTGTCAATTACTGTAACCACTCCAATCTCACCCAAGTACGCCTCCAACCTCTCCCACAACCAACTTTTAATTGCACTTCAGCTAACTTTGGTCTTTTAAATATCAGATCCCTTAATAATAAATCTTTTATCTGCCTTGATTTTATAAATCATAATAATCTTGACTTTTTTATTGTCACTGAGACCTGGTTGACCATGGGAGATTGCAGTCCTCTGATTGAAGCAACCCCCCCTGATTTCACTCACCTTCATCAGCCCAGGATGTCAGGCCGGGGAGGGGGGGGTTGCTGTTATTCATAGAAAAGATTTTAAATGCTCTCCAATTATTCACACTCATTTTACATCATTTGAGCATCTTGGTTTTATTGTTAATTTAAAAGATCCTGTGCTAATTTTAATCATCTACAGACCACCCAGACCTAACAATGTTTTTATTGCAGAGTTTTCAGAGTTTCTAAGTATGATAAAATCCTTGTTTTAGGTGATTTTAACATACATGTCTGTTGCCCCTCTCAGTCCCTTGCGGGTGATTTTATGGATATTCTAGAATCTTTTAACCTTACTCAGGCAATACAGGAACCCACTCACTCTAAGGGCCACACACTTGATCTTGTTTTATACAGTGGTCTCTGCCCTAACAACTTTGAGACAAAGGATATCTGTGTGTCAGACCACAAACTGGTTTTATTCAGAGTGGTTCTATCTCAGCCACCTTTTATTAGCAAGGCACCTGTCCGCAGCAGGGTTTTTAACTCTACGTCTGCTAGCAAGTTTAAGGAGCTTTTTATTTCTGTCTCTTCAACTGCCTTTTACCAACATTTTAACACAGAGGAGCTGGTCTCCTCTTTTAATCTCACCTGTCAAACTGTGCTGGACTCTGTTGCTCCCTATAAAGACAAAAAACCTAACAGAGTCCCACAGCCATGGCTAAACGAACTGACTCAGGATCTAAAAAGAGACTGCAGAAGGAAAGAACGAAAATGGAAAAAAACAGGCTTGCATGTATTTTATGAAATATGGAGAGATTCAGTGATACAATACCAAAAGGAAGTTAAAGGTGCAAGAGCAGCATTTTATTCTAATCTGATTTTAGCCAATCATTCTAACCCCAGAATTTTATTTAAGGTTTTAGAATCAATCACCACCCCCTCCCCTTCTTATTTTACTGATCCTTCTCAGGATCTATGTGAGAAGTTTTTAACTTATTTTACTAATAAAGTCAAGGACATTAGGCAACAAATCATCCCCCCAGACCGTATTTTAGACACCAGCAGGGAACTTAACAGTTATTTTAGCAGTTTTGAGCCGGTGTCCTTGACCTTTTTAGCTGAAATTTTAACCCATATGAAATCAGCTACGTGCAGCCTTGATTTTATTCCCACAACATTTCTCAAAGAGGTTTTTAACACAGTTGGACCCAGTATTTTATCCATTATTAATAGTTCCTTGGCGGAAGGTGTAGTCCCCTCTGCTTTTAAACATGCTGTGGTCCAACCACTTTTAAAGAAACCCAACCTTGATCCCACTGATTTTAACAATTTTAGACCAATCTCAAAACTTCCATTTTTATCAAAAGTTTTAGAAAAGGTGGTTTCAACACAACTTTTATCTTTTATGACTGAAAATAACCTCTTTGAGAAATTCCAATCCGGTTTTAGAGCTTGTCACAGCACAGAGACTGCCCTCCTCAAGGTAACCAATGACCTTCTTTTAGCAACAGATAGAGGGGAGGGCACAATTTTAATTCTTTTAGATCTTAGCGCAGCTTTTGATACTGTTGATCACACAATTTTAACTGATCGTCTCAGACATTGGGTTGGTTTAAAGGATACTGCACTTAGCTGGTTTTACTCTTATCTTTTAGAAAGAACCTTCGCGGTCACCATCGGTAACTACTCCTCCTCTACCTCTAACATTACCTGTGGTGTACCGCAAGGTTCGGTTTTAGGTCCCATTTTATTCTCCATTTATATGCTGCCTCTTGGCCAAATAATTGAACGCCACAATGTCTCCTTTCACTGCTACGCAGACGACACACAGATATACCTTCCTTTGAGACCTGAGGACCCTAGGAGCCTAGCTGCTGTCAGAAACTGCCTAAGCGATATCAACTGCTGGATGGCGCAAAACTTTCTCCAACTGAACAATTCTAAATCTGAAATCATAGTATTCAACCCGCCAAACACCACTCATATCTCAAAGAGCAGCCTCGGTCCCTTATTCACCAATGTCCAACCCACCGCCAGAAATCTAGGAGTAACATTCGATTGCAATCTCACCTTTGAATCCCATATCAAAACAGTTGTCCGATCAAGCTTCTTCCATCTACGCACCATCTCCAAAATTAAAACAATCCTAACCCAACGAGACCTTGAAAAGATCATCCACGCCCTCATCTTCTCCCGACTTGATTACTGTAACTCCCTCTTTTCCGGAATCACAAATAAGTCACTGTCTCGCCTCCAGCTGGTCCAAAATGCAGCAGCTAGGCTTCTTACTGGTTGTAACAGACGACATCACATCACTCCAATTTTAGCTTCATTACACTGGCTTCCTGTACGTTCTAGAATCGATTTTAAGATTTTACTCATTACTTTTAAAGCACGGACGGGGCTGGCTCCAAGCTATATAACAGAGTTACTGACACCATATGAGCCAGCCCGCAGTCTTAGATCCTCGGGTGGGAGCCTCCTGGTCGTTCCAAAGTCGAGACTTAAAACTAAAGGTGACCGGGCCTTTTCAGTCAGGGCCCCTCGACTTTGGAACGACCTCCCCGAGGAGATAAGACTCGCAGACTCCCTCAATTCTTTTAAATCCCTTCTTAAAACATACTTTTACAGACTTGCTTTTATGTGATGTCGTCTTCTTAATGTCTTCTCTTACTGGTTTTACTATTTTTATCTTCTTCTACTTCTTACTGTCTTTTATTTATGGTCTTATCTCATATTTATGCTCATATCTTAATCTCCTCTTGTGTTTTAACTTGGTAATTTCTTATCTTACTTACTTTGTCTATTTATGTTTCGTATTTATAGTTAATTTTTATTTTTATTAATATTATAGTTTTGGGTTTTTTGATCCTTTAACCACTTGTTTTTATTTCCTTTACTGCGCTTACCTTCTCATTGCTTTTTATTTGCTTTTATCTCTTAGTTTCTTACATCTTTTTAAATCTTTGGTCCTCTTGGTCTCAGCTCATGTTGTTGGGTTCTTGTGTTCCTGGGTTCTTATGATGGTTCTTATGATGGTTGGGTTATATATGTCTGGTTGTGTATCGTGCACTTTGGGTTCTTTTCTGTTGAATTGTTTTTAATTATTTTTGGTGTTTTGCATCTGTTATATTCTTACTGTTGTTAATGTTTTTCTGTGTTTAGTTTGCTTTGTTCTTGCTGTTTGTCAAAGCACTTTGTAAACCTGTGTTTTTAAAAGGTGCTATATAAATAAAGTTATTATTATTATTATTATTATTATTTAATAAGTGTGATGAAACGTAATTATGACCGCTCCGCTTTCAAGTTGACGATACAATACTGGCTTAACAGCCTATACCTGGTTCTGCACTTTCCGCTAAATTGTCCGGTCCATATGGTCTTAGTGACAGACTATGTAATTGCCAGATGTGTCACATAAACATTCTACAGCCATATTACACCGGGTCCAAATCTACTCCTGTTCCATACTGCTTCCTACAAAGTATGATGTTGTAGCTATTGTTTTGATTCTCATTGATCCATCACACATCTGATGATGAGAATGATTTGAAGATGTGTCATTCCTCACTTCAAATTGCCAGATTGCCAAACTCAGAGATGTTGGAAGTGTTACCGTCCCAGTTAAGCTGCTTATCATCTGCGCAACCAAATGGAATAACTGCCATGATTAACCGCTTTCTGTGTCTCTTTAAAGATGTTCCAACTGAAACCATCACTGAGAGAAAAATACTTGCAGAAACATTTTACTACTGTACTATCAAAACTTTAAAAAGTTAAAAATACTGACACTCTAGTACATAACTAAGGTTTAAATTAAAGACTTGTAATGGAGTTCATTCATAGTGTGGTAAGAGTACTTTATAACCATCTCTTGCATCCCACATCTTTATCAAGGGAACCTAATTATGTTTACTGTATTATGATACTTTACAGACCTCACTCACTGCTTGCTTGGAACGATGATGTCGCAGTGGCCTCACTCCCCTCATGTTCACGATGTACCCTATTTCCGCTTCCCTGTCTCACACCTGCTCCTCTTGGTTTCTGTCTGGCAGTGCCACAAACCTCTCCTCCTCCACCTGTTACAGTGGGTTAGTAGTAGACCAGGTCTGCAGTGTCTTTACACACTTTTTGGCGTCTTGATTCAAGTTTCTTTTGTATTGTATCATTACATATCCCAGGGATCGTTTTGTAATTTCCTCTGGAAACTTTTAACCCTGAGCAGGAGCAAACAGAGTGTGGAGAGGGAGCTGCAGAGATGGCCCAGTAGGAGGAGTGATTGGGCAAGCCAACTGTCATTATCAAGATAACAGCCAATGGGCCGCTGCCCCTGCTATGTTGGTGATAATCAATTAAAAAGTGAATTATGATATAAATCATACCGGCCCTAAATGCGTTGGCCCACCGGGAAAATGCCCAGTATGCCAGATTACCAGTCCAGCCTTGGTTGGGAGTGTTGCATCCTGTAGAGCTGGTTGCTGATCAATCCACCTGTGCTGAGACGACTGATTGGTGAGCAGCTGCTAAAACCGATAAACCAATCAGATTGGAGCACCCATCGAGTCAGCCTAAAGAAGCCTGTCGGTCCTGTGATTCAGCAGCTGCTCAATACCAAGATGTAGCTGTGCCAAATCTTAGATTTTATACAGCACTCAATGGCCCTTTCAGTTTGCCTTACTTTTGTTACTGTTTTACTTCTTTGTAAATAAATAACTTTACTTATTTACTTAATTTATTTTACCAACAACAACTAGTTCTTTGTGTTACTTTCCTTTTCCATGAGCTGAGGTCGTAACAGAGGATGAATAAGGTCCAGTAATCATTGATGATGTAAAACAATATGAACTATTGATTGAGAAAATGGTGACAGGATGAGATGTCTTCACAAACTGACTTCATCTTTACATTTTGTTGTTTCTGACATTGTTAATTATCTTTGTTTCCCAGTTATATACGGCTGTCACTGCCTAAATTTTCCATTTCTACTGATGCTGCCCTGGAGAGACCCCTAAAAGAAATGGGGATAACCAACGTTTTTGAGGACAGCGCGGATTTCTCCGGCATATCTGAAGAAGTCAGGCTCAAAATCTCAAAGGTAAGAGACAGGTTGTTCTCAATTTTAAAACAACATTATGTAACTTTTCAACTTTTAAAGAGTAGTTTCAAAGGTTTATTTTATAGCTCAATAACTTTTCAGATTGCCTACCTGCAATATGTAAATTCAGCAGCGGGCCAAGGTAATCTCGTGAGAAGTGCGTATGGCTTCATCACATCTGTTAATACACAAACCTTTATTTATTAAAAAGAAGCCAATGTGCCTGTTTCTGCACTGTTTGATACATTGGCTGAGGATAAGAGAAAAAGGTGACAGAAGAAGCTAAGAAGAGAAAAAGAGAGAGTGACCAACCAAGAAGCAGAGTGTACATCCCTGCAGATATTAGTCATAACTGATTACGCCATAATAAGGCTGTATTGTTATTGGTGTCATTGTTGTCTCAAGTTAAGCAGCTTTACAGGATGCAGAAAGTCATATACCCAAGTTATGTCTCAGGTTTGCATACTTATGATTTAATTAAATCCATCCTACGCCAAAAGGTTGTCTCTCATTGTTGATCTTAAAGTTAGCTTTATAAGTTTGGAACGTTACAAACCGGCATGTCTAAACAAGCATCACCTTCTCCAATGTAGCCATTTAGCCACAGCCTGTAGATATGAATATACATTAGATACACGTACTCCACATGCAAACAGTTTGAAAACAATAGGCTGAAGATGCTTGCAGCGTCATATTTGGTAATCTGGTAATATTATTATACCTTGTCAGTCGACATATTGTTGCTTTAAGTTTGTACTTACATAAATATTAGTTCAGGAATAACTGCACTCTTGTGACATAGATCCCCAGAGGATGCTGAAAATTATTATGAAAATTGTATTTTCTGAAGAAAAAACACAATTTATATATGGATATATGGAGTGCCTCTCCTCAAGGAAGTATATCAAGTATATCAATTTAAAAGGAAAAAATTGTTCATAGACCTTTCCCTACGATTCCTTCCTTCTGTCTTTTTCACAGACGTCCCACAAGGCTGCGCTCAGTGTCACTGAGATGGGAACAGAGGCAGCAGCTACCAGTTTCGCAGAGTTTATTTACTTTAGTTTGCCTCCATCAGTCACTATCAACAGACCCTTCCTGGTTTTCATCGTGGAAAACACCACCGGAAGCATCCTCTTCATGGGCAAGATCAACGACCCCACAGCCAAGTGAAGACACACACACTTGGAAATTAAAGGGATACTTCACCTGTTGAAACATGAATCTGTATTGACATTGGGTCATATATGTAGTAGAAATGTGAAATAAATAAGTTGGTGCCTTCTTGACCGAGAAAAGGCAGAAAGTGTCTTTAGTGGGAGTCTCACTCTGGGAGTGAGGTCACTGATCTGTGATAGGTCTGTAGCTTCAGTGGTCGAAAATATGAGGAACTAACGATGTAGTTTCACCCTGCTGACCACAACAGCCGCCGATGATGCAAAATGGTGAATTTTACATCATCGGAAGCTCCTTTTGCAGACAAGAAATACAAAGATTTACCGTCTCAGGGGAAAATGAGGGCGGGATGCATGACGATTTAAAAATACTACCAGGTTTCTAATGACACAAAGCTTAATGCAAATGGGTGAAGAATCCCTTTAACAATCTTGATCCAAGAAGAATTGCATTCCCAAAATGCTTTGCAAAAGGGGAAAATACTACCACCTTAATGGAAAAGAAATGCGAAAGGCCACAACTCTTACGGACACACCAAAACACAAATGAAAATATCACAACATGGACGCAAACACAACAACACAACAGTAATGCAAATAGCTACAAGAAAAGTTGCATCCTGTAGGATCTTGTCTTTGTTTCTGTCGGACTGTTATTCCCGATCGACAAGTGGAAGAGAATTTTTTTTTCAGTAATGAGTAATCTAATTGATTACTCTTCCCATCATTATAACGCCGTTACCGTTACTGCCAAAAGATGCGGTGCGTTACTATGACTGAAGCTGTTTTTCATCAGACCAACTAGATCTCTAAGCTGAGCGGCAGAGATATTTCTTACTGTTCTTCCTCTTTGGTGAGTGCGAACACGAGACAACCGCATAAATGATGACGATTGGCTGAGGTAGAGTAAAAATTTCATAGTGAGCCAATCAGAGGTAGTGTTGGGCGGGTGTTGTTTACACAAATTCGAAAGCATGCATAGTCAGACACACAACAACACAAATGAGTCAACGAGAAACAGGAATGGGGAGCCCAAATAATCCAACAGTAGCCTTCTTTAAATGGAAGTATAGCCATTACTTTTCCATCCAAGAAATTAAAGGAACGAGTGTAATCGTGAAATGCACATTATGCCCTGGAGTCAAAAGCCTCTCCACGTCGGTGTTGAGCAATTCAAACTTATTGAAACATCTTTCAACGCTACATGCTTCCACGAAATTAGTGGCCAAGAAGACTCCCGAAGGAGAAGGAGACAGTGCCACAAAACCTAAGCAACCGAAGCTTGATTTTACGGCCCCACCACCACACGTTTTGTCTCAGGCCGAGCTAAACAAACTGGTAGCCAGGTATGTTGTGGAGGATATGCTGTCATTATTGATGGTTGAGTCGGAGTCATTCAGAGCACTAGTTGCCAAAATACCGGTCAGAGCAGGGGTTGGCCTGCCATGTAGAAAGACGTTTGTGAACTATATAGACGCCCAACATGCTCAAATGAATGTCGAGAAATTAGAATATTTGTCTACCACAGCAAACAAAACATCTATTAGGTCATTTTTACGGATCCACTATATAAACATAGTAATTATAATATCTACAATAGTACATGACATTTGATTGGAGGCTAGTCTCACTTTGTCCCACAGCAACATTAAAATAGTTTAGATTTGTTTACACTGTTTCTGTTAATTATTGATTGTATTAAGTGTCCATTTCATTATAATATTCAGATTTATCATACATAATTGAACATGCACATGTTTTTTAAGTTCTGTTAAAGAGGGTTGGAGGTGGGGTCCAAATTCTTTGACACATTTGAGCATTTAAAAATTTACTTGAAAGTAACGCAATAGTTACTTTCCAAAGTAACTAGTTACTTTTATAATTTGTTACTCAGTAACTACTTTAGTTACTTTTTGGGAGAAATAACTAGTAACTGTAACTAATTACTTTTTTAAAGTAACTTGCCCAACACTGCAAACAAGCATCATCATCGGCTGCGAAACACTGGATATTTACCGGCATAATGTTTACAGAGGAGGTAGGTGGTCATACACATGTGAAAGTCTGAAGGAGTCTGTGTGTTTGTATTCATTCTCCATCCTACAAACAACAGTCTCTGCAGGCACTGGCTGAGACCGGGAGTGTGTGATGAGTTTGTACTGTTGATCTCTGTAAGCTGAGTGGAGTGAGGAGGACTTTGAGAACATGCATAAAATGTCACTTCCTGGAGCTTTCGTGGAAAATACGACCCGGGGAAACTTTTTATACAGGCAACATAGATAGACAGTGAACATCTACTTTTTCACATCAGTTAACCGTTCGCTTATTAATGGGCGATAAAAAACTAATTATACATGTAAAAAGTTACATATAGCCCCTTTAATAAAATTCAGTGAAATAAAATAATATTTGCAGATTAAATAATAAAAAATTGAATTGAATTGGAACTGGTTGGTCTTTTGCTTAAACAAAAAAATACACAAGTGCCCTAAAAAGTTTTCATGTAAATTTTTTGTTGTGGTTGGACAGCAGGTCATCGCTACACTATCTTCTAATAATCATAATAAAATCTATGACCTGCTAATCCTGTTTCTAAGACAATGAATACATTATCATTATGAATCCGGCCATGTTTATCAGCAGGACCATAACACAAACTTAGTTTTCTGGTCATTAACACTTTTATGATACTTTTGATACCTCCAAAAGAAGATGAGTAACCTGATGGGCAAATCCCCCATGTGACTCATCACCCTTTGACCTGTCAACAGTGTTTGAGTGTTTACACAATCAGTACACATACACTTTGTCTCCCCTGTCATCACCACACACACTGACATCTGTAAGGGACATGAGTAAGAAGTGTCTGAATGACACAGCGGTGTGGGCTGCTCTTCAGAGGTGTAGAAATGCTTCCAGTCTGTCTGCTGTATGTAGTCCTGAATTTGCTGCACAGGTTTCTTGGGTCTTTTGATCACAGTTGCTTTTATTTATGGTGAATATGTTTTTGCAAGTTAAACTTACACAACTACTTACGTCAAACATCATGTACTCAGTCTGTAAGGACTTGGGTTGAGAACTGGACAGGTTTGCCAGTTCAAGTCCCGGTCAGACCAAAGTATGGTAGTTGGTCTGTTAGCTGGAGAGGTGCCAGATCAGTGCCCGATTACTGCCCAGGTGCTCTTGAGCAAGGTGCCGAACCCCTAACAGCTCTGGCGGGCTGTGTAGCAGCCCCACTCTGGTTTGGACTCTGACATCTCTCCATGAATGCATGACCACAGGTTTGTTTGTGCATGTGTGTATATCAGGCCTATGTCTGTGAGAAGCATGTCTCCGGAATTTATCCCTATAGGGATTTATAAAGTAGATAAAATATTGTGCAAAAAATGTAACTTTACCTTCCTTTATGTGATAGATGCTTATTTTCTCGAAGATCCCTAAAAGATACTGCTGTAGGTTAATTTCTGTGCAGCATAAGATCTGCTAAGACTAATATTGAACAGCCTGTGCAGGGGAAAAGTGAAGCAGAAATATTTAGAGCTTTTCATGTTGACTGGTTGCAGTACAGGTCATAAATCCCTGCTCCATGTTAACAGATGGAACATGGTGCAAACTTTATTATTATTTTATTAATTATTAATAGACACACAGCACCTTCTATTGGACAAATACGATTTAAATCAGTCTAGTGCAAAGTGAATAACCCAAACTTGATGACTCCGCGATTGATGTTACCAAAATATTAGTAATGAAATATGTAAAAGCATCTTTAGATCCTTTATTTTCTCCCTGTACTCAGTTACATGTTGTATAAGCTTACCTAAGAACTGCTTTTAAAACCATTTCTTTTAACCAACATTATTTATTTATCCATCAAATCACTGCACTTTATCTGTTTAATTATTTATTCACTGCACAACAACGTCTGTTTACTGAGCTATGTCTCTACTCATTTAATGTAGCACAAGTTATGCTTAATGTCCAGTTCATAGCTTAGGATATATTTTTACATTTGAACAGATTTGATGAGGCTGCTGTACGGGATTGCTTCAGAGTTTAGTTGTGTTCTTTTATACAATGACAATAAAGTGCCTATCATATTATCTTATTTAAAATATATACTGATGTAAAACAAGATTAACTTTAAACTCCTTAATTTAAATCAATAACAATAATAATAATAATAATAATACATTTTATTTATAAGCGCTTTTCAAAAACTCAAAGACACTGTACAATAGTTAAAAACAAAGAACAGCACAGTAAGGGCAGACTAACAGATATTGCAACATTACACACAAATCATAAAGATAACAACAATAAAGGTAAACTACAGAAAACAGAAAATACATCACAATCATACATTAAAAGCTTTTTAAAAAAGAGGTGAGTTTTGATAAGTGATTTGAAAGTAGGAGGGTTGGTGCAGTGTTGAATGTGTGTAGGGAGTGAGTTCCAGAGGGAGGGGGCAGCTATGGAGAAGGCTCTGTCCCCCCAGGTTTGGTGCTTGGTTCTAAGAGGGGGAGATAGGAGATTGGCTTTTGAGGAACGGAGGCTGTGTGCAGGAGTGTGAGGGTGAAGGAGAGCCGTGAGGTAGGAGGGGGCCTGGTGGTTAAGGGCTTTATGTGTGAGGAGAAGGATTTTGAATTGGATACGGTAAGGAACAGGGAGCCAGTGGAGATTAGGCAGGACAGGGGTGATGTGTTTGCGTGTTCGGATGTGGGTGAGAAGGCGTGCAGCAGAGTTTTGGATGTATTGAAGTTTACTAAGGACTTTGGTGATGTGCCGAAAAGGATACTGTTGCAATAGTCGAGTCTGGATGTGATGAATGCATGGATTAGGGTTTCAGCAACAGAAAATGAGAGTAGCGGACGGAGGCGGGCTATATTTTTGAGGTGAAAGAAGGCAGTTCTTGAGCTGGGTGACGTGGTGATCAAAGAAGAGCTGGCTGTCAAAGATGACTCCAAGATTGCGGATATGAGGGGAGGGGGAGAGAGTGGAGTTGTCTATTGTGAAGGAGAAGCTGTGAATGGAATTGGTGAGGGATTTGGGGCCGATGAATATTATGTCCGATTTTGCATAGTTGAGAGAGAGGAAGTTGGTGTGTCAGGGTAGAACGGGTTTCAGTGGTGATTGAATTGGTGGAGATGTAAAGCTGGATGTCATCTGTATAACAATGGAAATGGAGACCATGCTGGCAGATAATGTTACCAAGGGGGAGCAAGTATATGATGAACAGGAGGGGAACACGTACTGAACCCTGGGGGAGGCATTGGGACAAAGGAGCTATAGAGGAGGAGCAGTTATTGATGTTGATAAACTGTTGTCTGTCGGTGAGGTAGGATTGTAACCAGGAAAGAGCAGTGCCAGTGATGTTGAGTGAGTGTTCTAAGCGGGATAGAAGAATACTGTGGCTGATGGTGTCAAAGGCTGCAGTGAGATCAAGGAGGATGAGGATGTTGAGGAGGCCAGAGTCTGAGGAGAGGAGGAGGTCGTTGGTGACTTTGAGGAGAGCTGTTTCTGTGCTGTGCTGGGAACGGAAGCCGGACTGGAATGGTTCAAACAGGTTATTGGAGGAGAGGTGGCATTTGATCTGGGAGGCGACAACACGTTCCAGTATTTTTGAATTACAGGGGAGGTTGGAGATGGGGCGGAAGTTGCGCATGCTGCCTGTATTGAGTCCAGGTTTCTTGTGGATGGGGGTGACGGCTGCCAGTTTGAGAGTTTTGGGTACTGAACCAGAGCAGAGGGAGGAGTTGAGGATTGAGGTTATGAGTGGCGCGATGGCTGGGAGACAGTTTTTGACAAGACTGGATGGGATTGGGTCGAGAATACTGGTGGAGGACTTCATGCTAGAGGTGTTGATGGAAAGCTCATTTGGGGACACAGGGGAGAACTGAGACAGAGGTTGGGTGATGAGGTGAGGGGATGCGGGTAGGGATGAAGAGGGGACAGTGAGAGTGTTGAAGCTGCTGTAAATGGTGTCAATTTTGGATTGAAAGAATGAAAGAAAAGCATTACATTTATCAACTGTGAAGGAGGGAGAGGTGTTGTCACTGGGTTTGAGGAGTTCATTTATTGTAGAGAAGAGAGCCTTGGGGTTGGATGAGCCTGAGTGGATTAGGTGTGAGTAATAGGTGGACCTGGCTGCGCTGAGAGCTTCCATGTATTGTTTGAGGTAGTCAGAGTATGATTGGAAGTGAACTGTTAAACCGGTTTTCTTGTGGAGTCTTTCGAGCTGGCGTTAGCAGGATTTCATTTTCTGGAGTTCGGGAGTGTACCAGGGTGCATAGTGTGCACTCAAGGATCCATTTTTCTTTTTCTAACTTTGTTTAGTGTTTCTCTGTGGGGAAACAACCTTTGACAGACAAACTTTAGACACTACATTTTTTTTACTGGTAGGGGTATGTTCAAAGTTCAAAGCATGTCACTCTCAAACATTAGCACTAATGATTCATATTAAAAGTGATGAACCCTTTATAAGATCCAGAGTAATGTCCCTGTGACCATAAAGATGAGTCAGTCCTGAGTCATCCAGTTTTCCAGTCTGGTGTTACTAAGGTTATTTAGACCAAAATTCCAAGGCCATTTTCCATGACCATTCTGTTCCTCTGCAGCAGGGATATGATGTACCTCAAACATTCAACAGGGAGCTGATTGAAAAGAAAGCACACTGACTGGAACATGGGAGGTGCAGTGGCCTGGACAGAAGAGTTATACAATCCCTGACTAAACATAATTTGAACCAAACTATTGAGACTTTGCACTATTGGTGAGGAGAAGTGCCATTTGAGCCCTAAACAAACAAAAATCACACATCCCAATCCCATGCAATAACTGCCTGTTTACCCTGCTGCGATCTAGAAAACAATACACAAGTGACATGATTTGGTTTCTTATTTTGTAAATTTTCAGAGTTTAGATTTTCTTGTATTTAGTTCTCATTCTTCCCTGATAGTGTTGTTTCCTTGTGTGTTTTCTAGGTTCGTCTTTAGTGTGTTATTTTGTAACTTCGTATCCTAGTGTTTCTTTATGTTCTAGTGTGTTTTGTTACATTCTTGAGTTCTGTGTGTCTTTAGTGTTTCATGATTTATTTTGTAGTCATCCTCAGTGTTTCTTGCCTTGTATTTATTCCTGCCTCTGTGTGTTTCCCTCCAGTGTGATTGCCCTCCTTGTCTTCACCTGTGTTATTAGTCTCACCTGTGTTTGATTACCCCTGTGTCGATTTAGTCTCAGTGTTCCTTTCCTGGTGTTGTCAGATCATTGTTGAATGTGATTCTATGTAGTTAGTTCGTGGATGTAGTTTGTCAGATGTAGTTGTATGTTGAGTGTAGTTGTTGTTACCCGTATCTCCTCATGGCTCCTTATGGTCTTTACCTTTGTGATTTTTGAAGTAAGTTATTGTTTGCCCTTTGGCCTTTTTGTTTCAATAAATATTTTTAGTCAATTCTGCACTTGGGTCCACCTACTTTGTTTTTTCTACATGGTCCGTGACACACAAGTATTCCTGCTGTACCACAACACCAGAGAGCAGCTTCTTACTTCAAGCTGTGAAGAGCGGCCCCTCTACATATTTCCAAGATGGATAGCGAGTCTGCTTACAATAGTCGAGGCGAGTTGAGATAAAAGCATTTTAACCCTCTCAAAGTCGTTAAAAGAAAGAAATGGCTTGATCTTAGACAGTTGCTTCAGCTGGAAGAAGCTAGATTTTACAACAGAATTCATCTGTTTGTCCATTTTAAAATCACTGTCCATTTTCACACCCAGGTAGGTTACTGTGGGTTTGACATAAGGAACAAGTGGGCCAAGGTCTAGGGAGGCATGACAGGCACCACTGGGTCAAAATATTATGACATTAGTTTTACAGTCATTAAAACTTAAAAAGTTCAAAGCCATCCAAGCTTTGGTGTCCTTAAGATACTCCGATAGTGGTTCTAGAGAGTTTGGGTTTTAGTTTTAACGGCAGGATTAAAAACAGTGCATTAGTTTCAGACCGTAGTTGCATCTCTATTAACATGTTAACCCTGACAGCCCTACTGTGAATGCAGGTTATAAAAGTACTTTTTGTTTTGAAGTATTTCTTTCAGATCAATTACATAAGCTAAGTTAAGTTCCTGCTATCATACTTGTCCTTGCTTTGGAAACATCACACACTCAAGATGTGTTCATTAGTGTCAAGCTCCACGACTCTCCCTCTTCTACTGAAATCTCTCTGATCTCTGCTCTGCTTATTATTCCTGCCTGAAGAAGATCAAATGCATGGAATGCATGCAAATCACGCCATGATGTGACACATCGTGAAGTGAGTATCTATAATGCAAACGGCGTCAAGTTGAAGGGTGTGCGGGTCCTCTCACATACCTCTACACGACTCATTCAGTCCAATGTTGACGAGAGGAGAAACAGGCTCTCACTGAAGAGGTGCTGACTGGCAGACAAAGTCGGAGAAAAGACGAAAGACAAAAGTGACGAGATGATCAGGTACACATTGTATCTATAGTCTAATGTCTGACACAGCGATGACATTCAGAGCAGGTACTGCTGCAAACTGAAGAGGACCTACTTCAGCAATTCTGTTTGTTGGCTCACCAGCTGTCTTATGGTGTCATTTCATCTGTTTGTTTTTTCTTCTAAATTATAGACTTAAGGTTTAGTTTGTTTCATCACTTTGTGGTTGCATTTTAAAGGAAGTTTCAGTGAATCTCAGCCTCAAAACAAACTAACTCTATTCTCTATAGCTTTACTTCAAGCGACCAGGGAAAACTTTTGGGTGATCGTTGGCAAACTGTGAAAAAGGGCAGTAGCCCCTCCCCCAGGTGGGTGACACTCCTGCAGCTAAGTGTTTGCTCTGCCCTCTGAGTCTGCCTTCTCACAGTAAATAAGTCATTAAGAACAGATTCTTATTTACAAAGACGGCCTGGAAAATAATAGGGCATGGAGTGAGAAAGCCCAAGCAACCCCTCCCAGAGAGGGGAGTGGTCAGACACAGCTCATTTGCATTTAAAGCTACAGACACAGAAACAGCCTGTTCTGAGCAGGGCTGAAATAGAGGGGTTTATAGACATGATCAAATCCAGGATCAGAGTGGATTTAGAACAAAAAACTTCACAGACATGTTTTGGGGAGCTCTGAGACTTATTTAAGTTTGTCAAAAAGGAGTATAATACGTGAACTTTAAAAACAATTTGTGTTTAACTTAAAAGTGGAAGTTGAAAATGCTGTTTGACGCTCTCTTCCTGTCGCAGCTGCTCACGTTACATGCTGCAGTGTTTGCACATTGATGTTCCTCTCCCAGCAGGTGCACTTGTTTTTTTTGTTGTTGTTCATATTGTTAAATCCTTTTTGTGTGTTTGTGATGAGTGTGAAGTGTTAGTCTCTGGTGGAACAGTGGACATGTAGTGGAAAAGTGCAGCTCTGCTTCCACCTCCTGTTGGGTGTAGTGGGTGCAGAGTCTGTATGCTATGGGAAGCCAAGTCTGTCTGTGGTGTCTTCTCTCGATGGCGAGGCCGTTCTCACTGAATGTGTACATCGAATTACTTACTTTTTGGAATGGGACTTGTAAATAAGGGCACTTCTCATCTGTGTGCTGTACATTACGTTGTAGCTCATTGTGAGCTTCACCAGGGTGTCTGGTGTTTGCAGCGTCGGGATCACTCACAACTAGTTTCTTCGAAGCCTGTTGTTTAGCTATGGTGCTCAGTGAGATTAGAATGACTATCATTGTTGGAGGACCAAGTTTTCCTTTCTGCACATGGACTACAACTCACCACTATAGCATTTTTGTTAACCACAAGCTGCTGGTATTTCCGAGACAGAATGCTCCTGCCTGAATGATCATCAGCCTGTGTGTGTTTACTGCCTGCAACATTTTTTTTTGTTGTCCTAAAAGTATGAAAGTATATGAAAAAGTAACTCCATATCAATAAACACAGAAGTGATTTTACTTTCTACAACTTCTAACCACATTTTTTGAAACAGAGGATGAATGACACTATATGCTTCAAAAAGAGAAAACTAGTGTGCACTCATTCAAGCCAAAAGCAGCAGGGGCAGGACAAAGAAATGTATGAGCTGCAAAAAAAAGGCAACGGTCCGCAAACATGTTCCTCTCCCAATGAACAACTTTATTTAAACAGGGCAAAGTTTCAATTCAGAAGATCTTCCTCAGGCAAATGTCCCCATGCTCACTTATGACAAAAATCTAATTTCATTAATCGTACAAGGAGTCTAGAATATCATGATTTACTCTTGTTCAGTGTGTTTGTTCCTTGTTGTTGTTGCTTAGTTGGGATTTGCAGTTTTATTTTGTCATTTGTATCATTGTGCTTCTCTGTATGTTTTTCTTAGTTTAGTTTTCAGTGTTTCCTGTTTTATTTTGTAGTTCTTGTCCCTGTGTATCTCGTCTACTCTTATGTGTCTGTTTGGTGAGGAAGTGACAGGGAATGCTAATGGGTCATTGTTAAAGGAGGTGCAGGTGAGATGTTATGATTGCAGGCATAACACAGTATACCTTTTCTCAATGTTCAGATTCCTGATAGAACGTGATCAAATAATCACAAGTCATCTATTTTAGACTTTATGTTATCATGAAATGATTGAAAACCTTAAGTTGTTGCCATCAGGGGAATGTCACATCAGCTTCACCTTCACTGTTTGTCGTATCTCTTCAGGTTTTAAACTATGCCACTTTTAATCTGATGTTTTCAAATTATCTGAACTCTTAGTTGCTTGTTTTCATTTGTATCATTGTGTTTCTCTGTATGTTTTTCTTAGTTTAGTTTTCAGTGTTTCCTGTTTTATTTTGTAGTTCATGTCCCTGTGTAGCTCGTCTACTCTTACTTCCTCCCTTTGTGTCTTTCCCTCTATTTTTGATTGCCTACATAAGTTTCACCTGTGTCTGATTGCCCCCTGTATTTAGTTTCGGTGTTTCTTCCCTCTGTGTCAGTTCATCTTCAGATTTCCCCCGGTGTTCCTGTTTTGACGTTTCCTGTTGGCTCATGGTTTTCTTCTTTTGGAATTTTTTTGTTGTTGGATTTTGATGGACTGAGTTTGAATTGAACTGCCTTTGATTTTTGCCTTTTGTTAAAATGAACCTTTTTCTGATCTGCAGTTGGGTCCAGATCCCTGTTTTTTTCTGAACCATGACAATAAGAATCTATATTCGTCCCTTTTTCATATTAGTGTAATCTGAGGGAGATATTCTCACCTTCACAGATACTCATCTAGAAAACAAGCAACTAAGAGTTCAGATAATTTGAAAACATCAGATTAAAAGTGGCATAGTTTAAAACCTGGGGAGATACGACAAACAGTGAAGGTGAAGCTGATGTGACATTCCCCTGATGGCAACAACTTAAGGTTTTCAATCATTTCATGATAACATAAAGTCTAAAATAGATGACTTGTGATTATTTGATCACGTTCTATCAGGAATCTGAACATTGAGAAAAGGTATACTGTGTTATGCCTGCAATCATAACATCTCACCTGCACCTCCTTTAACAATGACCCATTAGCATTCCCTGTCACATCCTCACCAAACAGACACATAATACCTTTGCTACATTAACACACACAGACAAAAGGTCACAAGTATTTGGAGGTTTTCATTCCTTATCTATCATTATTTCCAAATCGTCCTCCTCGGAGGACAAATTATGATTCCACAGCAACATTTGAAATATGAACTGTATGCGATAACTGAACCATAAATCAGTTTCAATAAGATAAGATTCATCTTTTTGCCTCAGCATAAAGAACAGATACACAAGATATAGGAAATTTATCTCAAACACAGCAACTCTTTAAGCATTTCAAAGATGTACTGTATACAAACAAAGTAAGAACAACAGAACTAAAATGATTTGCAATAAGTAACGGGTAACCCAATGTAGGTTTCACTTTGAATTAAGGTTACAATATACAGGATTAGCTCGCTGTTTATTAGCATGCTAATAAGTAGCATACTGACTGCTTATTACCCTCTTTATTACTGCTTAATGACCATACTAAGCAAAGTATATTTAGATCATAATTCATGTACAATGACTTCCTAACTTACTATCAATAAGCAGTAATTAGGAGGTGTTGAGGGCAAACTCTGACTCAAACTCTTAACAGGGCCATAAGTCTAGCTCCTCCCCTCTGTCTCCCCCCGGTTGAATGAACTACCAAACTCCATTTGATCGTCAGAGAGACACCTGCACACACAATGATATTGATGATGGTGATGATGATGATGACTAGGATGTTGTGGATAGATTACCAAGGAACTAGGCCACAGGTTTCCTTGCTCATCAGGGGCTATAAACTGCACCTGTGATGTTCTTCCTCATCCTCCCTCATCTTCCTCTGTTCATTCACTATAACTTATCTTTTGTTTTTGGCTCAATTTATGTTTTCCTGCCACCTTTAAAAAACCGAAGGCCCACTTATTTTGTACCCTTTTATGACAAGTGCAGTATTTTTGTTTAGTTCCCTGATTTGCGATCCCTGTCATTCAGATGTGTTTGTTGTCTCTGGGGAAATGTACAATGATGATGGTTTTGATGCTGTTGATGTTGTTTAGAACTCTCAAGGACATCTGTCATTGTTGTTATTGATAAAGATATGTGACCATAAAAAAAAAGTGTCTCTGTTCACTTCCTGTCAGCACTTGTGCGTCCGATCAGACTTAAATCTGTTTATTTGCACTTACTGACGTTGTTTCTTCCTCTCTAGATCCTTGCTTGTGTTGTACTCTCTGATGTACATCGCTTTGGATTAAAGCGTTTGCTAAATGAATTGTAGAATTGTAGAATAAAGGCCTATTAGCCACAGACTGTGATCATGCAGAATAAGGTACTAATAAGTGCTTAATGACTTATAAGCAGCCAGTATGTACTAATTAGCATGCTAATAAGCAACTAATGGTGAATATTGTGACAAAAATGCGATTTTTCTGTAATAACTAAATGTGTAAGATAATACAAATTGAATATCAAACATCACAACAGTACATGTACTGATCTCAGTAGTCTCTGTTACTTGTTCGCTGTGTTATCAGGAGTTTGATAGAGAACTTGATATCAGTTGTTCCTTCTCCGTCAGATGACAGTTTTTCTCAAGTTACACATTAGCTTGGCGCAGGGGCGAATGGTTAAACCTCCAGCAGGGGAAAAAAAAAGAAAAGAAAAAGAAAGAAATACAATTGAAATGCATGTCCTGAGTTGTCCAACCTTCATGCTGCCTGTTCTTGTTTGGCTTACTTGCACTAAACACTGATAAGCCAACATTCAGGGAAGAGCTGTTTCCAGAGCTGGAGGGTATTTTCACACAGCAGCTTTTCTCCTGACATCACGCCCAGGGTGGATGACAAGCTTCAGGAAGCGGTTAAAAAAACTTGTGATGGTAGTAAATAGGATATCAATGATGTTGTGTTGGTCTAAATATTGTCTCGTCCTCCGCATGTGATTGTCTTTTCAGTTGCTGATTATTTAAGAAAAGGTGAAAAGATATATATGTTTGAAGTTGATTTTTTTCTATATGCATCTTGCAAACTGGATTGCAATAGAATGGAAAGATGGAAAGAAGCAACAATGGCATACACTATTAAAACTTGTATTAGTGTAGCTCTATTGAAAGTTCAGTGGGGAAGGCTTTATATTGTTCATTCTCATACTGTGTGACATTGCTCCTCCACGTATGCTCACTCATTTTTCTTGTAATCATCAGCTGTTCACATCACCTTGTCCAACATCTGTCCAATATCCCTGCTCCACTCCCTCATCTTAGCCTATCACAATGCTGCTGTCTTTGTTTAAATATACGGCTTTCTCTGTCACCAGTCCATTCATGCCATCGTTATGTGCAACGTATCTCCCCATCACCACCAAGCCTTCTCAGTTTCATCACCTTCTTAATCCCATCACATCAGCCTCAGATCCCATCATCAATCATCTTCCCCTCAACACCAACCTTCACAGTTTGGTTAGCCTCTTCATCCCTTAAGCTCCGGACGAAATCTTCAACTGTTTCGGTCAACCTCATCAGATGACATCATCAACCATCTTCTCGTCAACCCTATAGTCTTCACAGTTCGATCAGCATCTGATGACATGACTCCACTGGATGATAGATCTTGCTGCAGCACTGGGCAGACATCTTCAATTACCTCATGTCTCGCTGTGTAGTTCAAGCACCAAAGATTCTCTGTAAAATAAATGTTTTTTACTTGTCTCTCCCGATTGAATCCAAGTAAGTCTGGAAGTAATTCATGTTACTTTATAAGTATGATGTGGAACCTTCAAAACTTCCAGTACTAAAACACTAAGAATGGACTCAAACAGTGAAGTAGTTGGAGTATTAGAACTTGTGAGCAGTAGTTCCATTTTGAAACAGATTTCAGAGTAGAGAAAGGAGTGTTTGCTTTATTTCTTTTTTCACTTTCTTTGAGTTTTATAATCAGTTTCATTGAATCATTTGTGGAAAAAAACCTTGTTATAAAAACATGTTTTTGTTATAAAAACAGGACACAGAGCAGATACACAACCACACAATCATCTGTACAAACTGTGAAGAAGAAAAAAGGATTAAACTCGGCTCTATACTCAGCTGAACAAGTTGATCACACACATGCACCAGTAGGTGGCACTGTTGTGTCACCGGAACAGAGTGGGCTCTCTTGCACCTTGCTATATTGTTCACTTAACGCTCTGCTCATTAGAGTTTGTAATTCAGACTGAAATTAAAGCACAGCCACTCCTCCATTCTTTGTTCTGCTTTGCACATCAAAGTCACTTGATTTGAAAGCTTAGAAGGTCACCAAAAGGTTATTTCACCTATCATCAGCTGTCATCTGTGAGCCAGGGAAACACATTGAAGGGGATCTCTACCAAAACACTGAGAGGGAATTGTTTTTCAGTCAACTTGGACGGGGTAAACAGGTGCAAAAGAACAAGAGGAAAGCTTTTATGTGTCTGTGTGGAGGACTGAAAGTGTGTTTCTAATCACAGATTAGCACCTAGTTTACTTTGGCAATAACAGTGAGAAAGGGATGTTTATTTACACAAATCTGGAGTTGAGATCCAAGATCAGAGGGGTAGTTTAAAATTCTGTTTCAGGGTGTACTTCTCATTTTGAGGCACCCCAGGATCACACACTCAAATGGGTCTTCAAACATGCCATAAGGACGCATTAGGAACATCACACAAGTGTCAATGATAAAAAACCAAAAAAACAGCGTACACAAGTGACAGAGACCTAACAGACTGAGTGCCTGAGTGTAACCTTGTTAAAAGTGCATCAAAGGAGGGAGGCAGGAGCTGGGCTGACAGAAAGAGGCTGCTCCTGCATCAAAGACAAACAATAAAGAAACTGATCATGTTTATTATTTATGCCTGCTTTGCCAAAGTGGAGATGTACAGTGAGAAATCGGACTGCTTTCATGATCAGGCCTGCGTGTCAGAGACGAGATAAACTCGCAAGAAAGTGAACTAAAAATGGTTTGTATGCCGAGCACACGTGGCTGTGTGAGGCTTTATTACAGTAACTCATGCTGACAGTCAAAGGCGCATCACTCACTAACTGCGCTGACCTATGCATCTGTGCCCACACACACACAAATACACACAAACTGTTACTGTGTGAAGTTCCCCTGCTCAGCAATAGCTGCTGCCTCGATGTGTTTGAAAAGTGTTGTTTGACGCCATGACCCTAAAATCCAAGCGTGTCTTTGCTGTTGACAAATGGGATTAGACGTAGCACGTTTTCAACAGAGAACCCGCTGTGTTGGAGGATTGACTGCTTCTGTATCTGCGTTGTACTGTATCAACCCAGGTCAGTGCTAAGACAGCAGCTGTGTTTCATTATTATTCCCCTGTCATATCGCATCAACCCTGCAGCATCACAGCGCTCTGTCCACGTTCTACACACGCTGACTGTTTTCTTTTTTCTTTTCTTTTTTAACACCTGCAGCTCCAAGGTGTGTGGCAGTATGTGGCTTATCCATCACGTCTAATGTGTGGTGAAATTGCTGCTGGCCTATTAGGGACATCCCTGAACTTAAAAAAAGACAAACACACACACACACACAAACACACACACACACACACACACACACACACACACACACACACACACACACACACACACACACACACACACACTACTCCACCACCTACGACCTGTCTGATGGCGGCAATCAAGAGAGATTTACAGGATCATCATAGATACACTGCAGGTGTTGACATAAGTAGCCCAAATGAACTTGCTCTCTAAACTTGCTGCAGGGCTGTCTTGTGCTTTCATGTGCATGACTCTAAAGCTTAGACTTTCCTATTGCATACTTTGATAAATATATCATCAAGTAGTAATGGAAACTGCTGCACATTAGAAGAGCTGGCGGGACGCTGTAAGAGAATTAAAATCCAGTTAAAAACACACTTAACAGCAGGACTCGGTGTGGAAAAGAGATCCTGTTGAGGAGATGTTGACCAACATGTAATTAAAGACAGAGTCTGTGGCCTTTTCCCAAAATAAAATAAAATAGACTTTCATACAAAAGTAATGCTGCTCAATCATCACTTATGGGCGTCCATACATGTGTTGTGGTGACTGTGTCTGCAGAAACCCTGTCTGTCTGGATTTTGATGTTTTGTTTTGTTTGGGTTGACTCTGGACGTTTCTGGACGTGGAGCTGGTGTGTTTCCCCCAGCCACTGACAGCACGCAGGTGAGTTTAGGAATTCAATGATTGGACACGATTCAAACCAGTGAATATGAAGGACCCGTATGTACTGAAGCGGCAAAGGCAAAGAAGAGAAATACAATCATAGTGAAATGCCAAGCAGTTTAAGCTTGTTCAAAAACGAGGGTGAACCTCGGGTTAGCTTTTAATTACGTTGGACAGACAGCTGCCAAACACCGGTGGTTAGCTTGTGCTAGTGTGCGGTAGCTTGCAGCATAAGGTACAAGCAGTAAACCGACACTAGGGCCTGCAGTGAGTATGTGCGTCTGGGTGCAATGAGCCTCGAGGGAAGGCCCCGTTTGAATGTTGTTTTCACAAGCTTCAACGAGCAATTCTACTAAGTTGTTTTTTTACAGTTATGATAAAACTACTAGAAAAAGATTCCGGTTTATCTTAGACTGTCCACATTTTCTCTAAGTAGTTTCTTCCTGATTAATTGGATTAACAGCTGAATGGCAAACAATTAATACAGCATCTTTTTATCATCCTTATTTTGCACGTATTAGCTCATCAAGTGGTGGAACGTCCAAACTATTTGTTTTCCACATGAATAAGCTCACCATTGCATAATTAATATATGATTAGCAAAGACCAGACACAACAAAAACAAATCAAGTCAGATCATGTGAAAAAAATAGTCATCATGCTTAGTGTTGTATAACATATCTTCTAATGAATGACTAGATGATATCGAGATAATTTCAAAATAAATGATTTCTTTAATTGAAATCTACATGAAATTATCTTTATTGTCTCTTATTGTTTCTAACATTATACACATTCATAACGTTTGAATCAATGTTCTGATGATCTTGAAAGAAATCTGTTCCGTTTAGTATAAAAAAAGATTTTTTCAGTGTTGAATGAAAGTTTGGTGGGATGATGCCTTCAAGGGAAAAATGGTAAATGACTGTAAAGTAATTCTAAGTATGTGGTCATAAAACGTCCCTAACATGCTCTCAGAGTGATGAACCTCTTTCCCTGAAAAGACACAAATAGTCACATTTGATCTGTGCGACATGTAATGAGAGGTAACAACAGACGTATCATTTCACACCTGGTTCAGGTTTAAATTTAAATCAGGTGTTAATATGGGACAGATGTCAGTTAATGGGATCTACGGTGTGTTGATGAATCAGTGTCATCAGAAATTATAGTCTATTTTTAAGTTGATTACTATAGTGTCAAATTCTACCACGTCTATGCTTCTCGAGAAAACTTTTCTGTTATATTCTGTCGACCTAACAGCAATATAAGCCTGCTCTGGGGAGATGGCCTCTTTTGTTAAACGACTTCTGCTGAACTACAAATTCACCCCCCAAAAATGTTCTTTGCCATTTCTTGGTTCATTGTGCTTTTCCACTCACAGAAAAGTGCAATTAGCACACTAGCTCAATAATGAAAACCTTGTATCCGGATGATTTACTTTGCACTTAAAAGAACAAGTTTAACTTCAATAACAAAAATGACAATTTGAAGCTGTATGGGAAAACCTACAGTGATAATGAAGTCACTGCTCCTTCACAAGAACACAACAACCTTTTACATCTCACTTCTGTATGAATAAAAACCAACAATACTCTAGAAAAAATGTCATTTAATGTAATGTAGACATACTGATGGTATCTTTACACCTATGGGCATTACTAGCTGTTTGGATGTTTACACTGTTGACAGATCAGAAAGAGTTATGCAATTGTTGAATTTGATTTTACCATATATTTACTTTTTCTTTTATTATCATTTAATCAATTTATCATTTACTTCATTTATTTTATTTTTCTTTTATTATCATTTAATCCATTTATCATTTACTTCATATATTTTATTTTTATTTTATTATCATTTAATCCATTTATCATTTCATTCATATGTCATATAGTCATAACAATTTTTTTTTGCTTTTACATATCCTGTCAATCATGCATACACCCGCGGTGCCTATGCACCTGTGAGGTCAGGATAAGTGTGCCGTACTTTGAGCAAAGCCACATACGAGCTCCTAGGTGTATAGCTCGTATGTATCACCTGTGTTACCTTGTATGCCTTGACATCAAAACCACTTATGAACTTGGTTGAACTTGGTATCAACTGTGGATGTATCAATGCAAATCTGCATTGTTGAGGAGTCACAGAATCTTGAAAAAAAAGAAGAGACAGTTTGGCTATAAAAACACTGTGTAAAAGCTGATCGGGGTTCTTTTTTGCTTTTCTAAAGGACTCCACGTCACTCTGACTTTTGAATCCCTATTTTGGGACTTAGTCTCTGAGACCAAGATCTTTTAAAACCTCAAGTGCCTACACTCTCGGGTTTAAACTTTGGTCTTTGTGTTTTGCTTTTCTTTTTACATTTTTATATTTTTACTTTCACTGTTTTGTATTTGCATTTATATTATCATTTGAAGTTTTTTAAATAAATTTTTTTGGAAACTTTTTGAAATAATTTCTTTGACTGAAATCATTTACACCACAAAGACCGGAGTCTCCCTTAAGGACCCTGTGAACCTTGGAAGGTAAGCTTGAGCAGTCACACCACGGCACACTTCTACTGACTTATATTACACACCTCATACAAACCTAACATTTTAGCTGGGGGGGGGGGGGGGGGGGGGTTCACAGTTATTCCCTCTCCGGGGGCTAATCTGGAGTCCTATACTCTTAACTCTTCCACTAGGAAAGAGTAGACAAGCAGGTTGGTTTGGAGCGAGCTCTCATTTAGTTATAGGAAAGAGTAGTCTAGTTAACTAATGGGTGGTGAGCTTCCGTTAGCTATAGTAAAGTTATTCACCCCTTTTTGCCTGTCCAGGACATGTTACAACAGACACAAGAGTCTCAGCCAATCACCTTTAACCACAGTGGACGCTGCCTGATTGCTCCAGATCAGCCCCAATGTGTCTTAAAGAGCCAAACACAAATCCAGACTTCAAAATCTCAGAGGTGAGGTCAGGTCACATCCATGAAGTCTTTTAACCTGTCAACAGCCTGCCCCCTTGTGGCTGTTGTATATTGCCTGCAGCTGAAGTAAACATAAAGGAGGTATTTCTCTCTGCACCTGCAGTAAAATGTTAAAATAAGAGTGCTCTGCTGTGTCCGGAGGCACACTGAGGCACAGAACACCGAGACGCAGAGCTGTAAAAGACTGCAGCTGCTGATTTGACCCTCAACGCTCGGAGTGTCAGCAAGTGTAGCTTTGACCCTGCAATATCCACAACACAACGTGGGGAAAAAATAACACAGGTGAGCATGAGATTCAGCTGGAAAGTAGAAAAACACTGAGCCAAACAGGGTGGTGTCATCACTGACAAAACGCTTCCGGGCAAATCTTCATCGCTTCTTCTCCCTTCCCCTCTCCGTGCTGACCTCAAGCTGCTCCTATTCTTTATAATTTCTCAAATGAAAACAGAATCTGAAAGTCCTAACATTACAAGCTGCAGCCTCACACAGCAGAGAAGTCCAGTTCCTAATGAGCCAGGCGGTGACATGATGAATTGACAGAACCGATCGTGTTCCCGCAGCTCGGAGTGGACTGTAATCAAGATGAATGTTTGTTTGGGATTGCTTGTGACTGTTGAAGGCTCAGAGTTGTAGCTGGATTTTTGACAGCAGAAAAAAACGATGGTGGACAGAGCGACATAGAGAAGGAGAGAGAGAGAGAGAGAGAGAGAGAGAGAGAATCAATGGGTCATCTATTACATCCAGTGCTTAATGAAAAGCCTCTGCTGCAGATGAGCACAGTGCTGCCAAAGGGAAGTCTTCAGAGGCTCTCTCTGCCTTTAGCCTGATGTCATGATCAGTTTAATACTCAGGCTGCTCGTCTTCCACTATTGACCCGCTGCTTAATGGCTTTCCTTGCACTGCCATCATTCAAATAGCACTTCATTGTTGTTGTTTTTTCTACTGATTCTTTCTGACACCACTTATCCATTACAACACTAAAGTGTTATCTGTCTGTCGCTCTGTCTGCCGCCTTCTAGTTTGATGTGGAAAAACTACAAGCACCAAATTCCCACAATCTGCGTTAAGGTCATTTAACTCTTTCACTGCAAAGACTTATAATATAGAACTAAGTGATTTAATTATAATAATAATTATCAAAGTGTACTCTGACATAACCCGTAACCTTGATTTCAAACTGACGTTGCTAACAGGGATTTGTATTTAGCTAACTTCAGAACAATACAGGACTCCTATAGCTTTCTTTACACTGCTTTTTGAAGTTTGCAGGAGCGCTGGAAGTCAGGCATAGTTATGGCTGCAGGAAGAAGTCATTTGATTCGATGATGTCATACTCTCTGCTGCGTGAATTTATGATGTATTACTTATTTGAATGTTCAGGATGATAACAGCAGCTCAGACAAATTTTAGATTTTTTTTTTTACACTTCAACAGACAACAAACAACACAGAGCGTCCACACAGTTGAGCGTGGCCTACGACTAGCTTATAGTTTATAACTCACAGAACAGTGAGGGTGTATTAGGTGATGAGTGGATGATTGAACAGCTAACTCGACATGAACTGTAACTGTTAATATGAAACAGCATCATCCTGATGAAGTAGAGACTTCAGTCTGCAGTTGTTTTCACAATGGGAGTCTTCTCTTCTGCACAACAGCTCACTGTAACAGCAGTGAGATCAAGCTGTGTGATGGGTCGCTCATTGGTAAATGTTATGATAAGAATTCCCATAAGTCTAAATGATTACCTTTGAACATACAGTAACTATATCTTGTAATTGAGGAGATTGAGGAATTCCACTTCTTCTGTGGCTAATAACACCTCTTAACAGACATATTCAGATTTACTGAATAAAGTCTCAGAATAAACACTGCACCTCAAGGCTGGATTAAAAACCTTGGAAACCCTCCATAGAACGGCAAAATGGTAAGCTACCGACCACAAATATCCCTGTAACGATACGTTGTATGGTTACAGAGATATTATAAGTGATATGAGTGCTACCCCAGGAGATCGCGGACGCCCTGGTGGGAATCAAACTCAGTCAATCTCAGCAGGAGTTGGTCTGTGACCACTAACTGCCGCCTGGTGGCTCCGTGGTGGATCTTGCTGAGTGAACTGAAAGGCAGCTGCGTCTGAACATAATGTAACCTCTCAATGTCAGTGACTTGTTAGTTTGTGGTTTACACAAGTCTCTCAAACCTTCTGCCTGTAAATAGTTTTATTTGGGCATTTTTCTGCAATTTGCAAAGTTTCCTGGCACATGCATTCAAGTTAGGATCATGAATCCTATTAATTCTGTAATTTTCCTGTCAAGGCTTTGAGCTAATGCAAATATAAAAGGGAAAAAGAGGACATTCACAAATCAAGAGACTTAAATACAGTCCCCAAAACAAACAACTGAGTTTTTTAAGAGCTTTTTACAGAGACTTCACCATCAACTCTGGCGCTGATGATGATAAGAACATCGACTGCCGCCCGGGCCTTGTTGCCGAGCGCTGGTGCCTGACCCCAAACTAGCTTAATTCCCACAGCCAGGTTCTATGTAACTATGTGAAAAAAGAGTTGTATGTATACATTCAGTATATGAGTAATGTTGTCTGTTCTGTATAGTGGCAGATTGCACACTCTCACAGTGGTCCACTGTGCATTTTAAAGATTTACTTTTTGGGGCATTTTCTGCCTTTTTTGGAGAGACAGGACAGTGGATAGACTTGGAAATCAGGGCGAGAAAGTGGGGAATGACATGCGGGAAAGGAGCCACAGGTTAGATTCAAACCTGGGCCGTCCGCTTGGAGGACTACAACCTCCATACATGAGGCACGCGCACTGACCACTGCGCCACCAGCACCCCGGTCCACTGTGCATTTTAGACCAAATCAACTTAAGTTTTTCTCTGACCAGCCCATTACCCAGGCAAATAGCTTTATTAGTTTATCAATTTTCGACATAGCCAATCACGTCTTTCAACCACTCCCACATTTGCCACAGTGCCAATACAAATAACAATAAAGATACCTCATTGGCTCCTGTTGGATGTCCCTATAATGGGTCTGATCTCGGACCAAGAGACAAGCAGAGTTCACTACAAAATAAGCTGATGAGATGATTTTCATGAAAACATTAATTCCAAAAAACACTGCACAACTTTCTGAAATCCAGTTACTGAGGCAGATCTGATCAGTTCGATGTCATGAAAATTAACTTTCTGAAGTGCCACCTCTTCAAAAGAAAATGCAGTTTCCAGTCCAGACCTTTGAACATATTTATCATTTCAGCTGCTGTCAATGTTGTACAGTATGAGAACACATATGTTCGTTACCTGCAGCATGAGCCCACAAATCTGTGACCTGGCAGTGTTTTCATCTCAGATGTGTTCAGTGACGCCGCGGCGTGTCCTTGTTAAAAATGCTCTCGGCGGTTTATGTGTCCGCTGCAACTGTGAACCGTGGCCCAGGGATTTATAACACCTCATTACTGAGCCATCATAAAACCCTCATGTTTATGAATGTTAATGCTCCTGATTTATGTTTAAATGTCATCTGTATGTCGTTGAAAGGTGTGTTAATGAGGGAGGGCGAGGGTGGGGGTGAGGGATGTACACTGGTGCACAGACTGGTTTACAGACTGGTGTACAGGCGGACAGAACATTGCAAGGGACTGAAAAATGAATTCACTGTGAAAAACTTGTATTCCTCCATCTTTTTTGTTCTTGACTTCATGTTTGGCAATTTGTCATGAAAGCTGCTCGTCCCATGTGGCAGATCTACAATCAATTAATTATGGGTATCAGCGCTATAGCCGCAGTCAGAACTGCCACTTTCCTTTGTGTCAATTTCGCTGCTGCTGAATCGTTATTATGGTGATAAATAATTTGACATACAGAACTGTGCTTGTGAACATATCTCACTTCAGATGACATCTCACACATGCACTGATACTATCAGTGTGCGGGGGAGCGGCAGAGTCTCTCCTCTGCTCCTCTCCTCAGGAGGTGACACACTTCCACATCAAAGCTGAAATGTAGCTTATTAGTGTGGCAGAGTGAGACCGGTGGTCGGGTTCAAACACTCGTGCTCACTTTCAATTACACTTTTGGAGACAGATTCATATTTAGATCAAGGAGAAATGTGATCATCAAAGCACACAAAGCAGTGCACACTAACCCTCCTCTAGCTCTCTGCCTTAGATGATGAGAACTGGAACTCCTGATTTGAGCCAAATGATCAAATTTCATCTTTGCACACACAAAATGAAATTCTTATCCACTTACATTGAGTAGATCTGTTATTTTCACATTCCTCTGCAGAAACAAGTGTCTGGCTTTAATGAAGGGATGTTTGATAGTTTCCATTACAAGCCGAGGGTTGCTCAAAGTTCAGAGCAGATGGACTTGATAGCCATCAAACACAGTGGAAACTTATCTATGACTAACACAAGTTGGTATCCTGAGGCAAAACTGTTTATAAGTCCCAGATCCCGGGTAACGGATGTCTTTTCACAGTTTCAACAAAGAGCTGACCTTCTGGGTTGCCTGCTTTAGACATCCTGAAAACCTGTCCTGAATGACAGGAGATGCATTCTTGATTTGGGCTTTGAATCACAGCCCCGATGGATCAAACACATCTCGCTGTTAGCATCACCTTCAAAATTCTAACTTTGGGAGCAGAGCTGAGGTGAAATAAACAAGCAGGAACCACCACCACCAGTCAATCAAGCCAGACACAGACTCTTTTTTAATGTTTCACTAATAAACAATTGATCACATGCAAAGTATAGTTGTTTTGAATAGTGAAAAAGCGATTGGTTACTAAATTATTATCAGACTTTGCAGTGACTCTCCGCTTTTTGAAATCATTTTCTCTGGCTCTCATCCAACTGTTTCAACAGCTGCAAACAGCCCTTTTCAGCAAAGATCACTGAAAAACAAACACTGTATGGGACCTGTCAAGCACCAAACAGCAGAATGACAAAGTAAGCGACTAGCTGGCAAACATGATCCCTTTACATATTGCAATGCAGCAACACTGCTGTAACAAAGTTCTGTTTGCATTACACCTTTTTATTTACACATTTCATCCGCAGCGGCATAATATTGTGTGGTTTCACATTGCATTGCAGCTTTGAGGAATTGCACAAGAGGCACAGGATGTAAACGAACAGTGGCAGCTTCACATGCACACGGTGATCCAGTCAGTTCAGACATTAAACATCAACAAAATCTCCCTCTTTCTCCCCTCTGTTTCACCCATGTAACTACCTCACCGTAGTTACCGAGGTGTAACTAGGGTGACTGGTAGGGGTCACACGCTCGACAACTGCTGAAACAACAAACATTTAGAAAAATGTGCAGAATATTCAACGGCCGAAACGCGCTGCAAAAAACGAAGCAAGTCAAAAACACACACATATTCAGGAAACACCTGCAGATCAGAAACGCTCCAAGTTCAGCCTTTAACGGGAAGTGCTCCTGGCCTGTAGGGGCGCTCTGTGGAACTGTTTATTTACGGGAGAGAGTAAAAGAGACAGCTAGGAGCAGAAAGTTATGTTTAAATAGGGAAGTTGTATCATTGAAAGACACAGAATGAGCTCATTATGACAGAAACACAGAGATTAACGCGAGTCCGACCAGGATTTTGACATCGGGGACGAGAGCCGAGTGTGGGTCAGTGGCTGCAGCCCCCTGGATGCCTGGAGCTAGTGCTAGCTAGCGCTGCAAAAGAAGCAAACGCACTGCAAAAAGGCAAAAAAAAACTGCATTAACATCTAACCACTTGGTTCACCATAGCATATTTATATTGTATCCACAGTTTAAGTGTTTCCCCTTTTCTTGTTTTGCTTACCTCACCGCCTTGCCTGTCCTGAGTTGAATGAATGAAATGCACAGTGATAACCGACCTCCAGAGTCTTGTGTTTACTCTTTAGAAGTTAAAAAAACTACATAGAAGTGTACAACAATATTAACAAGGTGATTAAAATGTTGATTGAAAGATAGGTTAAATAATACAACCTTTTTAAATGTAACCTGGAAATGTTTTTGTAAATGTGGTAAAGCAATAAAGAAGTAACCTGTCAGTTGGAGATTTATCTTTGTTCTTCTTGAATGAAATGGAAAAAAATAGTACTTTGAAAAAGTTATGATGTGTCAGTTCTTGTTCCATCTGGCACTGTTGTCCATCCTACTACCTTCTGACTGTCTGTCCATTTGAATAATTCATTTAACATTATATTGTGTAACTTTGAGTCAAAAGGGTAACACAAAGGTATTCTAATAGGCTGTCCTATCTGCTTGTTACAATTGAAAATGATGTTTCTGATCCCTCAAGCCTGGACTGATTAGCAGCTGCACATTTGAGTCATATTTCTTTATTATCCTTGTCAGTACAAGCAGCACATTTCAAAGTAAGTCACTCCATTGTTAATATAAGAAACACATCAAGACACTTTAACTTCCTTTGACATTTGGTTTCGGCCATGGTGTTTGCCACTTGGATGAACCTGCCAAGACTTTCACTCACAGTTATTTTGGAGTGATTTTCTTCTCTCCGTGTCTGGCATTGAAATCGAATAATCCCCCACAGCGAAGGCATTGCTGCATTCCCATACCGCTTTCCAACTGCCCATCAAATGTAGAGTGAGATGAGACAGTAACACCTAGAGTTTAACCCTTTACCTCTGGAGCACGTCCCACAAATGCAAATGATCCCCAAAAAGTTGTCAAAATGTACATTTTGTCAAGTGGTGTCGGTTTGAATATGCGTATGTTTCAGATAAAAAAAAGGAATGTTTCTGCTTTCGCACATGATTTTCATTAAGAATCAAGGCAGCCTTTATGTGCTAAAACAGAACAATCTGGACAGACTCCA